>NW_005841928.1:965532-994000 GCF_000455745.1 Alligator sinensis
TCTTTTTCTAATTTTGGCTACATAGGAGAGTGAGCTTTTTGGGACTACTGATATCTTGGACTATGTGAGTGCATCCAGACAAGTGCACATATGCTTTTCCCCAGGGATAATTAGCAGTGGCACATACCACTGCTACTTCTCGTCGGGGAATGCCCCTGCAAGTGCACTCTGATGCACAGCAAATTGCTCCGGGTAGGTGAGGGGAGACTGGGGCCAGCACCTGGGCTGCCCCTAGCAGCTTTATCTGGTGTCCTGGGGGACTTCTGGGGTTGCAGCAGTGATCTGCCTGGCCAGGATCTGGTTTTGGGTGGCACACGCTGCAGCCACATGCACCACCCTTCTTTTTTTTTAAAAACTTTTTTTTTTTTAATTGGGATTTCACCGTATCTAATTTTGGCTCCACGCTGCATCATGGAGAACCATTTCACATGCATTGTGTACATTTTGCAACATCTCAGAAGCCTCTGAGGCACTGCAAAGTGCATGTACTTGCTCGTCTTGATGTGCCTTGTGCGTGTATGGTGACTAAGACAATAGGATCCAGGTGTTAACTGTGGCCTCTAAAGTATTTCAGTAATTCAAACAATAAGATAAATTGCCACTTATACTTCCTGTTTATAGGATCATAGGGAAGTAGGGCTGGAAGGAACCACACAAGTTTGTCTATTCCAGTCCCCTGCTCAAGGCAGGATCATGCTTGACTAAACTATCCCAGATAAGTTTCTGTCCAACCTGCTTTTGGAAGTTTCCAAGCATAGAGTTTCCACGGGTTCTTTAGGTAGCTGGTTCCAATGTCTGTCCACTAATAGTCAGAAAGTTCCTCCTAATCTCTAGCCTAAATTTCCCCTCCTGTAGCTTGAGGCCATTGCTTTTAGTCCTGTTGGATTATAGCACGTAGGCATGTGCTCAGGACTCATGGGGCACCTATACATGTGTCTGTAATAAGCATGCCTCGGAGCAGGCTTGATTAATCGAGTCTGCTGGAGTGTGCCAAGTATCACACTTTAGCAGCCTCCGCTTCACCTGTATTCAGTGTCCCTGCCCTTCAAAATGGCGGTGGGGGCACTTTAACTAAAGCTCATTGCTATTTTGAAGCGCGGGATGCTGAATACACGGATGTTGCAGGTACTTTAATTAGAGTGGCTCCAAAAGGAATTAAAATGCAAAATGTTGTGGTTGCATGAATGCATTGTTTTAATTTCTAGATCTTGGGGATATGTGGCTGTTGTAGGAAATGTACAGAAAACTATAGATTCATTCTGGTCCATTTTTACCCTTTTAATACAAGCAAATATTTTATTGTTATTGCACTGCTTGGCTGGCGGCTGAAATAACATGGTTCGTCCCTGTTCTCCTACCTGTGATTGTTATAAATGCTTAAAAGAAAGCTAGGCCATGAAACTATTAAAACTGCACATGTAGCAACGAGGCAGAGAATTTTGCAATTAGTTGCTTCTTGCTATGTTTAGAAAATTTAAATTAATGAAAATTAGTCCTTCAGCTTTGACATAGTTTTTCAAGGTGCAGACTTTTTATTTGCCAACAGCTGTACAGTTTAAAAATGTGAATAATTTGGGTGATGTATCTATCTTTAAATCTACTGTTGCAACACAAAGGGATAGGTATTGTCAAAGTGTCACTACCTGAAAAGCAAAGTAAAGATTTCTGAAAATCTACCTCTTGATTCTAGAAGCTTCTACCAAATTCTTCTTCTAGTTTTATTTACCTCTTTAGCTCTGAAGTATGTGGGATTTGCCCTCATTGTCATTTTCTCTCCCTAGATCTCCCTGGGTGTGTCTATACATGCAATTCAAAGCAATAAACTCCGGGGCAGTTCGAACCGGAGTAAACTACTCCTGGGCACATCTTCTACATGTGTGCCCAGGACATAACAGGGCAGGGCAGAGCAGTTTATGCCAGGGCTGCTCTTGCCCTGCTGGCAGCAGGTACAGGGCAGTCAGTCCTGGGTTCTCAGTGGTGGTGTGGGGCAGTGGAGGGGCTGGCTGGGTCATGAGAGTGCTGGAAGTATGGCTAGGTGGCAGGCAGGAGTCTGAGCCCCTGTTGGCTGGGCTGACTGGGCACAATTTATGCCTGTAGTCAGCATCTACATGTGCATTTAATCACAGTTAATTACTCCACCATAAGATAGTACTGTCCCCAACTGTACTATCTTATGGCAGCATTAATTAGTTTACTGTGGCTTAATAGTGTCACGTGTATAGACAGTGATGCTTTACTCTGCAGCTAATTAGTCTACTCTGCAGTTAAGCGAACTTGTATTCATGGTCCCCGTGTCTTGCAGGGACACTCAGGAAGAAAGAGGAGACCAGAAGACAGAGTGACCTGTCCCATTCTTCATTCTTGTAGCATAATAGGAGAGAAAAATAATGAAGATGGAAACAGGAAGGCTGATGACTGCTTTAGGCTAGAGGGAGGCTGTGGGAGACAGAGTTCCTAAGTCCTCCAGTTTTCTTTCTGCTACAAGAGTGAAGTCTACAGTGCTGATAATAGCGCCCCCTCCTCCCCCAATGTTCCACTGTAAAATTCGATGTCTGTGGCCTACTTTACTGTGACTCAGGTTTGCACATCCTGGGGCCCCTTTACTCCATCGCTCATGCTTTCTAATTGTTTGCTGCACTAGTCTCAAGAGAAAGTCATAACATTCTATTGCATGCTTCTGCTTTCATAGCAAGCATTTCATTCCAGGAAAGACTAGAGCATTTGGCAGCTAGCTGTTTTTATCTATGGCACATCTTCTACTAGCTGTGAGAGTCCATGTAATACATTTTTGGCACTGTCACAGCAACCTGTAGGTTTTCAGAGAACTTTGCAACTGTTATGAATTAGCCATCAAAAGCAACTCAGAGAGAGAGAAAACTCTGTTTCCAAATTAGCAGAGGAGGAAGCTGAAGCATTTAGAAGGAATGCGACTGCAGCACTTGCTTTGCAAGACTGATACTTGTTCTCCTGTGGATAAATTTGACCTGGGATTTTATTCTTAGTTCTTTTATAGAGCCCAGTAATTGTGAAGGGATTTAGGACTTTGTTCCACAGTTTAAAATATATATATATTTGCGGTGGTGGTTCCAGATAGAAAAAATCATGTCAGAGCTATTGTCCCTTCCCCTGGATGACAGTTTTTGCTTGATGGGCCTGAAGGCTTGAAGGCCACTTACTAGCCTGCTATTATCTTTCTTGGAACAGTAGTAATTAAAGGAAGAAATTTCATGGTCCCAAACCTGCCTCTCTCTATATCTTCTTAACAAGAGCTTGTTTGTTGTTTATTATATATTGAATGTTGCTATATTAAATATTGTATATTAATAAATAATTAGTAAATAATAAATAATATTGTTGTGTTGTTTATTGTATATTAAAGTGTGAGATCTGTTTTGTCCATATTTCATTTTGTGCTTCTCTAGCTTGTTCTCAAGAGTTCAGGAATGTCAAGCAACTGGGTGACTGTTGTAAAGGTCTTAATATGAGTAGCTGGTGGATCCAGTGGGGTGTGGTATATGGACCAGTGTGTGGGTGTGGGATATGGTATATGGCCTTTTCCTAAGCTTGTTGGATGTCATTTGGCTAGAGAAGGCTCTACTTCATGGGCAATGCATGCTGAAGTACTCATTTCTATGATAGGCAAGATAGCGATCTGGTCATTTCCTCATTCCTTTAATAAGCTTTTTTCAGCAAGGCTATTCAATTCCTCAAGATGCCTACTTTGGCCACTGGTTTCTGGTAGGTTCCACAATATGAAGTCTCATTGGGCTACTGCATAGTTCCTCTAGTGTCTGTCTCATGCTTCATTCTTGTAGCATAGTGGGAGAGAGAAATAATGAAGATGGGAAATTACTGGTAATTTTGTAGTAGCCTGAATCATTTTTCCTGAATTCTTCTGACCTCATGGATGATATGCTACTTGTTGCTAGAATATCTGTTCTGGATTTGTAGGCTAGGGACAGACATTCACAAAGCCTGAGCCTGAATTGATTCAATCTTTACAGGTTAGTCTAACCTGGCTAGTCTAAAGTAGTTTGTAACTCTACAGACATCCCCTCTGGATTGAAGAAATGCCAGCACATGCCTGCAGTGGCTCAGGCTAGAAGCCAGGGGGCACTAGAACATCCCTCCCTTCCCTTTCACAGTGCTGAGCTGTGTGTGTGTGTGTGTGTGTGGGGGGGGGGGGGGCTGTGACCAGGCCCCGGCAGGATGCTCTGTTTAGGGAGGGGTTCCCCCCCCTGTTCCTGACCAGTGAGGGAATTACACATTGGGGACTTACACAGCAGGGAGTTGATAGCATTTATCAGCCCATCAGGAAAACAAAAGCCTCTCTCATTAGTTCAAGCTCTTCTTAAATAGCTTTTTCCAAGGAAGGAATGGAGGGATGTTACCAGCTACCTGTTGATTGACTCCAAAAAGCCATTAGCGGACACTGTCCTGTCTGCCTTTGTCCTGTCTGCCTTACACAGACACCTCCCAGCATTAGCTAGCGTACCACATGCTGGCTATGGTCCATGTGGGAGAGGGGAGGAGGAAATCCCTGCTTGAGCAGGAAGTGGTGGGAGAGGGATGTGGGGGGGGAACAGGAGGAAGCCAGGCAGACACTGCTGTGGCTGCTGTTTCTGCCGGAACTCCTGCCAGGGAGCAGAGGGGAGGGGCTAGCCTTGTTCTGCAGCAGAGAGCCCCTCCCAGGGCTGCAAAGCATGTGGGATGCTGGGGGACTCTGATTTAACTTAAACCAGCAAGGGCTCCAGGACAGACATTGCATAAATCGGTGTGACGCAAATCAGTTAAGTCTGATGTGACATTCAACCAGGGTTATCTCAAACCGGTTTCAGCCATTTTCAGACTTGTTTATGTGCACTGAATGTCTGTTCTGTTACAGATTTAAACCAGTTTCTGAGAACTTCAAATGGTTTATGTGTAATGTCTATCCCTAGCCTTAATGATTATTAGTACAGTATTCTGAGACGGATGGCCTTCTTTTATACCCCACTTTATTGAGCAAATAACAGATAAATGAAAGATAATGGGCAGTTACATGGTTGCCTGAGAGTATACTAGCTACCTTGCAGTTGATGGGGTCCTACCTCACTCGGATAAGAAGTCTGGCAAGCTCTGCTAAAGGAGAGCTGCTCCTATCTACTCTCTTATCTCCACCTCTCTTTGGTCAGGAGACAGGGTTTTTTTTATTCCAGTGGCTCCCTTTGCTGCCCAGCAGCTCACTTTTTTATTGGTCACTGGCTAGTAACCCATATCTAGTTGGCACTCAAGCAACCAAACACTCTCGAATAACTATTTTCAGAACAACAAACCTATGTACATATTAACTTTTTACAGCAGGGTTGTCAAACTCCTCAGGCCCTGCAGAATGGATGAGCAGTGCAGGGCTGGTCCATGGCTTGAAATGGGCTTGTAGACCTGCCCTGTGCTCTGGATCTAATGTAACCCAGGACCAGCTGGTGAGTGTCACGTGCAGCATCTGGGTCCAATCTGAGACTCGCGGGTAGCACTGTGGCTAGCTGATAGAGCTCCACAGGCCATATCTTTGATGGCCCTGATTTACAGAACCTTGAAGACTAGAGATGGCAAACAGCTCAAATTGTATCTGGGATTCACAATTGCTTTCTTGTTCATTATGTTTCTTATTATTCTGTACACTTGCTTAATCTATGGCTCTGGAAGTTTCTGTGACTGGAGGGAGAGGGTCTAGCTTACATAATCAGGGCAGATTTTCAAGACCTTTTGCCTCCTTTTTTCCTGGCTGATAACATCTTAATATAGTCTGTCCATTAATGCACTGGAATAAGAGAAGAGACCACAACAAGCAGAATTACAAGTAAGTAATTTTTGCTTTCCACTGCCATAGCAATCTTTGTAGTCTTTCCTGTGATTTCTTCAGTTTTGCTTGTATGAAATATGCTAAAAGTACTAAATATTTCTTGGGCATAGAAGCCCTATTTTCCTCCTTTAATTTTCCCCCAGTATCATCATATCCAAACATAACAATATAGAAAGTTGTTAAATAAGATCAAAGTATCCATGAGAACTTGAAGGTTGAAACTTCTGTGGAAGTATTCTGAATAGCAAAGGTGTTAAATCCTGCCTCCACCCAATAAGCACCAAGATGTATTAAGTTGTGTAGAAATGATGGATCCAGTCAGTTATTAGCCTGTTTATTAAGTTATTATCTTGGCCTGTCCTGCTCATGTATTTAATTTCTATAATATAGTGTTCTATCTCATTTATTTCAGTTAAACAAACAGATCTCACATCCTAACTTTTCATTCATGGTTGCCAAAAGCTAGCTGCCTAACCAGAAATACTCCGATTTTAAGTGGTGCTGAGCACTTAGAATTCCTATTAACATCAGTGGGAGTTCAGAGAAGCTCAGCAGCTCTAAAGAAGAGGTAGTTTATTTAGATTACTGACATCAGGCATTCAAGTATGAAAATGTTGACTTATATTGCCTGTTAGCTATGTAAGAGAGAATCTTGGAAATTTCATAAGCAAGGTTAGGAAATTTTAAACCTTGGACACATTTGTTGAGTTTGATTTAGAAACATTAAGCACTCTGTTTTTGAAATTCTTGCCTATTTTTCTTTTTGCATTTGAAGGAAGGAATGCTGTATTCTGACACAGGTTTACCTCTGGCTTCAAATAACTATTGTTCTTTCATGCCAATTCTAATATTATAAAAGCCTTAGTCTGTCTGTCTGTCTGTCCATAACAATTTATCTGTGCTCTGATTGGCAGCCCTGAGCCTGCCCCTCCCATCCTCCCGCTGCTGCCAGGTTGGCCCAGGCCCGCTGCTCCCCACCCCTCCGTTGCAGCGGCCCAGCTTCTCTCCACTCTGAGGCCTGGTCCTCCCTTGCATTGGGCCTGGGCCCATTTCTCCTCTCCCCTCCCCTCCCCCTGCTGCTGTGGTGTGGAGGGGGGGTAGATCCCAAGCAGCAGAAGGAAAGTGGGGAGTGGGCCCAGCTGGTGGGGGCACAGGGCTCCACTCTCCCCCTCTGCCCCGGTCATTCTTGGTGGGCAATTGGCTAGTCTCAAAATATAAGCATTAATAATGTTGCACATAAAGGAAATAAACATTTATGTATACACATAATAATGGCAATTGTTGATTAGTTATAAACATAACTGTACGTAATTTAACCTAAATTGACAATATTTTACACTTTTTCTATTACCTTCTCCAGAATTCTAACATTTGAGAGTTGTATTAAATCATATTCAGCATAAAATATATTTATTCTTTATATTAAACACTCATACATGTGCTTGACATTAAGCATATGAATCATTTTGGTGCTTTCAGAGTTACATCTCACATCACAAGTAGAAAGAGGTAGTTAGCTGTGTTTAGTCTGAAGTCAGGCAGAAGGTGGGGCAACGTGGCACCTTCAAGGTAAAGGATGAAGTTACATGTAAACATAGATCATATTAAATCTGTGGAATGTTAAGCAGTGTTAAAGTTAGAATGTGCTGTGAGTAGTCGCATGTTAAGGGTTAATTCTTTTTCCTGCCTGCGTAGTGCTGACTGGCTGCTAGAGAACTGTCAAGCAGGGGTGTGACTAGGAGCCGGGACACTTGGTCTCTATTCCTGCTCTGGGGCAGAGGGGCTAGAAGTGGTACATCTTGGGATGCTAGAAGACTGCAAATTGCTAGTTTTAGCTCCACGAAGCAGACTGAAGTGACTATGACATGAGCTGGGTAGCACTTCCCAGAGTTAACCCTCATTAGAAGTGGCATAACTTTGAGGTGCTCAGAGGGCACTCATAGTGAGTTAATTAGATTTAACCTGTGGATGCTTGCATTTTAAGTGCCTGAAGTATGGTCTAATTGTAACTATTTAGAAAGCCATAAACTTTTATAGGCTACAGCTTACTTTGTTAGATACCCTAGTATAATGTGCTATATTAGGGGTACCATTGCATCTGGCCTGGGGGCTCCCCACAGGAAATTTCACACCAGGAGAGCAGGGGCCATTAATGTGGCCACACTCCTCCTTGCTAAATCCCCAAACCCCAAGCCCTGCCCTGTGTGGCAGTTAAGCCGGGCCAAACCTCCCCTGCTTCTGCACTGGGGCTGGGCCATGTCTTCCTCACCCACAGGGCTTGGCCATACCCCCTCACCTCCTGTCAAGGCTGGACCATGCCCTGTTCCTCCTATGGGGCTGGTTTGGGGCCTTACTAGGCCCCCACCCCTGCCCTTTTCCACAGGGCTGGACCATGCCCCCTTCCCTTTCTATGGGGCTGGGGCAAGCTCTTTCTCCTGCAGGGCTGCATTGAGGCTGGTCTGCCCCCTGCACCCCTCCACGTGGCCAGACAGTGCCTGCTGTGCTTGCCTAGGTGCCGGTTTGGGAACGCCGGCTGGATCTAGTTTGCAGATGGACTGGGCACTGCCAATCTGGTCCACCAGGCAAAAAGGTTAAGCACCACTGTTCTATATTATAGCATCTCTCAAAGTAGGCTGTAGTCTACAAAAGCTTATGCCTTTCTGAATGAGTTAGTCTTTCAGTGCCATGCTGCCCTGCCTTCTGGTATACTTATTAGGTCATGAGTGTGTTTGTTATCAGTTTTTATTACTAAAATCAAGTTAATGAAAATACAGGAAACCATCACTATTCGAGGGTTTGGCATTCACTGTTTCAAATATTTGCGAATGCCAAACCCAGTTTTTAAATACACTTAAAGGAGCTCCTTGGGAGCTGTGTGCTTGCTGCCACCAGGCTCCTGCCACCACCGCCATGCTCCTGCCATTGCCAGAGCAGCTGTGCCCTCACCCCCAGCCGCCGGGGGCATTGAGTTAATGAATGCAGATGGTATTCATGAATGCAGTGCCTTATTCATAGATTTTGCCATTTGTGGGGGATGCGTATCCCACACAAATGGTGAGGGTTGCCTATAATACATCATACTGTCATGCCCTGGGTCAGATTTAAATTATTTCATTGTGGTGAATTCTTTTTTTCTTATTTTTTTGTACTTAAGAATGATGTTGTTGGTATTAATATTGTATGAGCACTTAAAATTTGTGTACACTTTTAGATTTATAGTAGTTTTAAAGTATTTTTTGAAGTGATGGTAAAGAAGTACACTGTTAGTTATGCTTTAACTGTTTTGTTTTAAACCACTGTTCTTGCCATACTGGGAAGTGATCCTTTGAATAGTAAGTGGGATTTTATAGTATGTCTATACTGTTAGCTAGGGCCAAACATAAGCCTGTCCTTTAGTTCAGATCTGCTGATTGCCTACATTTAAAACCCCTTAGCTTTCCCTCTGGTAGAAATTCAACTAATCCCCAAAAACTCTCCAGAGCGTGGCCTGCCTCTCTCCTGCAGTGTGTTAAGAACTCACCTAAGCTCAAGGTTGCAAGTTCAGGATGACTGTCAGCACCTGAGTTGTACATCTCCTCTCTGCTGCCTGTTATCAGAGCCAAGCACAGAAGGAGAGACCAATAGAAGTGAGACTGTCTCTTAGAAGGGCTTTCTAGGAATTAGTCTATTCACTGCTTGTTTTTCCTTCTGGTTTTGGTGTGTGGCCATAGAAAATAATGTAAATAAAGAGAGGCGAGTCATGTGGCTTGGACTACATTAGAGTGACCCTCAGGGTCATCCCTAAATAGCAGTATACACATACTTGTAATCTTCTAATCAATGATTGTGTCCATGTGTGTGTTAGGCAGTGCCAAGCTTCTCATTATCATTTTTAATTCTATGGCCATGTTACATTTTTTCCATAGTTTTCCTCTCCTTTCAATTCCCCATGCCAACCTCCAGTCTACATATCTCTAAGGCCCTAAGCTCCTTGCCAAAATCTATTCCCTCCACAGCTCTGCAAGTCTAGCTCTTGTTCCCTCAGAATTAAAATCAGGAAGCTTCCTCTTCCATGCCATTTATACCCAACTTGAAGGTCACTGAGAGTATAGAAAAGAGAGCCTCCCTGCTGTTACTCCAGGTACCCAGACGGTAACCTGGCATGGCCCACAGCAGCCCAGAGATGTGATTTTAGGGAAAGTTCTGCTCATCCCCTAGCCATGGCATGTCAAGTACAGACAACATCTTCAGGAAATTTAGCTGCTAATGTCTAAGTAGTCTCTACTGAGCATCTGTAAGCTGTGTATTTTCAAAAGTGTATAGCACGGAAGTTCACAGGAAAGCTAAAAGCACATTCCTGGTAAAAAATGGCCTGCTGCACAAAATTTCAGGTCCCTGTTCTAAATGCAGGGGGCATTAGAGTATTTTAAAATAGAAGGTAATAGATTAAAAAAATTATTATTATTATTATTATTTCTCAGCTTCATTTAAAAATGAAATAGGTCAGTTGTTCTGGCCCAAATAAAATAAATTTAAAAAACCAGACACAGGCCATGTACCGATATTACACATAAACTGGTAAAAGAGATCAGAAACTGGTTTAAATGTTTAACAGAAGTTTAGTGCACATGGAGAGAGGGAGGCTTGATTCAGGCAGTGGGGACAGGAGTGCTTTGCAGAAGGAAGGTTCGGGCCCCTCAGAGTCTGATCCTTCCTTCTACAGAGTAGGGCTACCCCTGATCGTCTGTAAGGTACACCTCCCTTATGCCTGTGCTGTCACCATGGGCCCTCCCCTGCTCCCAGCCCTAGGCTTTCAGGAATGAACCACTCTGGGGCTCTCTTGGAAACCTAGGGCTGGGTGTGGGGAAGTTTCTGCAGCGACAGCAGGGGGTTGGAGGTGTGTGCCTGGAAGCCAGTCAAGGTTGGCTCTCAGCTGCTCTCAGCAATCTCCAGCATGCTGGGAGATATGCAGCAGTGCCCCCTGCCTTCTGGTCTTGGCCAGTACAGGTATTTGTGTTCCTCCCTCCACCTCCCAGCCCCCAATCGAAGGGCAAATGTGTGATCTGTTCACTCCCGATCCAATTTATGTAGCTTAGAGAAACCGGCAAAGGTTTGATTGATTCTGCCTCAGGCTTTTTGAATGTCTCTACTTAACCCCAATCTGGAAACTCAGGCACCCAATATGAGACAGACATACAATATGGAAAATTTCAGCACAAATAGTTGAAGTTTGACGAGTTATGAACAACTGAAATCTGCATCTTGTAACAGGGAGAAGTCAAAGAACCTTAGTAACAGACAATGCTATTTGCTGCTTCTATCATATGTAGAACTTGTTATAAGAGTTTTGAAAATTGTGAATACTCAAGGCTCACAGCAGTAGAGAATCAGGGTCTATGTCTTTAAAACTCCTTTTTAGTTTTATTCACCCAGATTTCCTAGAAACATTTAACTTTGCATGAGATATGACATTTGAAAATGTATTGGGAATGGCTTGTTCGGGGGCAAGTGGGTGATAGAGTTGTAGATCAGGTTCATAATTGGAAGCCAGCTTCCATCTTAACTAGGCTGTGGCTGTCACTGGTTCATAATAATAAGAAAACATTGTTGTGGCATATTGGTTTGTCACTTAGCCATACCATTTGACAAGAGCCATTTGCACAGTCTAGGAGGGGTGCAGCATTTTAAGAAGGTTGACAAAGGCACCTGCTGGTCTGTAACCTTTCAAGAATACCAAATTGGAGCCTGTTTCTTTCTATTTGATTTTGCTTATTTTGAGAGAGGTGCCTTACACAATCAGGTGCAAAAGGAACATTGACAATACATTGTACTGCAAAGTTGGTTATATGAGGTGTTTCCCACAGTCAGGTACGAGAAAGGCATTCACACATTTTGACAAAGGTCAGAGTGCAGAGTCAAGTACAAGAAAATACTGGACAATCAAATGTATTTATTGCATTATGCTGCAAATTCAGATTATGCTGCTTTGTGCAAGACGCATTAGGATTTAATACTACTGGAGTAAACATCATGACCCTGACTCTGATCTAGCTGAATTTCTCTAAATCAGGAATAAAGAGTCAATAGAGTGTAGAAATAACAGGATCAAATGTACTGAATAGTTTAGTGCATGAGCACAACTTCAGAACAATTGCTGTAACACAGACCAAAATATCATGCTCATTCTAATTTTACAGTTAACACATTTTTTAAAATGTCATTATTTGGATATGATGAGCAAGTTACAGAGCTGCCATCCCTGCTACTGCATTGCTAGCAAGAGAAACAGAAGAAATTATTAACAATTCACAATGGTGGTAAGTTGTTGGGATTCTCAAAAGAACTTGGCTTCTATGTAGCACCCAATGAGGTAGCCATATTTTTCTTAATTGCTCAGCATCCAGCAGGTGCCTTTGTTCTCAAGAAGAATGGACTGCTGGGTGCAATGTACTTTTGAAAGTCTAGTTACTTTATTTATGGAGGCTGAGCTCTTTTCTTAAAGTCTTTGACTAGAATTTGTGCTGTTAGGAAGAAGTCTGTGTACTTTAAAACTATTCTTTGACTTAGATGGGAGGCATTATTAACATGCAATAATTACATTTTACTGACAAAGCTCTATTATTACAAATGATCTTTTAAGTACTTTGTTCATACAAATTGTACGTTCACAGCACACAAATCACAGTGCTTCAGATCTCCTCCTGTTAAGGCAGACTTGATGCCCTGTCCAAAAACAACCTGAAAATGGGTAAATGATAGGTATGCAAGTATTCAACCATTGTAAATATTTTTAGGAATGACTACACTGTTATGATTATTTTTTAGGTGGTGATGTATGAATGAATGTATCAGTGATGTAAGGGACTATTCTTATTTATTACTGATGATAAAACTGCTATCACTTTGCACAGTACATGAACCATTTGGGTTCTAAAGCATTACAGACAGATTTTTTGAGAACTGTGGCCATTTTGTCTCTGTTGCTGAGAAGGACATGAATATAAATGATGGGGTTCCTTGTGACTCCAACTGGTAAATTACTCTCTCTTCTAACTAATATTTTCATGCCAGAAGAACAAAAGATACCAGATAGTTTCTTCTCTGTTTGAAGACACTTTCTTTGCCAAATACAAGCTTAAAAGTCACAGTCAGAAGTAAGGCTGCTTTTGATTAGGAAAATCTGTGTTTTTGACTGCAGTTAAATTAATTTATAAGAATTTTTTAAAACCTAAAACTGTTAAAGTTTATAAGCATGATTTAATGTGACTATAATTTAAGAAGCACATTTTGGAATTTTCCCCAAACCTTCATGTGATGTTTGTCTGTAAACTTCTTCAGTATAGTTTAGGACTTGGATTAAATACTGATATAAATATTCACTGTTCAGCTACTTGTATTTACTCAAAAAATACTCACCCCATCTGTAGATACAGTGGGTACCTGCAGCTGATGTGCAAACTGGTGGTCCTTTTGCAGTTATCATGCATTTCATCCTAGAAAAACGACACATTTGGAGATGTCAGTTTTGAATGCACAAAGTTTGCCAGTTGGTTCACAGGTTGGGGAAAGGACCATGCCTATTTCTGGGTGTCATGCAGTGTTTCCCCAACTTTTGATACCTGCAGTTCACTTCTTGGTCGTGTCTACATGTTGCCCTACAGTGACGTTACTGCACTGTGATTTAGTACTTCCTTTGGGAAGTATTAAAGCACAGTGCAGTAATGACCTGTACTACTCTGTACATGCAGTGCACAGTTATTTTTAGCAACTACTTTGCTGTAGCGGTCTGCTATAATGGGGCAGCACACCACTATGGCAAAGTAACTGCTGGTCATTTGTAGACACCCATGGATGCTACCTTGCTATAGTGCATTACTATGGTGATGTTGCATCAGGTGTAGACGTGTCCTTTATATGGATTAAAGTTGGCAGCATGCTTCAATCTTACACCTGAAAAGAGGTGAGTGTATGTATGAATATAATATATATATTTATTTATTTTTTCAAAACATATAATATATTCCATTCCCCTGTGAAAGGAAATTATATCAGTGCTGAGATGTACTGTTTAAAATGACACCAAATACATCTTTCTTTAAGTAAAAGATTAGTTTCTGACTGCCGCATCTCAACCTTTTTAGCTTGAAGGTCTCCCTCCATAATTTTTCTTAATTTTCCAGCACCCCATCTAAAAATCACTGAGGTAGATTTAAATTCAGAAAAGTTATGGAAGGAGACATTGAGATAGCTGAGAATTGGTGATGTAGCTGGTGCCACTTAAGGTCAGTGGAGGCAAGATCTCACCCTGTTGTGCCCTGCTCTTTCTACTCTGTGTCCCTTCCCAGCCTCTGGTTTGTATCACCACTGAGGCTGCTCCTGCAGGGTCTCATATGTCAGTGAACAGCCCTGTGGCCTCTCCTGCCAGTCATGGGAGCATGGGAAGAGTGGAAGGGATGAGTTGAGATATGTCTCCACCCACCTGTCTCCTTGCAGTAGTGTGTGCTGCTGGGAGCATGTATGTAGCGGGGAGGTGGCACATGGGCTGCCTGGGGGGGGGCGGGGGGAAGAGCGAGAAAGGCAGCAACAGTGATGGTAGTCCCTACAGGGGCAGCCATGGGCACTACTGGAGTAGATGGGACAGGTTCAGGGTGCTGGATGGGTAGGGAGAGCATTTATGTGCATACCAGGTGATTCTGTGGCATGCTTTCATCACTCTCTACCATGGCACACCACTTCAGAATCAGTGGTGTAGTGACTTTCAGGCTATGGTTAGAAATTACACATAAACTGTATTTCTAAACACACAAAGTGTTTAGAAACTGGTTCAAATCTGTAACACAACAGGGCTAGGGACAGGCATTAAAAAAGCCTGAGCCTGAATTGATTCACTATTTGCTGGGTAGTTTAACCTGGCTAGGCTAAACTGGTTTGTAACCGTAAAGACATCCCAGAAATGCTGTCACATGCCTACAGTGGCTCAGGTTAGAAGCTGGGGGGCACTAGAGCAGCCCTCCCTCCATTCTACAGTGCTGAGCTGAGCAAGGCGTGGCCAGGGCCTGGCAGGATGCTCTGATTAGGGGTGGGTTTCCTCCCCCCCAAGTTTCTGACCAGCCCAGCAGGGAATTGATAACACAGTGTTTATCACCCCTAACTTGGTGTTTATCACCCCATTAATAAAACAACAGAGGTCTATTACCAGCTACCTTTTGATTCTGCCTTTGTCCTGTCTGCCACAGAATGGACCATAGCCAACATGTGGTCTGCTAGCTAATGCTAAGAGGTACTGTGTAAGGCAGAGGGGACAAGCAGGGGAGGGAAAAGGGATGCCTGCAGTCTCTGCTGAGCTCCAGCCAGGGAGCACAGGGGAGGGGCCAGCCCTGCTGTGGAGCAGAGAGCCTTGTCCAGCTCAGAGAGCATGCTGGGATGCTGGGGGATTCTGGTTTAACTTAAACCAGCAAGGGGTCTGGGACAGACATTGTATAAACTGGTTTGACCCAAATCAGTTAAGTCTGGTACTACATTCAACCAGGTTTATCTCAAACTGGTTTCAGCCATTTTCAAACTGGTTTATGTGCACTAAACATCTGTTCTATTACATGTTTAAACCAGTTTCTGATCATTTATGTATAATGTTTGTCCCTAGCCCAGAAGTTCAGTGCACATAAACTGCTTTCAGAATGGCTAAAATCAGTTCAAGATAAACCTGGATGGGCATAGGATCAGATTTAACTGATTTAGGTTAAATCAATTTATTGTACTTCTGTCCCAAAACTTCCCCCCTCCCATCCAGATTCAAGTTAGCTCACAGTTCCCCAGCGTCCCAGGATACTTTGAACTTCCCCTGCAAACCCTCTTTCCAGGGTGGGTGAGCTTGCCTTGGCCCAAGCTGTCTCCTCCAGTTTAGCAGGGAGGTATGCTGTAGTGCCCCCCAGCTTCTAGCCTGGGCCATTACAGACAAGTGGCTGCATTTCTGGAATCAAAAGTGAATGTCTGCTCACTTGCTTATTGGTTCAATCTGTGCAACATAGACTAACCCTCAAAGATTGACTCAATTCAGCCATGGACTTTTTGACTGTCTGTACTTAACCTAAAGGGGCAATTTTTAAAAAGTATTAATTCAGCTAAGAAATACCTATCTGCTTTTTTAGATGATCCTAAAGCACTTTAGAAAGTAGAATTTAGGGCCCTAGGTGTTTTAAAAAATTGTACTTGCCCTGATGACTGAATATGGTTCTACTAGGAAAAATTGCTAGTATGCAGGTACAATATTCACCTGCCTTTTGGAAGGCTTTTCTCTACTGAATACCTTGTTACTTACGTTACTTATAAGAGAAAAAGACTGGGGTGGAGGTGTGGGGAAGAGAAACAGAGTACAGCAGAAAAAGAGTAAGAACTAGTCTTATTTATAGAGAGTACATCAGCTGAAATCTATATTTGACCTTATGAAATAGAATATAAATGGGTGTTGGTCCTAAAGAGGTTTCTAAAATGAGGTTTCATGGAGGAGGGTTTATAAAAGAAAAATAAATGTATGGTGATCCCTCACGATTGTGGAGCATGTCTTGTATTGGAACAGCAAGAGAGTAATAATTTGATTCTATTTTTAAGGCTAGAAGCTGTTTTTCAAATGGAAAAAGGTAATCAATGAAGATAAACTAGTTTCCACTAATAGTCTATCAGCAGAACCTCTAAAAACAGATTGCAGATTTTATTATTCAAGCATATTTACATATTTGAATTCCATTATTCAAAATTAGTTGCATATTTCTTCAGTGAATAATTCTTGGTCTACACATTAGGGTTTATTATGAATGTTTAAAAATCTCTATTAATATTTGCAGGGGTTTAGGTTGTAGCCGTGTTGGTCTAAGGATATAGGCAGACAAGGTTCCTTGGGTGAATTTGATATCTTTTATTAGACCAACCCAAATGGTTGGAGAATAGTTATTAAGCAAGCTTTCGGGTTCAAAAACCCTTCGTGAGGCTCAGGAAGCTGCAGCAGTTGGTGTGTGCTCTTCCTGGATGGAATGAAAAGTAAAGAAGCCAGGGGCTAGGCTGGGCTGGGGAGTCAGTTGCCAGGCAGATTGTAATGTATCAAAAATCCAAAGTCTATGTTTAGTCCCTGATCTCTAGTATCCAGCAGGTTGATGAAATGGAGCTCATAGGCTCGTCTCTGGGAAGTGTTGTGTAAGTTTCCCTTGAGAATCAGGACTGAGAGATTGGAGAGAGAGTGGCCCTCCTGTGAGAAATGTGCCCCCACCGGTAATTGGGTGTTTCTGTCTTTGATGGATTTCCGGTGTGTGTTCATTCTGGTGCGCAGTTGTTGTTTGGTCTCTCCTACATATCTTCCATCAGGGCATTTGGTGCATTGGACGAGGTATATCACATTTCTGGAGGTGCAGCTGTAAGATCCTGGGATGCTGATGGCTCTGTTGTGGGGTGTAGTAATAGTGGAGGTGGTGGAGATGTGGGGGCAGGTTTTGCATTTCTTGTCATGGCACGGTCTGGATCCTTTTGGTGTGTTCTGGGGTTGAGGAAGTTTGCTTCTGGTGATGAGGTTGGCGAGGGTCGGGGCTTGTTTGGAAGCTAGGATGGGTGGGGCTGGGAAGATCTTTTTAAGAATAGGGTCTTTTTCTAATATGGGTTGCAATTTGGAGTGAGAACCTGGAATCTCTAATTGAGTTCCACCAGAAATTCAACAGTCACCACCCCTCCATCTCCAGCTTCCTGAGCATGACGAAGGGTTTTTGAACCCGAAAGCTTGCTTAATAACTATTTTCCAACCATTTGGGTTGGTCTATTAATATTTTGCATTCATGATGGTTAGTAAAATACTATTTCTGTTCCCTTATGAAATTACTTTGATTTGAATTATATAACTAGCCAACGGCATGAATTTCAAATGATAAAGTCAAGTTTACAATTATTTTTTTTAAATACATCCCACTGCTCATTGGTTACATAATTTGCTTTTGGTAAATAATCAAGAATCCCATCTTCAATTCAAAATATCCATGATAGTGAACCTGTAAGGGCAGGATTTGACCACAAACATGGGTCAAACAGTCCAATTGTTTAAAAAATATAAGCCAACACTTACTGAAAATGTAAGCCCTATTCACTCTGCTCTACAATTCTTATTTAATTTTGGTATTTTGTAAGTTTGTTATCAAAAGCAGCTTGCTGACAATTGCAAGGTGCTCTTGCATATCAGCATTGCACCTAAGACAATATGGTCAGGTGTAACTTTCCATTTAAAAAGGATATATGTCTTGAACAGATTGTCAGTTGTGAGAAACTGATGATTTTTCTGAAGCCTGTGGTTTTCCTTTGAATCAATCAGACACGAATTTTAACATGCATTTTCAGATGTGGTTTGAGCACAGGTTTCAACAGTGAATGGCTTGTGCATTTCATTCTCCAAGTTTCAGCTTCTCATGAACAGCTTTCCTGCAATAAAAATATGAGCAAGACCCTTAAGAATTCTTTTGAAATTCTGCTTTAGAAATAGCACAAATTTAACCAACATATTTTTTAACCTTTAGCCATCCCAATAATGTTTTTGACTATTTATTTTCTCCTTATAAATAGCACAGTTAGTTACTTTGTGTGCAGGATAAAAATAAAATACTATCAAACAGCATCTCCCTGATGATGATAACCAAAAGCAGGAACCATGCATTCTCTTATATCTGGAAAGGACCTATC
Source organism: Alligator sinensis (assembly GCF_000455745.1). NCBI lineage: Eukaryota > Metazoa > Chordata > Crocodylia > Alligatoridae > Alligator > Alligator sinensis. The sequence continues at coordinate 984,062 of NW_005841928.1, forward strand.
ATACTGTGGTAATTGTTTAAGACGACAAATAATAACAAATACGTCAAATAGCAACTCTTGCTGAACTTGACGTTGTGGAAGTCTAATTTCCATAGATAATAATAGTAACTATTGTTTGCATGAGTTGAATGAAATGTGTATTGTACTTTAGTTTAGGTGAGTATATCGTTAAGTAGCACTCTGCATTGATTTCTTTGTAGCATATTGTTTAAAAATTGATGGGGTAATTCGAGTTGGTTGCATGAGTACTAAGGTAAAGCTATAGCTCATGATTTTGTTTAAAACTGTAAGGTTTAGCAGACTATGTGCTCTTCTTCTAGGAAGAGGAGTCTAGATAAATGTCAAAGTACTGTCCTTGTCTGGGAAATTAGACCTGATTTTTTTTTTCTGACTATTAATTTTGTACTCGTACCTTAGAGCTTGAATGGTAGACATTTAACAAGAGGAACTCCTTTTCTATTCTGTCTCCTCTACATTTGTTAAGCTAATTTATTTTTAAAAAACATTTCAACTTTGAAACTGTTTCTTCTTGGTCCCCATTAAGTTGCACTGTGAGCAGTCAGTAGAAGGATGTGTGGGTGGATGTGTATTGATTTCTACTGTGCACGGAGAGAAACAGTGCAACTATATTGAAGTTTGAATTAATCCAATATTTTCTCATAAGTCATAATGTTGCTTAATTTGCTGTCTGGTCATTTTCATTGCTTCTTACAGCAGTTAGTTCCACTAAAATCAGTAGGTTTCTGAGGGCAAAATTTGAGCATTTCACAATAGGTTTAATTCACCTGACAGCATCTTTAGATAATCTACATGTTTCCCTTTTGAGCATGCATAACATACACAGTAGGACCATGAATGCCTCTTGGGCAAGGAATTAATTTCCAACATTGTAATAAAAATTGTTTTGTGTCAAGGGCATATAGCTCTTTTGTTAACCAGGCAAATTTCACTGCAGTGTTAGTCTGCAGCATGTGCGTACTTGCATATTTCTTCTGCAGTGAATCCTGTCTTTAGAGTGTAGATGTAAGGGATTTTTTGCAGGTTTGTGATAATTTGATAAATAGACACAATAAAAATATTTTGCTAAGACAAAAGCCAAGGTTCTTCATCTAGTTTTTATTTGGGGAAACCTTTGGGCAAACTCCAAAGCTTTCTACAGGGAATTTTCTCTAAGATTGCATAAAAAAGGGCTGTTTTGAAGCCCACTGAAATCTAAGCCATCTTGTCTTCCCCATGGGTTTTGGGTCAACCTGCAAGTCAGTGAAGATCTGAGGCTTTGGCTTCTAGTGAAATGTATTATTATACTATTTGATCAGTGTCTTGGTGAGGAAAAAGGACAAGAAGTACATTGTGTTTTCAGTTTTGGTATGGTCAAATCTCAGTTTTGTGTGAAGAAGATTGCACAAACAGATTTCTTTTCTGTAAGGCAAAAGAAAAGGCAAAAAAACACTTGTTTGCCTTTCTGGGATCTAGAAACAATGTAAGAACTGATAACATTTTAACTGATTCTAAGCGTATCTAATCGAGATGCTTCTGTGCAGTGGTTATTCTGCATTTATTTAGTATTTGTATAATCAAGTACTAAATAAATATGCAGTAACCAGAGTTACTGTGCAGTAGCACCAGCAAATGTCTTTTAAATGATCCCACTGCTCAGTAGCCTAATACTGCACAGTAGTGTATTAGCACTGCTAGTGCTGTGACGTGCTATTGAGCAGTATTATTTAGCTTCTGCACAGACAGTGTCTTGTGTAGATGCACCCTCTGAGTTGCTTATAATATAATATTCTGATACTTTCACCAACAAATAGAAATACATCCCTTTCTCCAGACATCTGAGGCATGGAAGGGATGGAGGGGTGGGCATTGAGTAGAGAAGTGATAGATATTTTTTGAATATAGAAAATATTTTGAGACACTTTTTAATCCTGGTACTTTGGGGATGTGAACAAATAGTTTTCCTGTGAAAATGTTACACATTGGGTTTTTCATGATTTTGGGAATATAGCTAGTAAAAATGTACATATTCAGTGGCATTTAGCCAATACATATTCAGTGGCATGTAGCCAACTTGTGCCAAATGAGATCTGATTCAAGATGTGACTCAAAAACATAGTGGCTCCATTTAGCTGACCTTTTGCTGCATTCTCTTTTGCTGCTCTCTTTTCTTCCCTGTATTGGAACAAATTTTAGTGCTGATTGAGTGTTTTTAGCATTCAGCAATTATAAGGCAACCTCCAGTAGTCCACCACAGCATGCTGTGTATAAGAATGTGATACAGTGGGTGATTGCTGCCTGATCCACCTGCTCATTTTCAGTGTTCTGTGCCCTGTTTAAAGTCCGGAACATGCTCTGATGAAGTTGAGCTCAGTTATAATAGTTTCATTTTAAAGGTCATTTGAAGCAAAGTATCCTCAATTTCTTTCAGCTTTTAACTATTTTTGTTCAAGGCTATGTTTGAAAAAAATAGGGCCAAATTCTTATTTGGGGTAAGTCAGCTCTTGGAAGTACGCCATTTTATACTAGCTGAGGATCAAGCCTATAATGTACAAATTACCAAAATTTGCCAATGTAGCTAGAGAAATTATAGGACGTGTCCATATGTGGAAAGTACAGTTAAATTAATGAGCTGCTTAACAGGTAAAAAAAGAACCTTACTGATAAGATGATTTCAAGAACATATTTATGATAGTCATGACATTTCCCTTATACTTTTCTTATAATGTTTAATGAAAAATATTGGTAGTAAAAATGACAGGAATTTTTTATAATATGAATGGGTGAAGTTATTTTTTGGTTGCAGAAGTATTTGTATAGATATTAAAACAAGATCTGAAAGGAACATGTCAGCCACTTAACAAAATTCTCAATTAATTAAGTTGCAGTTCCAGAAGAGCATATGAAATTCACTGATCTGAAAGTTTCATAACTGAAAACTTTGCTTATTTCCTTCCATTAAACTTTTTTGATGTTAGGCTTCAATTCTTTCTTATAGAAATATTACATCAGTTTCTAACATGATAAAAGAGATGCCACTTCATTAAAAAAACAGTTTATATTCATTGCTGATAGGCAGTGTGGTATTAGAAGCTAAATATTCTCTAGCATATTTTTTATTGAAAGCAAAACAATATGTAGAAGTAGTATTTCAGCTTGTATATTGAAAAGTCCATAAGATGTGGAAAATGATTTGCATTGCAAAATTGAAAATAAAGTTAGTGTTCATTACATCTGAGTCACCAGTATGTAGTCCGATAGTCTTCCTTACATGAGATCAGCCTTCCAATATGACCATATTTGTTTTTGTCTAAGAAAACTATGAGTTCCTGAAAACCTTTAGTGCACACTGATGCAATTAAAATCCATTTATTTCCTCTAGAGTTTCTTTGCTGTCTTTTATTTTGAAAAAGTATTATCCTATCATAGGCCTGTAAGGGAAGGTACTAAATAAATAAGGTAATATTTATGTTTTAACTTGTTAACCCTGTCTCTCTCTAGTACTTGTGATGCATCTCCACACTTTTGGAGCATAATGGAAGAGTTTAACCAGTGAAAAAAAAATGTGTTTTGTTATTTGAATATAATCCAGAGTAACAGTGGGGAGGCAATATTTTGAATCAACACAATTTGTATGTACTCTGGCTTTCTTTGCTGGCTTCTGTGTGAAAAAAGTTTTATTTTAATTGCTTTTATTTCTGGTTAGTGAAGAACCAACACAAAGATGAGGAATGAGCTCTGTGCTGTTCTGGCTCCAGCATTATCAATGGAATTGTTTATTGAAACTCAATTACAGAATCTTTATTACTCGTGATGATGTGCAGACTGGAAAGTAAACAACTTGACCTTCAGGTTCCACATGGATTTTCACATAGCAGCTAGAAATACTTGCTCTTTTTTTGTAAACTGATTGCATTTGTTGAAAGAAATCCATGGAGTGGCAATAAGCACGGAACTCCAGCATGTTCTTTTTTCTTTGCATCCCAAATATCTGAAGTTATTTTGATTCCGTTGCGTCTCCTTGAGTGGTGTTGACAGTAAGTGGACTGTTGTCATATCTCCCGGTACCCTTTATATTAAGAAGAATGTCTTTAGTTTCTGAGGAGAGCCAAATATATTAACAATAGATGTGCTAATTGTCCACTATAAAATATACTGCTAGTCAAAATGCAATTATTAGTATTTTTTTACAAATATGAACACAGGCATTTTTTATGTATACTTTACTGAAGAAAACTAGTTTAACTTCTCACGTGATTTCATTTCTCTTACATTTTTAACATGAAAAACTTTTTTTGTATGATAGCAGCTATTTTTTGGCTCCGTGTGCCAAATCAATTTAGAGAATTAAAAATTATATATAATGGAATACTGAAAACAATAACTTGCCATTTTATGCCAATATCTATGGTAATAGACAAAGCAAGTGTGATGAGCTGTATAACACTGTACAGCTTTATAACAGGTAAAAGTACATGTATGGCTAAAAACAAATTAATACACATTTTATCTAATATATGACTACTGGATTTATGATAATTAAAATTAAACCATGTATCATACGTGTAGCAATTGGTATGGGAAGCCTGAAGAAAGTTCTTTGAAGGGTATGCAAATGAGAACAATTTCAACTTTAGAATATGGTTAACAAGTGTATCAATCAGTCAAGATCTTTGCTGTTTATGCCTGAATAAACCTAGCTTTAATAACATACATACTCAGTTTTATTTGCCAATCTAATTTTATATTCGGTGATTTTTGGAATAGGATTGTCTGATGCTGCTGGAATACAAATTTTTCTTAGTGTTATTTCTTTTAGTTAAATAATATTGGCATTACATCCTCAGCACTGGAAGCTTGTATTTTCTCAGAATGCATAACAATTTTAGTTATAGTTTTACATGTAGCTGTAGATTACCAGTTGGGTTGTACCTTTATTTTATTGTGTTGGTTGACTGTTGTTTGGCAAGCTTATCAGGGTGGTAAATGTTGAATAAGAAATGGAGAAACATGTGATTGATGATGTCTAAGGGAATCAGGTATTTATGGCTAAAGGTGTGAGTATAATAGGTACCATACTTACTTAAAGTTTTTTTTCCCCCCAACAGCTTGGGGGAGAGGGGGGGAATGTTCCTCATCTTACATTCACATACAAGGAAATCTCATAACATACACTGTCTGTACCTAAAGTGCTTCCAAAAGCAGCATATCCTCATGGTAATAGAAACTGACTATAAAGTTGATTAAATGTAGCCAGTACTGATCATGACTATAAAACATGTGACCCATATGAGGTAAGCATACTGATGGGAATCTACCACAAGGATAGGTTTGTGCAGACCATCTGAATAAGATAGATGGTAGTGCCCATTGTGCTAAGTCCCCCTCAACACTGACTTTCTTTTTCAAATCATGATGAGCCACTTCATAGAATATATTTCACCTTCCTCTCCACTCCCTCAACTGAGCTGTGCTTATCTTTTCCTTTTCTAATGATTCCTATTTCTTCACCATGTGGTGAAGTCTTTCTTCATCAGCTACTTTCTTCAGCAGACAGGACCCCAAACAGTCCACTCAGAATCCCTCTGTTGGCCCCATCTCTCAGCCTGTCATATATGATTAGTGTAACTCTGACTTCCATAAGGTGGAGCTGGACCAGGTTGTCCTATACTTCACCTGCACATAAGTTTTTGGAGGATCCCAGGACTCATGACAAAAACACCCAGTTCCAGTTATGAGTGGGGAGCTAATTAGCATATGGATCCTTTGGGGGCGGGTATATAGATTAAACACACGTACTGAGCATTGCTGAGCTATAAGGTCACCATGGCTTGAAATGCTGTTAACTCTGCTGGGGTGTAGCTCAGTGAACTGTGTAGTATATAATGAGCCTTTTGGTTTTGGACTAATATTATGCATAGTTTGTACTATATATAAGTAGGTACAAAAGTGCTGCTTAAAAGTATATTTATGGAATACCTGTGCTGAAACTTACAGCAGTTTCAAAAAAGGTAAAATGCATTAATTTTAGATGGGTTAAGGCATTGGGCACCCATAGTAATTTGCCTAAATGCAAATTACTACAGGCATGTTTATTTTAAGATTTTTTATTTTAATTCATCCATGTCTTTCATGTTCTTTCAGCGAGAGTAGATCCTGATAGTAAGGAGGAGGAAGAAGCTGGGGAGAGTGGGTCAGAGGGGAGGGGGCCACCTGACTCCCCAGATTTATTTTCTCTGCTATAGTAGAGCCTCTGTGGTGCCCAATGCCTTAGCTCTTTAAAATTAAGCTTAGGTAAAGTTTAGGTAAAGCTTAGGTAATCTTTGGTTAACTTGAACATGCATTTTTAGTGAAGAGAGAATACTTAACTGAAATATTTCATCCAGCTATACTGACAACACTTTTTTACAATGTATATTTTGTCCTAATTCACAAACAAATATAGCTGTCGCATTCTAGACATTATAGTAAAAACATGTTTAGTCTCAATAAAGCAACAAGATTTTTATAGCTACTGTTCATTTTTGTGAACTTCCTTTGCAGTTGGATGGCCAGTGCTGTTTTGTCTCGGTATCAGATGTACAGATACTGTTAATTTGTTGCACATTAGATGGTACTTAAGAACATTTGAAAACACTGTATTTTCTTGCACTGTATTTTCTTGTCCCCACTCCAAATAAAGCACACACCTTGTTTTTAGATGGCAGAATGTAAGAATAAAAAGGATTTTTCCGGAGTCATAGCCAACTTTGTGACCTAGATTAATACATGCACCCAGGACCACAGCATGTTGAGTCGGGGTGGAGGAGCCCCCGCTGGCACCAGGCCCAGGGGGTCAGCCTGCCAGCCCAGGGCTGCTCTGACCCAGCTCAAGCCTGAGGCTGCTCTGACCCTTCTGGTGAGCCCTACACTGAAGCACCCTCATGCTCCTGCCAGCTCTGGACTACATGCCCCAGTCAGCATCTACATGTGCATTACTGTATAGTAAAAACCCTGCCCCAGGATAGTACTTGTATTTACAGATTGCATAAAATGTGTACAATTCTTAATAGATAGGTGTACATATTGCAAAAATTCTGTCACAATTTACATTCATTGATACCTTTCTAGTTCTAATAAAGAGGAAAAGAATTGAATAGGCATTTAGGCTCTATAACCCTCTTATTTAAAAAAAAAAAGTCATTTGGTTGTTACTAAAGATACACATATTAAGGGTGTCATGACCCAATGATTTTGTGCGCGCTTTGGCACTGCAGAATTATTTCCTGCCACATGGAGCTTTCTTTGCACAGTGCAATTCTCAGCTGCAGAGAGAAAACCCCGGTGCAAAGGAGTTCCCGCCGCTCGCATGCAAATTTGTACCCCACTATTGGCTGTTTCTAAATTATTCCCATGTGGCGGCTAGCGATTGGCTTGCTAGCCGTATAAGAGGCTTGAGCAGTTTCCGCCCAAGTCGGAGATCTCCGAGAATCTCAGGAGGATCCTGAGAACCCCGATTCCGAGAATTCCGGGAGAAATCCGAAAGAATTCCGGCAAGGAGTCCACGATTACCTCGTGGATTTCTACGTAAATCTCGGACCGAATGGTGGTTTGATCACCCATCAAGAGTCTCTCCCCGTTGCCGCACGATCCCTCGACGTACCCTACCCTGCGCGCTCGTCGAGAGTCACCTTTCAGACTCTCATTTCAGTCGTTCCACGGAGCCTAGCAAACTCCGTGAGTGTGTATCCAGAGCTCTGTTCGTGTTTGTTTTATGGAGCCTAGCAAACTCCACGTGTGTCTTTTTGTAACTGCAACTCAAGAAAGTTTTTCCTGCCTGCACCGTGACCACCTACGGTGTAAGTAAAATAATCTTTAATCAACCTCTACGCGTCAGTGCCTAATTCTAGTTCGCCGTGCCGACCTTTTCCCCGGCCCATGTGCCCGGGCTGCTGGCCACAGCCCCTCAGTCCCGACAAAGGGCATAGGAGCAAGATGTCCATATGTGATGGTATAACAGCAGCCCCTAGCTCCCTCTAACTTTAAGGAAGAAAGAGACACCTGACTGAAGGCCAGGTGTCTTCATATAAAGATATATATAATATATGAGATATATAAGAATATATAGGCCTGTTGTCAATATATGCTGGAGAGATCCTAGGCTATGCCCCCACTATAGAGGAAGGCAAAAACCCTCAGACTCTGTAGCAATCTGATCATGGGGTAAAATTATTTCCTGACCCAAAATTTGGCAATCAGTCTGACTCTGAGTGGAAGGGCAAGACTTACTAGCCAGGAACCTTTAGATTTGGTCACAGCAGGAGTATTAGAACACACCAATCAAAGTCCCCAGCCTTGGCTGTAGCAACACCCAGTGCCTCTGAAGGAGGCTTAAAAACACCCTTGCATATGTAGCAGAATGAGGGGGAGGATGGCAGGGGCAACCAGCAAAGCCCATAAGCATGGGAAGTATCCATAGTAGAATATAGGAATAGCTAGCTACCCCTAGATCATCCTTGATAAGTAGCAGTCTGTTTTCTTCTTGGACACCTCCAGTGACGGAGAGCCCACAGCTTCCCTAGGCTGTCTATTCTACTAAAGATAAAGCCAAGGTCCTGAGGCAGGCTTAAGTACATTTGCCTTTCTGGTTATTCACCTGTTGGATTCTAAAGTGGGTTCACGCTATGCCAGTAAGTTTCTGCTTCCAAAAGGTGTATGTTTTCCAAATGACAAGTTTTTCCTGATTATTAAGATGGGGAGAAAATGTGAATCCTTTTCGACATTCTTAATTTTCCCTCGATGGGAAATGAGCTTCCTGTTTTAAGATGTTGCTTCATGTTAGACCTTTTCCTTTTAAAATGTAAAATCACTATTATCTGGTCATAGCTTGGCTCCCAGGTCTCAGAGCATAAAGACAAGGGTGGTAAGCCAGTAAACCCTGTCCAAGGCTAATTCTCAGAGATTACCTCTTCTATGAGTGTAGTTGCATGTTACAGTTAGCACCTGCCAGCTGTAGGGAATGTTGGTGTTAAAATTATCATGTGCTCTGAGCAGTTGCATGTTAAGGTTAATACCTTCTCTAACATGCATAGCTCTGACCTGCCGCTAGAGAACTGGCAAGTGGGGATGTGGCTAGGAGCTTCCAAGTCTGCTCCCAGACTATCCTGTCTGTTGCCTCACTAAAAGCAGTATAGGTCATGGGGAGGGTGACAGAGGCCCCTCTGCCACCCTGTACTGCTTGGATCAGTCCTCCCAACCCAGATTGGTCTGCACCACCCTGTGCTGCTTAGATCGCTCCCCCACTGACCTGCACCAATCCAGATGACAGCAAGGTGTTGGTAGGTGGGTTATCCAAGCAGTGTGGAGAGGCAATCTCCAGTCATCCCCTCCCACTCACCTGCTGCTGCCTGGCTGTCCCCAGCTGGCAGTCCAGGGCAGTAGAGTTCTGGATGATAGCTAGTTCACGCTGGAAGCAGTGTCTCCTAGGCTACTGGAGGACTGTAGATTTCTGGCATTAGCCTCATGAAGCAGGCTGATGTTACTGCAAGGAGCTGCCTAACACCAAGTGAAGATTATCCTCTCCTGAAGAGTCTCATCTCCGAGATGCTCAGAGGGTATTTAGCTCATCTTTTCCTGCCTTAATATGCAGACAATCTGCATGTCTTAAGAGCTTTTAACATGTTTGAAACATAACATATGGCTGTTTACAAACTCATTTTGGGGGGGGGGGGGGGACAGCAGCAAATAGGGGATACGATGTTACCAGTGTGCCCATTGCGGTAACTAGAAACAACGGCCACAAACTGAAGGAGAGCAAATTTAGACTGGACATCAGGAAAAAAATTCTTTACAGTGAGGATTGCCAATATTATGGAATACGCTTCCAAGGGAGGTGGTGCTGTCCCCTTCCTTGGAGGTATTTAGGAAGAGATTGGACAAACACCTGGTTGAGGTCACTCTTTC
>NW_005841928.1:994031-1013972 GCF_000455745.1 Alligator sinensis
TGCCCAGAGCCGGGGGTCGGACTTGGTGATCTAATAGGTCCCTTCCGACCCTAAAATCTATGAAATCTATGTAGCTACAGCCTAAGAGCTCCTATAGATATGCAGGGAGCTGAAATGCTCTGGGATTTCTAATGCACTGGAAATCCAGTGCATTGGGGCAGACTTGATTAATTAAGCTGCTGGGGCATGGAAATAAATGCACTGCATCATATGCACCAGTGTCCCCATGCTGAAAAATGGCGACAGGATGCTTTGAACTAAAGCTCATTCGATGAGCTTTATTTCAAAGCACCCTGCTGCCGTTTCTCAGCATGGGGAATGCTGGTACACGTAATGCTCGGGTGCTTTTCATTAGTGTGGTTCACTAATTAAAGCACCCTTCCCCCCTCCCACGCCTCCTGGAGCATGTGGAAAAATGTCGTAAGTGTCAATAGGTGAAGGCTATTTAAGTTAATTACTACCTCACTAAAACAGGTTGGGCTACTATATAAAGATATATCAAAAGTACTTTTTATATCAAATGCAATAATCTATACAAATATAAGAACAAGAATGCTGAATATGGCTCCACACTACCTATTAATAGAGACTACACTGCCAAATTCAAGAAAATATGCAGGACACCCACAAATTCCTCCCCCTTACTCCCCCGTCCTTTGCCGGTTTATGATTACATTTATTTGTAGTGAGCAAAATTTCCTATAGCTATGAGCAGGGAGCCATGAAACCAGAGGTGGGAGACAACTGCTTTAAGTGGGTAAGTTTTGGTAGGTGTTTGGCTCTGTGACATAAATAATATTACAAATTGTTATGAAGAGAAATAGTTGTGCTGGTGTAAAGTATGTGACATTCTATTCTGGGTAAAAACGAAGACTCAGAAGAGTAAAGTTTTTTGATTGGCTTAGCTTTTGGTTTGAATTCGAGTGGCATTAGACTCCATAACTATGGCAACCTCATGGTTTTTGTGGTAGGTTCAGGTGAAACTTCTTGAACTTTTGGAGTAGATTACTATGCAGGAGAGAAAATTCAAGAGGATGGCAAGAGAAAATCAGATCTGTCTAGCTGCTTAATGGAAGATGCCAGATAGGACAGCCTTTCATACTCCTCTGACAAATCTTCCAGAGAGGGGAAGAAGCTGTCCAGGGAAGCTGCTTTATATCCCAAATTGATATCAACTGTGGGTAAGTTGAGAGAGCTTCTCAAGTTCTTTAAGTGGGAAATGGTGAATAGGCAAGCTGGATGGATAGATACTGAAAGAAACAGGAAAGACATCCTGAAAGTCAGCCTGAACATTTCTCCTTGTTTCCAGTGTTATGTTCCTATGGCTCTTTTTTCAGAGATTTATCTCATAGGTTTTAGTTCCAGTCAGACTCCTGGGAAAGTCTTGGTTCAGTGCCAAGCTCTCCCTTTTTTATAGCTACCATTTTATAGCTGTCCCTCAGGGAGGGATCTCCTAGGCACCAGTCATCTAAGAATTTCCTGGCTTAGCCAGTCGATCTTGAGGAACTGGGAACTGAAAGCCTGCTTTCTTCCCTCATTTGTTATCTTTTAAGCTTCTCCCTCTAACTCTGACGCTTCACAGATACAGCGAAGCTCACAGTATAACACTTTCCCATTCACCTTTTGCAATGATACTGCTTTCATAGCTTTTGTCTGTAGAATTAATTCTTTAGCGCACACCAGACCTATTGTGGAGAGTCCTGACGAAAGCCATGGTATAGATCTTTGAATGCATTTGTGTTTTAGGCAAGGCTTGCAAAGCCTGTTCCTTATAATCAAAGGACTTCCCCTTTGATTACAAGACCTTTTCCTTCTTCAGCATATATCCTTGGTTAGTGACTTCCTCCTTCCCAGTGTTATATGTAGTTGCAAAGCTGAATTTAACCAGCTATATTTTTAGGATCATCACTTGTACCACTGATGAAAAAATAACAATGAAGTAAGCAGTCTTCTGTCATCCCAAGTCTCCCTTGGAGCTTCAACACATATTCACAACTAACAATACATATTTACAACATAACGCATTGTACACTATTTTCATTTTTTTGGAGTCTGTTCTTCTGACATCACCTTCACTATGTCCAGGACACCCTGATAATGTCTCCCACTTAAGAGTTTAAAATGTGAAAAACCTATTGATAATGAGGATTTTGAAAATAAAAAAGGAAGGATCAGTTGGATTTAATGGCTTAAGTGACAGGCAACTGAAAGAATAAATTGTCTGTAGTTTTCAGGCTCTGATTGAACTGTTTGACCTGACTATGATGATGGAACACTGAATGGTTTTTATTTCAAGTACATCAAATATATCATTCACTAAGCAATTAAACAGAAAATTGGTCCTGTGACTAGTCAGGATCTCCTCCTGCTTTTGACCACTAACCCAGGCAAAGATCTATAGCTGTTTCATATTGGAAATCTTTGTGCTAAGAGAGTGCAAAGGGGTTGCTTCTGGTAACAAAATTGAGTATCGTTAATATAGACTGATACTCTGCTGCTGTTTTTTCTAGGGTCATGGCCTATCTCTTCAAAGTTGGCTTCTGGCTATAGAGGGGTAGATGGACCGTTCCTTTATGACCAATAACTTGAATTTATGACAGAAATTTATGAGATTGAATTTATGAGATTCTGAGCCAATAGAAAATGCCCTTAGAAATTCTGCCTAATATTTTCTAATTAATGAAGTGGACTCAGGAATGGAATGAACTGGCCATAAGACTTCTCACTGATAGAATTATGAATGCGGAGTTGTGATTGTCAAATGTGGAGGAAGTTCAGTCTGTCTCATTACGGAAACTTGATTTTCTTTGCCTAAAGCTCACACTGGTTGGCCTACTGTGGAGCCTATTACTTTCCATTTACCACACATAAGTGGTTGTATGCTCGATCCCGTGTCTTTTCTCCCCAATGTTCTCTGGCAAGTTCAGAATATTTAGTTATGGTGGCCATCTCATAAGAGGCATAGTTACAACTTTCTTATTATTTAAGAAATATGGGCATGTTTCCCATTGACCAGACCTTTCCCCTCATGTACCCCTTACCTATCCTAACTATAAGCATAGGCACTTGGCCCCTTCTCTTTGGGCTCCTAAATTAGTGTATCTTGGGTCCTCCAAAGCCAGCCCAGTACTTCCCTAAATATTTCTATCCAAAGCCCCACACAACTGGATAGGTCACAGCTGAGGCAAGCCCAATACCATCGACTCATAGTCAGTTGCATGCATATCCTAGGAAAGCACAAAGCACCTCCATAAATATGGCAGACTGGTGCCTCCTGAGTCAGGGGGTCACTTGCCCCCACCAGTGGACAGTCAGCAATGTGGGGAGAGTCCCCCGCATGGCCAATCCTGCCGACCTGCAACTGGCGGTGGCACGCCACTGGCTCTTCTGGGTTGGCAGGATCGCCTGCCTAGGGACCGCTTCTCCTGGTGCACTCCATGGCTGGTGCTCTTGTGGTGGGGGGGACACCAGTGCTCTCACCTGCCCCCCCTTCCCTGGATTGCTGGCTGTGAGGGGGTGCACCAGTGACCTCCGTATACCCGCTACATGTTACCACTGCCCATGAATGGATTGTAAATAAATAACCTTTGAAAGTTCCTGTGATCACCAAGGATTTTGGTTTTCCCTGATTAAAAATTGCAAATTCTCTGATAAAACCCCCAAAACCTGTGGTTAAAATGAAAAGCCCCCTCTGGCCCTGCTCATGCCCCTCACTCCCTCCTACCCCCCCCCCCCCCCCCCCCCAGGCCTGCTGGTGTTCTTCTCCCTCCCTTCATAGCCCCTCTAGCCCTACTGGTGTCCTTTGCCCCCCACCCATAGCTCCTTCTCCCCCAGCCCTGCTGGAGGGGGCTCCTAGTTGCCAGGGCTATAGGGCCAGGGCCTGGGTCCACAGCCCCCTTTCTGTGGCAGGAAATGGTGGCAACTGCAGCAGCATGGAGCCTGGCTTCCCCCACTACCTGCTGTCCTCCCCACTGCCTGCTGTGGGCTTGTGTGGCAGGGGGGGCTGCTCGCAATCATGGCATGCACTCCTGGAGAGCACGGGGACTCTCACCCCCACATCTGTGCACAGGCTGAGAGCTGCATACTGTCCACTACAGGCTCAGGCTCCTACCCTGGTGCTTTCCCCTGGGACCTCCGCAGCCTATGTGTGCGCAACCTGGCACTGTAGGGGAACAGTAGAGCCATGCAGAATGGTGGCTGCCTCAGCGAGCTCCATGCTGCCTTGGAGAGGTGTTCCCTTCCTGCACAGCTGTAGCAGGGGCTGCAGTGCAGGGCTGTGTACAGGGGATGCGGGCAGTGTGGTGCTCACAGTGGCAGGCAGCTTCCTATGAGGCACTGCTATTCCCTGCAGTGCTGGGTTGCACACGCCAAGCTGTGGAGGCCCCAGGGGAGCGCAGCTGGGTGGGAGCTTGAGCCCACAATGGCAAGTCCACCCCATCCCTGTCCCATGCACAGATCTGGGGGGCACAGGTCCCCTCTGCTCCACTGGAGTGCACGCAGCAGTGGGGAGCTGGCCCCGCCCCTCCAGATGAGCTGCCCATGGCCCTGTCCTGCTCCCTACCAGGGCCCTGCAGCTGTGCATTGTGGCCCTGGGCCCCAAGCCCCAGGCATTGCCCAGCCTCAGCCCTGCCCAAGTCCTTCCCTTCCTCCCTATGCAGGGGGTCTCAATCCCCCCCCATCCCCCCTCCAACTTTACCTGTAGGAGCTGCTCTCCAGGCTGCCTGGGGCCATATGTATGCATATGTACATGGTGCCCCCTGCCTCACCACCCTCATCCTGCTCCCTCCTAGACCCCTAAAGGTTGGAACTCTGCCAGCCTTCCAAAGAGCTTGTCACAAAACTTCAAAATTCATGGGTTTCTCTGGTAAAATGAGAAATCCATGTTTCTTTCCAGTAAAATGAGAAATCCATGTTTGGCTCTGGTAAAAGGTAAAACCCACAGTTTACTCTGTTTTTCTGTGGGAAATGGAAAACCCAGATCCCTGGTGATCACAAACTAGAATTTGGATGCCTGCTAAATTGAAAACCCCCTGCAACTCTTCCCTCTATATTTGGATGGGTTTGATTAGCTTGGCTGGGCCTGGCTTGCAGACTTAATTTTCTGAGGAAATTACTTCTCCTGAAACTTGTCAGAACATCTCCTCCATTATATAGAGGTTGCCTAGTCTGGTATTTTTCTCCTCAGTGTTAACTTGTGCTGTTACTCACTTTGCTCAGACATGTATTGATCTGATCTGGTCAGAGTATAATAGAATGGCCCACTGCTAGGTCGATCACTTAGAAGCTTTCATCATGACATACTACTAAGTTGTTGTGTGGGCCCATCATCATGAATCTTACTGGCAGGGTGGTTGTCATTGAGGCTATTCCCATGGTCACTTGAGAAAAGTTCTTGCAGACTATTGTGGGGCCATGACTTGTCACACCAGCCATTGTTGTTTTTATTGTTGAACCTCTAAGTTGCAGACTAGCTATTGCTGCAAGGGATCTGTTGCAGGAGTTGAGCATCCTGCTCTGATGGTGGTTCTTAGTCATCCTTTAAGTCATCCATGTTGTCTTAAAATCACCAGTTCACACCTTTTAGCTCAGGTAGTAACAGACTTTTGTAATAAAGGGGGATTATGCCTGCATTCTACAGCAAGTTTAAATTCCTTTCTTAGAACTCCCACGAGTAGGCAGTAGAGCCTTTCATTCATGTAGCCTCTAAACTGTGATATCTAAGTACCTTGTGACATAGGATCAGCTATAGGAGACTCAACCTTATAGCTAGGGCTCTGAAATCCTATTCTTTCCAATGCTATCAATGATTAAAAAGAAACGAAACATGACACACTGTAATGAAAATGTAATGTGTGTAACAGTAGGTGAGACCAGAGGCAGTCTACAAAGCTATGATGGTTGTTAATTTGCACTATAGCTCCCAGAGGTTAGGAGGAAATGGAAGAGGAAGCTGGAGTCAGGAGAAGAGGCAGCAGTGTGTACATGGGACCTGCTCAGCCTTATGCAAGAGGAGTACACAGTGGACCTGGAGAGCCCCATGGCATGGTCAGCCAGGACTTCGTGGATTGAAGGAGCTGGACTCAGACTTGGGGGCAACTTCAGGCTGCTGTTTGAGTGCTCTGGGACTAAAGGCTTGTTTGGGAACACCTCTGGAAGTGTGTGTGTGGGGGGGGGTGGGGAGGGGAAACCAAAGTGATAAATATATATCACCACAGTGTTGATCTTTCTCTTTCACCTGTTTCCCTCCCTTTGACTTGTGACCCTAACTCAGGGATGGACAGTTATTTTCACTGAAGGGCCATTATAGGAATTCTAATGAGCTGTTGCAGATGTGGGGGAGGGCTGCTGACCTGACCCAGCATGGTGGGGTGAGGGGGAGCAATTGATCCTATCTGGCTGGGGCCTGCCTACCCTGGGGGTGCTAGAAGGAATGGTTGCGTGGGGTCTTCATGGAGGCTGGCTGGAACCCCTGTGGGCAAGGCACACTTGGCCTGGAGAATGGGATGGGGCTGCAGGGCAGTGGTGATTGGCATCTGGAGGCCAGAGCTAAGGCTGGAATTGTGGGGTAGTGACACGGTGGGGCTAGGGGCCATGCGTAGCACAGAACCATGATCCATTCCCAGCCCCGGTTCTGACCCTGGCTTCACACTGTCACTGCCCTGTGATCCCAGCCCTGGCCCCTGCCTGCCTCTCCTGCTGCTAGACACTACAGCCCACCTGCCCATGTGTACCTTGCCCATGGGGATCCCAGGCCAGTCTCCAGGGGGATCCTGGCTGGCTGCCTGCCTGCCTGCCCACTTTGTTTGGCATCCCCCAGCAGTGTGTGAGGGATTGATGGGTTGAGGTGCGTGGGCAGTGGAGCCATATCTAGCAGCAACAGAGACACTAGTGGCAGTTGCAGGCTGAGTGGCCACTGCAGGGGCTGCCACCAGCCAGTGTCTGTCCACCATGCCACCCCAAACCCACCACTTGCCTGGGGATGGTGGGATCAGCCACACATGCCACAGCCTGAGCTGCCATCCATCCCCCTTGTGGGCCATATTTTGTACATCCCTGCCTTAACTCTTATGATTTCCTGTAAAAAGTTGGAACTCCCCTTTGTTTCTTGTGCCAGTTTCTGGGGCTGCAGGGTTGGCACAACACAAATGGATTAACACAAGGTCTCAGTAAGATGTTCTTCCTTTAGAGAGTCCTTTGTAGGCCATGGACCTAGTTGGATTAGTAGGCAAGTCTGTATTAATGATACCAAAAGTGCCGATTCAGTGTCAGACTCTTCCTTCTTCAGACTAGGGGGTACTGACTAAGGAGTTTTCTTCTGCTAGCCCTTCTTTAGGAACCAGGAATGGAAAACCTGTTTTCTTCCCATTCTTTCTTTCTTATCCCACAGTTCCTTACCCTTCATAGAATCAATGGACTGGAAAGGACCTGGAGGACCATCAAGTCCAGTCCTCTGTCATAGGCAGGAGGTTAATGAGCTCAAACTAGCTTAACAAGGTGCTTATCCAAACTCCTCTTGAACACCACCAAGGATGGCGACCGCACCACCTCTGCTGGGAGTGTGTTCCAGGTTCTAGTTACCCTTATGGAGAAGAAGTTCTTCCTTATGTCCAGTCTAAATCTTCCCTCTGTTAGTTTTTGACTGTTGGTCTTCATCCTCCCAAGGAGTGCCTTCCTGAAGAGTTGCTCTCCCAGGTCCTGGTGCCCCCGCCCCCGACATACGTGTAGTGGGCCATCAAGTAACCTCTCAGACTCCTCTTACTCAGACTAACAAACCTAGTTCCTGGAGTCTCTCCTCATAGGGTCTATTCTCCAGGCCCCTGATCATGTAGGGCCTATCTTCCAGGCCCCTGAACATACTGCATAACTCCATAATTCATTAAATTAATTTGTATCATGGTGTATGAGCCTGTGAAATCCTGTTATTTGAAAACTTTTTTCAATATGATCAAGTAGTTCTTAATAGTTTTTCTAATGGTTAAGGGGCATGGGACATTAAATACCAAGTAAATACTATAGTTAGTTTAATAAATGAATGAATGACCCATCTGCTGTAAGACCTCACTTATCCTGTCATCAGAGAAGCAAAACAGTATAGCATGATGGGCTTACTACTTGCTGCTCAAAGAAGTCAACAAGGCAGTTGTAGCAGCCGTTTGGGGAATGTTACAGCTGAGTAATGTGTAGCAATCACAGCTGCTCAGTAGCAAGCTTTAAACTCTCTTTTTATAGGGAGACCCAAATACAAAGATTTTGGTGCTTGTATCCTCGTGAAACCTCATCTAATGTCATGAAAGGACACGGTGATCAACCATGAGGCTGAAAAATAATGTGGCTTTATTCTCTGACGTACAAAACCTCTCTTTTACGGCAAGCTTTTCAGTTTGGGTAACAGAGAAAGAAGAACCCATCAGATATGAATTACTGTCCTGAAATTCAGGAAATTGATTAATAGGTAATAATTTTTAGCTGAACTTTTTATTATAATATCTCTCTTCAGCAATCATAGGAAATGTAATTTATGTCATCACATGGATGGCATTGTTTGGATATAGAATTTATTTGATCATATTCTAATTTAATGAACTGTGGACAATAGCATTTAATTCTAACCTGTAACCAAGATGATCCACATTTTTTGAATTGTATAAAAAAAAGTATTACAATGACCTTACATCATGAGCTGGGTCAAATAATAAAACCCAACACCAGAGACAAATGTATTAATTCAGTGATGAGCTAACGAAGACTGCTTGTCCCATTCTGTGAAACCACTGGCATGAAAAGTAGCCAGCAATCTCTAGACACAAGGTACTGCACTCCAAGTTGCTTTCATGTTGTTTTTGAATTCAAGTACATATAAAAAAAGAAATTGCATCAAGATGCATTATGAATGAATGCAGGTGGCACAGTGCACTTAAGTGGGGCTTTTTTTTTCATTTCCAACTGCTCTACTTGAATCTCTTGGGTTTTTTTGTAAAACACTTGGATAGGTTATTTTTAAGTACACTTCATAAAAGATATCAATCAATGAAGACAAATTGTTCTCTTCCTTTATTTTGACAGAGCTATAATTCATCATATAAAGAGAGCAATAATATTATGTCATCTCAACAAAAAATCTGTTTTTCTTAGGATCAGCTCACACCAATGTGAGCTAATGATATTTTTGTTTGTTAAAAATGTTCCTTTATTGTTATTTATTACATTTTTTGTGTCCTGTCACCACAGATATAAAGTTATATGAAAGTGTCTAAGATCTATTTAACTAATATGTGAATATGCACATTTGGGTATAACATGCACTCTCACACACAATATCTGTGCCTTAAAGAGCCTACTATCTACAGACCTGATCCTAAATTCGATTGACAGCTGAATAAACTCAATTTATGAGGTTCTTAGACTCTTGCAGGGTTCAGCCATAAGACAAAAGTAATGAGAGCAGATTTCCCCCATACGTGTTCATTTTAATTTATGACTCAGTCCTGTAAGATGCCAATTACCACCTGTTAGGTGCTGAGCAAAGGTAGGATATGGGCATAAAAATAAAGGATGGGATTTTAACAATTCCTCTGAATTTATTAAGAGAAAAAGAGTATGCCACATCCAGTATTAGATGTAAAGCATATCCAGATCTGATCTCTTTGATGGATAACCTTGTCTTGGACCATGAAGCAATTAAGCAATATCTACTACTTTTTAAGATGGAGAGATCCCTTTTGACAGAATGCTGATCTAAGATTTGCATCATGTAGCACTATCTAATAAGGAATATCCATTGCTGTATGTGCATAGTGTAGTTGTGTTTTTTCAGAGAGATATAGTAATTTACTGTGTAAATGAGATTCCGTTGTGGTTCTGTGTTAATTTATTTCTGTTTTTAGAACACCTCTCTTTAAAATGTTGGCATAATTATATGCACTCTAAAAATATAAGCTTTAAATGCACTCTACACAACATAAAAATATTAGAATCAATAAACAAAACAGCAACAAAATCCTACATAAAGACCAAAATTAATCTTAAACTCAGAACTTATTCATAGTGTACAAAATAAAGCAAGTCACTTTTTTTCCTTAGCTAAAACATTTTTTTTGTTGGAAAATACCAATTTTGTTTAAACTAAACAGTTTAAATCTTTGTTTTTCTTTTTTGCAGAATTCCCTGTTGGAAACTTTTGTAAAAAAAAAAAATCTCAAAATTGCAGAAATGTCCAATTTTGATATTTTTAAAAGGAACTACTTGTTTTTTTTTTCATATAAAATGCCTCTTTGGCTTTCATATGTAAATGGTTTAAGAGAAAAAGACCTACTGACCAAATTAAAAGAGAGATCAAAATAGAAGTGAAACTTTGAAATTATCTAGACAAAGTATTGTTAGACATTGTCAGATAAAATATCTTTAAGTGTTTTGCCTCTGCATAAAACACATAGAACAGTGATAAGTGCTAACCCTGTTAAAGATGAATCAGCAGCATTTCTTGGCATATAATCTGGTTAAAGCCATTGCTCTGCCCCTCCTTACTTTCTCATGTCATAGAGGATGAGGCAGGCAGCTCTGTGCTGTGAGCAGTTATCTGTCCCCCACCGAGTTATGTTATTGTTATGTTACCATGGGCATTCGGGTCCTCTTGGTATTTAATGGGTGACAAAAAGAGGAACTTCAGTGTAACGCTTGCCTTTGTGTAGGACTGGACATGTTGGGTGCATTTACATGCGCTATTATCATGGAGCAATAAACTCTGGTGCAGTTCACACTGGAGTTTATTGCTCCTGGGCGCTGTGCTTGCCTACGCGCCTGGGATCACAGCACATTGAGCTGTGTTGGTATAGCCCTGGCTGGCAGGAGGTCAAGGGGTTCAGCTTGCTAGCCCAGAGCTGCTTTGAACTGGCTCAGCGTGCTGTGGAGGAGCTGACTGGGGCACGAGTGTGCTTCAGTGCAGGGCTAGCCAGCAGGCAGCCTCTGTACTGAAGCTCCCTAGTGCCCCAGTCAGCCCTGTCAGCATCTATACGTGTGTTGCAAAATAGTACATAATACTGCCACACTGTTGACAAGTACTAACCTATGACACTGTGTATTAGTTTACAGTACCCTAATGCTGAGAGATAGCTAACATGGCTTTGTTGCAGGTAGGTCTTGCCTGACCAACCTCATTTCCTTCTATGTCCAGGTGACACATCACCTGGACAAGGGGGAAGAGGTTGATGCCATATATTTAGATTTCAAAAAATCCTTTGACTTGGTCTCCCATGATGTCCTCATGGTAAAATTGGGGAACTGTGGCCTCAACAACCTTACAGTCCGATGGTTGGAGAACTGGTTCTGTGGTCAGACCCAGAGAGTGGTAGTTAATGGAACTGAGTCAATGTGGCACATGGTGACCAGTGGCATCCCCCAGGGCTAAGTACTTGGACAAGTACTCTTTAATATATTCATAAATCATCTGGATTAGGGTGTCAGAAGCGGACTGGCTAAATTTGCAGGCAACACCAACTTATGGGGAAGTGAGATCATGCTAGAGGCTAGGTTGGTGATTCAGAGGCTGACCTGGATAGACTCACAAGGTGGGTGGATCAAAACCTGATGACATTCAACACAGAGAAACGCAAGGCGCTCCACCTCAAGAGAAAAACCCCACATCATACTTATAGGCTTGGCAGTGCTACACTTACTAGCACCATGACTGAAAGAGACTTGGGGGTCATGATTGATCACAAGATGAACACAAGCCACCAATGCAATGCCACAGCTAGCAAAGTAAATAAAACTCTGGCTTGCATCTACCGATGCATCTCAAGAAGACCCAAGTAGTCATCCTCTAACTTTACTCGGCTTTGGTGAGGCTGCAGCTGGAGTACTGCATCCAATTCTGGGCTCCACACATTAGAAAGAATGTGGAGAAGCTTGAGAGAGTCCAAGAGAGAGCCACATACCTGATTAGAGGTCAAGAGAACAGGCCTTATGAGGAGAGGCTGAGAGGCATGGGATTCTTCAGCCTGGAGAAGTGAAGGCTCAGGGGTGACTTGGAGGGAGCTGTTGGGATATCACAAGATACAGACGCAGGGCCCTGTAATGACCACAGCCGTAATGACCCTTCAGGCTTAGGCACGGCCACAATGGGGCTATGCCAAGGAGTCTGAGACTCCTGAATGATGCCTTGTTTCAACATTTTCGTAATTTCCTCATGGATTGCCTGGTATCTGTGGTATGGGATTCTGCTCCACTTTTCCCTCACGATCTACCCCAAAGGGGTTATTGTCTGATGAGTTATCCTTTTGGCACACCCTGGAATTTCACTAAAGGCATCTTGAAATTCCATAGATACATTCTTCAGTCGACCCTGTTGCAGGATGCTCAGTTGAACGCCAGCTGGGACCTCTACACCCACCTTATTCTGATCCAGGTCTGCACCCAAGTCTTGACCAAACTCCTTGTCTGGAGGGGATGGATCAATCAATAAACCCTCCTGGTCCCTCCATTCCTTGAGCAGATTAACATGGTATATTTGCTTCTCCTTTTTATGACCAGGTTTAAAAACCTCATAGTCAATAGGGCCAGCTTGCCTAACCACCTCAAAAGGGCCTTGCCAACACCTCAAGATTTCCTCTCCATATCCAGGAGTAACACTAAGACCTTCTGGCCTACTCAAAAACAACTCTCCTGAGGTTTTTTTTTTTATTGTAATAGGTCTTTTGGGTTCTCTGTGCTACCCTCAGGTGTTCTCGTGATAACTCCCCTCCTCTCTGCAACCGCTGCCTCAGTTCTCTCATGTACTCCACACGACTAGCACCCTCATGTGGCATCTCCTCCCAGTCTTCCCTTACCAAATCCAATACGCCCCTCAGGCAGTGTCCGTATACCGGGTCAAACAGAGAACACCCCAGAGACGACTGTGGGACCTCTTGTGCCACAAACAACAACGGTGGGATCATAAGGTCCCATTTATGGGGCTTGGCTTGAACACACCGAAACAGCATGTTCTTTAGAGTCCCATTAAACCTCTCCATTAGGCTGTTGGTTGAGGGTGATATATGGCCATACACAGTTGTTTGATCTGCAACACTTTACACAGACTCTGAAGGATGCCAGACATAAAATTGGACCTTGATCAGTAACAATCTCCCTGGGGATCCCCACCTGGGTAACCCATTTGAGGAGTTCTTCTGCCACCCGGGGCCCTGTGACTGTATGCATCGGGACTGCCTCTGGGAACCAGGTTGCATAATCTACGATCACCAACAAATATTGATGCCCCGCTGAAATTTTAGGGAAGGGCCCCACCACATAAAGTGCAATATAGGAGAATGGTACTTCTATGATGGGCATCGGTTGCAATGGTGCCTGGGCTGGCTTGTTCATGCTTATCTTCTGGCAAGCTGGCCAGGCTCAGCAGAAACTCTTGACCTGCTCATACATCTTGGGCCAAAAACACCACTTTGTTAAATGGGCTTCTGTTTTGCTACACCCCATATGCCCACCCAGGGGATTTTCATGGGCTAACTTTGAGAGGAACCTTAAACTGATGCAGTATTAACAGCTGGGCAACTTCCTCCCCTTCTTGCACTCTGGCCTTTATCTGATAAAGCAACCCTCTCCTAACCTCAAATCTGGGTAGACTTACACATCGCCTCGGGTCCACCATGTCCTCCTCTTCTTGAGCAAGTTCAGTCTCTTTTATGGCCTGGAACTCATTCTCCGTAGCTTGTGTCCTCCAAAATACTTTACTGCTGGATAAATGTTCTATGTTGAAAATTTCCCCACCTGGCTCATCCTCCTCACTTCCCAGCAGGCCAGCCCATTCCAGCCCAGCGAGGCTTTTCACTCCCGGCTGCCAATGCTGCCTGCTCAAAGCTTTCCAGAAATACCTCAGGGTCATCATGGACGGACATCTTGGGCACCTTTAGCTCTACCACATTCCTCTGGTGCCAGGCCTGCTGCTGCATCCAGCTTTCTTCCAGGGTGAGTTGACGGGCCGACTGTTGTTGCTGTTGTTGGAGGACTTGCCCCATCAAATGCAGCGTCTGATGAATCTTGTCTGTCCTGGTTGCAGCTGCTGCCATTGTGACTTCCATATTTTCAGATTCCCCTTCACCATCACTGGAGTTCCTGGCCAAAGCACCAGTTTGCTGGGATATCACAGGATATGGACATGGCACCCTGCATCCCGATGACATCCACTTGACTTGCCTGTACCAGGGTGGGTGTCAGTCAGTAATTGGGTCAGAATTCTTCTCTGCTACCTCATCTGCCATGACTCTGATGATTTAATTACATTTGGGAGGATGGTGGTTTCCCTGACCCAAACTGACTGCTGCTTATTCAGATGAAAGGTGTGGCCAGATTAAAAAAAAAAAAAATGAAAAGAAAAATAAAGAAAAATAAAGAAAACTCAAAAATCTTGACAGCTTCTTCTCTCTCTCTCTCTCTCTCTTCCCCGCCCCCCTACTCTGCTCCGCTCGCAGTTTGGGATCTCTGGGGCTTCTCTCCTTCCCCGTTTACCTTCTGGGGGCTCTTGGTCATGACTCCAATGATCAAGTGGGTTTTTTTTTCCTTCTGCTTCCTGCTAATTGCTATCCTGCAGGCTTAATGGAGCACCAGCTGCAATTAATTAATGCAGAGCTGGGGTTTCCTCTCCTCTCTCTCTTTTTTTTGTTTTCTCTGAGCTCCTCCAAGATCTGAAGACCAAATAGGTCTGTGCCCCATTCCTAGGGACTTAAGTCTTGGCCAGCAGGCAGGGGTTTCCCCTTACTGCTGACCCCTCTTCCTCTCTTTTACTTCTTTTCTTCTTGCTGGCATCCGGGGCCAGAAATGGCTCCCAGTAGCATAATTAAACCAATTCAGTTCACCCGGTGGGCTGATAAGGCTCTGGTGGATTGGGAGATCCCTCTGGAGTACAGCTAGGCTGCAACAGATGGATGGATCTCTTTGGTTGGGGCCCTCCTCGAAGCAGGTACTCCCAACTTTTCCACAGGAGCCTCAGGGTATGCATCAGGAACTGGGAGAACATTTGTTCACCAGGGCACACCAAGGAAAGACAAGATCTAATGGTGATAAACTGCTGGCAGACCATTTTAGACTGGACATAAGGAAAAACTTTACTGAGTCTCCAGAGTCTGGAATAGACTACCCCCAGAAGTGATGCAAGCACCTACTCTGGATGCCTTTAGGAAATGCTTGGATGCTTATCTTGCTGGGGTGAAGTGACCTCAGCTGACTTGGGCAGGGGGCTGGAAGGTCCCTTCCAGCCTTAATGTCTATGAATCTATGAATATGAGTGCACATGTAGAAACCAAGACTTTACTTCAGAGCTAAATAGGCAACTCCATAGTAAATGCCTCATGTAGATGCACCCATTTCTGCCTAAATATAGACTAGACTAATATAGAACTTTTTACTTTGGCACTTCTTTCACTCTTCCAACTTTCTGCTGGATGTGTCTTGATTTCTTTTTTGTAGATCAGTCTCTGGGTTCCAGGAGAAATAATGAACTGAAGCCTAAAAAGGGACAGGTCATCTAGTATATCCCAGTTATGGTAATCTTTAGGGCGGTATGCTTTTGTAGGAAGTAGGAATTCTGATGCATTTTAACAAGTATTGTTTTGCTTAAGAAATATTGCTCCTAAATAGAAAAAGGCCTTGCATGAATTATCTTCAGATTTAATTTTTTGCTTATCTTGTGGCAGACAAGCTAACAGTCTTCCCATTTACAATGTGATCAGCATTGAGCACAAATGTCTAATTCCTTCACTAAAAAAATCTTGAGGAAGAATACTTGTTTCTTATAAGACCCGGATAATTTAAGTTATGTAAGGTGTCTGAATAAATAACTGATAGGGCAAAGCATATGTTATAGTAAATTCAGCCTATTAAGACAGAACATTCCCGTTAATGCTCATGTTAACTGAAAGAGAAATGTGTCTCCTTTTTGTTTTAGAATACATGAAGCAAAAATTATTTTTGAACATTTAAGTTTTAAATCAACATAAACTCTGAAGAATATTAGATTATAGAAAAACTTTGATTGTGAGCTGTGCTAGTAAGATGAATAGATAATTATTATAGTTTTCAGATTAATCTGTTGTTTATAATTTATTTATTATTGTCCAGGTTTTTTGGGTGGACAATTTTCAATCTATGGATTATTCAAAATGATGATTTAAAGAGACCTACGAGAATTCATTTTTTATGCAGATTGACTGACTGCTGGATTCACTTGGTGCTTACCTACATGAAGATATCATATTTGTGTTGACTTAGAGCACACTAACTGTTCCTTTAAAAACAAACACATTAGCTTTCTTTGTCATAAGTACTCAGCATAGTGGGTGAGTGTCCTGTGTCTTTTGTCTTGCTGCTGGTCCCTCTGTTTTATGGAATTTTTTCTAAGTGCTTTTTGGAAAATATAGTGGAAACTACCCAGGATCAGCAGAAAATCTGGACCTTGTGATCAAACTCAAATTTTCATAAGTTTGCTCTTGCCATTCCATAATTCATCTTGCTTTGGCTACCATGTGCCATTTTCAAATTTACTGGCCAGCATGGAGCAACAGAACTCTACACTGATGCACAGAATCATGGAATAAAAAAACATAGGGGCAAGAAGGGTTCTCAGGTCATTTAGTCCAGCCCTCTGCTCAAAACAGGATCATCCCCATCTAAAACATCCTAGACAGCTGTTTGTCCTATCTTTTTTTAAACTTCAGGAACTACCTTCCTACATGACTACCAGGCATAATACCTGAAACATGAAAAACAACCTGTAACTTGCTACAGATAAAGCAGTGGAATGATGGCACTGCCAATGTCCTTTCATTAGAAGGACAGGAAGCAATTGGTTAAATTATGTTCAAGAGATTCAAGGAAGAGTACCATAACCCTTGCTACAGAGGATGTTGAAAACTCCCACATTCCATGCTTGTCTGACCATAGAATAAAATTCCTTTTGGATCCCAAATGCAGTGATTAGTTTGGCCCTAGACAGAGAAGTAAGATCCTTTGGGATTCTTAGTCCTAGCAGGAACATCAGCATGTTCCTGTTAAAATGCCCAGTCTTGGCCAAGGTCAATACCCAATGCTTCTGAGGAAGGCCAAAACAAACAAACAAACAAATCCTGCAGACACCAGGAGCAACAAGAAGGGAAAAATTCCTTCCCCATGTGGGATAGAAAAAGGAGTTCTGGCTTTCTGGTCTGAGTGAGTGATGCACAGAGTTGCATTTGTGGTCCCAAGTACAGGGTGTCCAGTTATCCTATGCTTCTGTCCCATGTAGTGACTAACAAAGCCTAGAAATAAGGCAATTTCTTCTACTGTCTCACTGCTCTAACAGTAAAGAGGTTGGTAAATGCAAATACAAACAGCTTCTGGACGTATATTTGACAACTTGTTGAAGAATTTAGCTATGCCAGATTACTGGGCAGTTTTTGCGGCTGTGGGAAGCTTACCATTCCCAAGTACTACTTACTCAATACCTAAATAATTTGTTTTCGGCATGTTGACTATTGGAGCTGTTGTAGTGGGGATATGAGCAATACTTACTCATGAAAAATGTACCTATTTTAAGAAGATACTGCTGCGATGTCCCTGAGGATTGCAAATGTTTAAGTGGTTATCTGTGGCTTTGCCTAGATGAGGTTCCTGAACCACACTGTGACAATAGATGGAAATTAGGGCTGTGTGAAATTTCAACAGGTGTTTCATTTCGACACTGTTTCAACTCATTTTGAGCTTGAACCAGCGAAATCGAAATGAAACAAAAGGCTTTGAAACAGTTTCAAAATGAAACGGGGGCACTTGAAACGTTTAGAAAGTTTTGAAACAAGTTTTGAAGCTGGGCTTGCTTGCAGCTAAAGAGAAACTAAGGAGAGGGAAAGGGGGGGAAGGACTGCTCTGATATTGACATGTGTAGCTGACAAGTGACTGTCATCTTTCCGAGTTCCCTTCCAATCCCAGTGATCTGGGGGAGGGATGGAAAAAAGCATAAAAAGCATTGTTTGAACTGAACTTTCTCTGTGCCTTGGGGTCAGCTTACTGAGCTGTGTCTTCCAGCAGCTCAGCAGCGTCAGAGAAAGGCTATCACTTCCTATTTGCTAGTCTGTTACTAGCAAGTGGGATCCTCCAATACCTTTTCCTTTCCTAATACCCTTTATTATTATATTAATTTCTTTCAATTTATTCCTCCCCCAAAATCCTTTTTTGTTTTGGTTAGTTTATTTTGATTCTTTTCCCCTAGAAAAGAAATCTGAGCTCTCTCACAGTGTGCATTCCATTCACTGCGAAGAGAAGCACAGCATGTATTGCATATTAGGATATAGAATTTATACAGGAACACATACATACATTTATATATTTTTATTTATTACATAAATACATACGTACAATTATCTACATACATTACATACTACATTACAGAAGAACACATGGATTTTCCAGCACACCAAACACACTATGAAGTGTGCTGGAAAGGCAGCTGGCAAGCCTTCAGGGAGGGGTGCAAGTGGGGGTAGAGGGAGAGCTGTAAGTCCCCCCACCCCAAAACTGAGATGCAGCCTATTTCCTACAACTAGCAGGCATGAGGCTTCTGGTTCTACTGGCAGCATGGAGAGGGGAGCAGTGACACTGCCTGAGTCTGCATCCCCTCCAAGAGCACCAGCCATAACACCCCCTCAACACCACCACGATGACAACAAGCAGCAGCACTAGCATGACAATCTCCTCCACCCCCATTTCACTTCCCATCCTGAGCCTTCCAGTGCTGGAGGAAGAGCTGGATCTGGATCTGTGTTTTAGATATAAGTGTGAGAAAAGAAAATAAGGTGCTCCACACCTCTCAAGTTTCCTCTAGAGCCATGTCTACTTCTCCAGAAGGCACTTCGGAGGAGGTTGAGGTAGAGGTTGTGGAGGCAAGTGGCTCAGCTGAGTCAGCTCCTCTGTTGCTATGCCTCTGCTTGCTGAGGAGGCGGAAAGTGCAGCATCTGCACATCACCTGCACCCCAGAAGCAAGTGGTAGTATGGTCTGGGATCATTTTGAGCTGGCAGATGATTCCACCTATGCTATCTGCCTGCACTGCTGAGCCCAAACCAACCAGGGCAAGGGAACACAACACATGAGCACCATGTGGATGCTGATGCATCTCTGCAGGCACCACCCCCTTTCCCTTGCTCCTTCTCAGCCTGGGACCAGTGGAATCATGCCCAAAAAAGAAGTCTCCCTCTCTCTAACCCCCCCGTCCTTCCAAAGCAGAGGCAGGCCTTCCTGGACCAGTGGAGGAAAGGCAGGCACATGAGGGCATGCTCCCAAAGCAAGTGAGGTTACCCAGAGCATTGAGGAGATGCTTGCTGTTCATCACCAGCCCTTCTCCTTAGTTGAGCGGCCAGGGTTCAGGTGGCTCATGATGCTCATGGCCCCATCATACCAAGTGCCCGCATGTACCACCTTTAGGAGGACAGTGGTGCTTTTCTTGTATGAAGCATGCAGGGAGTACTTGAGGGAGGAGCTGTGCAAGGCAGGGCTGCAGGGAGCCTTGCACTTCACCTCCGACATCTGGAGCAGCCGGGGTGGCGATCATGTCTACCTCTCCCTCACAGTGCGATCAGTCAGGCTGTCGGTGGGCTCTACTGCAAGCCGAGGTGCTGGATGAGTCCCACACGGCAAGGGAGATCACAGGGGCCATGAACCACGTGGTGCAGGGGTGGCTCATTGGGCAGGCCGAGCTTACCCGCGGGTTCATTGTCACCGACAATGGGGCCAATATAGTGAAGGCTGTCCATGATGCCAACTTTGTTGGCATCCACTGTGTGGCACACAGGCTGCATCTAATAGTGAGGGATGCGTTGGAGGGGGACAGGGCTGCTGGTGACAGAGCCACCACCACTATTGCTACAAGCCAGCTGATTTCAAAATGCAAGATGGTGGCGGGCTACTTCCCCCGCAGCATCCAGGGG
>NW_005841928.1:1014061-1017152 GCF_000455745.1 Alligator sinensis
TGTGAATAATTTCACGCAAGCCAATAATGGGGCTTGAATTTTAATACAAATGGCGAGAACTCTTTGCAAAGTGCATTTCTGTGCTGCAAAGAAGAAATGCACACTGCAAAGAAAGCTACAGATTGGCGGGAAAATAATTCAGTGGTGCCAAAGCACACACAAAACAAAATCACACCTTTGGGTTGTGACAAGCTGGAGCAGCCAGGGTGGAAGTCATGCTTACCTCTCCCTCACAGGGCACTGGTGCGACCAGTCAGGCCATCGGTGGGCTCTCCTTCAAGCTGAGGTGATGTATGAGTCCCACATGGCAACAGAGATCATGGGGTCAAGGCGGTGCATGATATCAACTTTGTTGCTATCCACTGCGTGGCACACAAGTTGCACCTCATAGTCAGGGATACCTTGGAGGGGGACAGGGCTGCTGATGATGGCGCCAGCACCACCAGCAAACTCATTTCGAAATGCAGGAAGGTGGCAGGCAACTTCCACTGGAGCACCAAGCGGGGAAAGATGCTGTGGGACAAACGAGCAGAGTTGAACATCCTGCAGCACAAAATCATGTTTGAATTTACAAACCACTTTTCACAGTCAGGCCTATGAACTTCACTTCATCAGCCTCCTAGGTACGGAAACTCCTGGACTCAATATAGACATTGGATTTATGACATACTGAAACCTGCTGAACATATGACTCCTCAAGTACCTCTACACTTTTACCTGTGCTGCTACATCCCCCTTCCCCTCAGCCTGTCCCTCACCCCCTGACACCTCCATTTCTATTTTCACTAATTGGCTTTCTTGTGTGCATTGCATGCAGGCCTCTGGCTTCTTTACTATTCCCTCCATCCAGGAACAGCACACACACCAACTACAGGTGCTACCTCAGCCTGACAAATGCGTTTTCAAACCAAAAGCTTGCTAAGATATATTTCTGTTGGTGTGCTAAAACATACCAGATTGTATTGATCCAAGGGAAAGAACCTTGTCTGCCAGTGCCATGTCCTTAGACCAATACCCCTAGTACCTGTCCCCGGTTAGCTGACCGGAAGGATGCAGGCCCTTGAGCACATCTAAGCCCCAGGGCTGGGGCTGGCAAGGAGAGTTATCTGGAAGCTGCTCGAGAAGAAGCTCCTGCAGGAAAGAAAGGCTCTGTGATAGTTTGGCTGCCTGAGATGCTGGTGGTGGTACTGTGCTGCTTACCTGTTGTTATATAAAGTGGTGGACTGAGATGAGGCTGTAGGGGAGGAGGAGACCTCATTGGGACACACTACCGTGTCATGCAGAGGCCCCAGCACCAGTGATGGTGTGCCTTAATGCACACACAAAGTCACACATGTCCTGAGTTTTGCTTGTCAGCAGCTTGACATGTAGTTTTCCAGAAACCCCTGCACCTATCTCCTTGAAACTTGACAGGTTTTGTTGCCTCAACAGAGGCTACTGTCCCTGTTGTTTTCATTCAAATCAGGAAAGAATTGACAAAGATATAGACATTTTTGTGATTCCCCATTATAGCCTACGGGCAAAACGTTGAAACAAGTCAAAACAGCGACACAGTTTCAATGACACGAAACAGAATAGTGCTTTGAAACAGCGAAACAAAACACCGTCCCTTAGAAACAGTGAAATGGAAGTCAAAATGGAATGGTGCTGTTTTGCACAGCCCTAAATGATATTCCTTTTTTTTTTCCCACCCTGAACATATGCACTCGTTAATCAAAAATTATATTTTTCTGTTGTGCTCCAAGACCTGGTTGATCATGTGGTGAGTTTATAAGTATTAATGTATGGTGGTTTGTAAAGGCTTATAGGTTCTTTAAAAACTATTTATTTATTTATAGGAGAGTATACATTTATAACAACAGGATGACAACAGGATATGCACTTAGAAGATTGAAGGCATAGGCAGCACTGCCTCCTTAAAAGGTTAGATAATAGTAAGCATTGCTTGTCTCATACTATATCTGTGGGACGTGCAGTGTGAACACAATGAAAGGCATTTCACCAAGGACTAGAAGATGTTATTTGTAGAGTGTCCATAGACCAGAGACAGGTAAAATGCAGCTCATGGGCAAAATCTGCCAGGCCCCTCCAAAAAACAATTTATTACTGCCCCACAGCTGCCCCTCTGAAAGCTGGCAGGAGGTGGGCTTGCAGAGGTCGCACACCAGGTGGGCTCTGTGCCTCCACCTCTGTGGAGCATTTGACACTCCATCTTGGAGCTCCATGTGGAGGAACCAAGTGTGATGATGTACGACTGGACAGCTGGTGAGCAGGGAGGGAGTTCCTGCTTGCAGGAGGGAGGTGGGTGTGGGGTTAGTAGGTGGGGCTGGGTGGGGTGAGACTTGCAGGTAGGTGTGGGGACCCCACCATGGCACACAGCCCTTGATAGTGGCAGCAGCAGCAGCAGGCCCTCAGAGTGCTCTTGGTCCACTACAGGTGGAGGCCCCCCCGGTGGCTTGTGGCTCCAGCTGAATCCCGGGAGCTGGACTTTGTGACACAGAGCCTGTCTGATCCACCCTGCTGGCATGCGCCTTTAAGCCACACTGGGGTGGCTCTGTGCCAGCATGTGGGGCTCCTGGCAATTCAGGCAGGAGCTGCACACCAGCGGGCTAGGCCAGGCTGGATCCATGCCTCCATGTGAGGCTTCTAGCATTTTAGTGGGGAGCTGCATGTGGAGGCACAGAGTCTATACGGCCCCTATGGTGCGCGGATCAGGAGCTGTAGGGAGTCATGCACCAACAGGCCGGGCAGACTCTATGCCTCCATGTGCAGCTCACCTCTGGAGTGCTGGAAGACCCACATGGAGGCAGGGAGCTGGCCTGGACTGGCCCCATGGTGTACAGCTCCCTCCTGTAGTGCTGGGAGCCCCAGGTGCTGGAACAGAGCCAGCCTGGTTTGGCTCAAAGGCACAAGCCAGTGGGCCAGGCCAGGCTTGGCAGGCTGCATGCTGCCATGTGCAGCTCCTGGGATTCAGTAGGAGGTGTGCCCTGCCAGGGAGCTGTGCTTGCTGGGAGCCAGGAGCACCCTGAGCGCCTGCCACCAGCTGCTGCTGGCGGGGGCAGGGGCTGGGGCCCTTGGGCTGTGGACAGGG
>NW_005841928.1:1017183-1027492 GCF_000455745.1 Alligator sinensis
TGCTGGCGGTGGCAGGGGCTGTGCACTGTGGCATGTGACAGGGGGCTTATACCCCCCCACAACCCCACATCCCTTCACAACCACCCAATCCCCCACCCACACACACACACACACACACACCACATCCCTTCATAAACTCCAGTCCCCCCGACACAAATCCCACACATGCACACCCCATACCTACCCCCCTACACAATATATATGAGTAAGACTTTATTTTGAGCTATTATGCAATAACCTCTATGTACTCTATGAAAACACATGCAGATCAGGACAAAAATATTTTTTGAAATAAAATAAAAATGTTATTGTACATGTTTGATTTTTAGTATATGGTTTGTTTTTTTTCTGGTTCCAAGATGGCAACCCCCCTCCCAAAAGGAGTACTTCCAAGGGCAATGGTGGGGAGGGGAGGGGGACTTCAGTGGCAAAGGTCAGGGGTTAAGGGTAGGATCTCTGGTCCCAAGATGGCAATCAGGGGGCAGGGCACCTGTCAAGGGGAAGGACTACCCTTGTGGCCCTTGACAACTCACTAAAAATTCTTAAGTGGCCCTCCAGTTGAAATAATTGCCCACCCCTGCCATAGACCCAAAAAACAAGCAGAGGCACACCCAGTGCAAAATGGCACTCGCCAGGGCTCTCTATTCAGGGATGTTTTTTGTTCTCTTTCTGAGAGATTTTTATTTATTTACTTATTTTTTATTAAAATGTCTTTGATTATGTTTTCTTTATGGTTTATTTAATTAGTTATGCACATTTCAGGAACATTTCAAGAAGACTTCAGGGATTATTTCAGTAATACTCCATGTAATATTTAACGGATACTTGAAGGATTTTTAAATATGTGGATTGCATGGGGATTGGACACAAGCATTGCTTGTGATTATGATGATGCAATATTCTTTAGGCTTTGTTGATACTGAACAAACATTGCTCTTAAGTGTCATGAACTCTATTGAAAAAGTACCAAAGAACGACCAAGTGTGGAAATGGGATATATAATGAAATATGACCTGTTAGTTCATGAAATATTGCAGGGTATATTGCAGGAGCTCATTATTTTCTTATTTTAAACCTGGCTTATTGGACCATATGGTTGTGTTTCAGACCATTTAGTGGAGACTTTCATGCCTGAGTTATGAAGCATGGGAAACTTTTTATGAGTTCTTAGGAATTTTCATGAAAATGGTTAATATGAGAACTGTACTTTTTATGCTTGGGACTTCTATTTTTATGGATTTTTTGAAAGCTTTTTATAAAGTCATAATTGAACAATGTATTTTTGACTAAGTGCAAATAGATACAGTAATTACTGTCCAAAATTGTGTGAAAGAGCAAACATTAGAACCAAAAATAAAAAAAGTATATATATTCAAAACAGTGAAACAATTTAAAGATGAGTAAACAGTAAAACAGCTTAAAATATTAGTTTAATTTTAAAATGTAGTAGAACACTTTGTACAGCGTTCAGTCTTATAACTAACTCTTAGCGAGGTGCTGCTATGGGTTTTCTACCATGAAAATTAGTACTTCCCACAAACCCTAGATCCTGGATGCAAAAAATTCTGTGTACTCTAGGAGTGCTTGTAGACCAAGTGGCTGGGTGTTCCAGACCTTTGGTGTAGAGGGTCTCTTATTTTGCAGTTGGTTTGCATGTTATACTGATGGGTCACTGAACAGGGCTTTGAAAGGCTTTAAAGAAAGAGGTGTTATGGGAAGGGACTTGTGCTGAGGGGACTAAGTTAATAATTTCAGTTACATTTCTTAAAACAATCCATATGTTGGAAGATGCTTCTCATCTGTGTGACTGAAAACAGAATGTTCTGTTTGGAAAACCTAAGGGGAGTCCTGCAAGGTATACACAGATGTTTGTATATACACAAGAGTGTCACCTGAAGTTTTCCATGATTGAAAGGGCATAGCTTCCTCCTCTGGAATGACTGACAAAGTAGCTCTTCCTTGTAGTGTTAGAATTGTAGCCTAACACTTTATGTAGCTAAAATGCATTTTATATCAATGGAGAACATGCCCAAGGTTTGCTGTTAAATAAGTGGAATTTTGCAAGAACTGTTCATGGCAACTATTTGTTTCCTTAAAAAGGGTCCAGGAGACTAAACTGACCAAGCTCTGAATGAAATAAAGTGCCGCTCTGCATCAAGGCAGACAAGGTTCTTTGTGATATTCTTTGTGATATCTTTTATTAGATCAACGAAATAGTTGGAAAAATTGTTCTTTGCAAGCTTTTGGGCACAAACACCCTTAGAATCATAGAAAGCTAGGGTTGGAAGGGACCTCAGGAGGTCATCTAGCCCAACTCCCTGCTCAGAGCAGGACCATCCCCAACTAGATCATCCCATTCAAAGCTTTCTCTAGCAGGGTTTTGAAAACCTCCAAGGATGGAGCTTCTAGTACCCCTTTGGGTAACTTGTTCCAGTGTTTTACTACCCTCCTCCCCTCCCTTTATATGCCTGAAGAAGGGTGTTTGTACCCAAATGTTTGCAAAGAATACTTTTTCCAACTATTTAATTGGTCTAATAAAAGATATCACATTTACCCAAAGAACCTTGTCTGACTATGACCTTAGACCAACCCAGCTCCCACCAAAAACTCTGGATCAATGCACTCAAAAAACAATATACTGGGTGCCTTCTATTTAAACTAGTAAAGTGTAGTCAAAACATATTAGTACAGTTAAAACAAGCATAAAGATTTCCTGCTCCGTGGACCATGCATACCAATGGGAATATATGAACATAGGCATCACAAGAGGTTGTTGAACAGCGCACAGATATTGTAACAGGGTTACATCGAGGACACGGCATACTGTCAGCATGACTCCAGAGCAGTAGAGGCCACACAGATTAACAGATTTGTTTTTGGCAGGATGCAAAGTAGCTAAAAATACTAACTATAGGACTGGAATCTTTTTGGCTGATACTTTTTTTGGCTGATATCAATTGGGTGGACCAATTGTAGACTTGGAGAAATCTTAAGACAGGCTTCTGGACACAAGGTGATCTTCCTTAGGTCTCAGAAAAAGCAGACAGAGCTTCAGCTTCAGCTAAGTAGAACAGTACCCTGTGTAAAACTCTATATGTAAATAAAAACTGTCCCTAAGCCTGAACAATGAACTATAATAAAACCAGAAGACAAAGGAGGAGCTACAAGTTACCTTCAAACACCAAGACTATTTCAATGAGGCTAACAGACATCCGTGACACTGGCTACTGTAAAGAACTTGGGAAGAGCCCTATAACAGTATTTGCTCTTGAATTGAAGAACATTACCAAATTCTTGCCATATCAGCTTCAAGAAAAACTGCTTGCGCTAATTCCCTACTATCCTACTCCAAGAACACTTTACATGTTCCCAAAGATTCACAAACAAGTCAACCCTGATAGACCCATTATGTCTGACTGCAGCATCTGCACTGAAGAGTTATTAGGTTTTCTACAAACTATCCTGAAACCACTTCTCATTCAGCAAACATGTTTTCTACAAGACACAACAGACGCCCTCCACAAAGTCTGGAACCTGAACCATCTCTCTGAGAAAGCCATACTTGCAACCTTGGGGCACCTTGTCTGAGTAGCAGGGATTAAGGGACCCTGCTACACAGCAATCATCCCAAACACACCAAGAAAGCTGTAGTGTGTAGTTAGGCCCTTAGATACTATAGCATCTGCTTGAGGAGAACACACATGACACCCACCATATCAAGCTAATCCAGCAAAGACACCCTAGTAGAGAGGCAGAACTTATATTTGAAGGAGCTAGGTAAGTATCCTGCAGTAACCTACCCTACTACGAAAAGGAAACCCGCACTAACTACACACCTCTGGCTATCAAATGCCATCGCACACTTGAGCCAATAAGAAGGTGCATTAAACATTTATAGCCCACACTCAAAAAATATCAGACCTTGAGAGCAGTATTCCCAGCACACTGACCTGCCCCCCTTGCCTGGCTTTCAAACAGCCTCCTAACCTCATCCAGCTCATCATCAGACTCAAATTCTCCCCTGATCAACATACACCTGAAGGGACACAACCATGCCTTAACAATAAATGCAAAACCTTGCATCTTATCTTGACTACCATCACAATTGCACCAACAAAATCATCAGAATCCTCAGATCTTATATGTGCCTGTCCCAGAATGTGGTGCATCTCTCATCTCGTGAACCAGATGCCCTCAGGGAAACTACCTGGATGACACTAGACTAAAGCTATGCTCCAGAATGAACAAACAGGAAAAAGGTAAAGAATAAGCCATGTGAACACAGGTAGGAGAACATGGCCTGTAGGCCAGGTTTGACCCATGGAACATTTATATTTGGCCTGTGGACATGGGGCTTCAGTGGCAGGGAGCATCTTCTGTAGGTGCTCAGTTCATGCTGCTGCAGGGACAAATGCCAGTGGTGGGTATATCCTGGGAGACAAGCAGTGGTGGTGGCAGAGTCCTAGCACCTGCTCACTTACCTTTGACCAGGAGTGGGTCATTCTGGTCCACAACTGGACAAAGTTGCCTACACATGATCTATAGAATACCTTCATAAGATAGGCATAGGCACAAAATATAATCTTACTGAACACTAAAAACCAGGTGCAGATGACACCAAGCTGGGGAGAGTAGTGGATATGTTGGAGGGTAGGGCTAGGATTCAGAGAAACCTTGATGAATTGGAGGATTGGACCAAAAAAATCTTAAGAGGTTTGGTAAAGACAAGTACAAAACCCTGCACTTAGGATAGAACAATTCCATGTACTGGTACAGGCTGGGGTCTGACTGGCTAAGCAGCAGCTCTGCAGAAAAGGACCTGGGGGTTACAGTGGTTAATGAGATGAATATGAGCAAATGGTGTGCCCTTGTTGCAAAGAAGACAAATGGCAGACTGGGGTGCATTTGTAAGAGCATTGCTAGCATATAGAGGAAAGTGATTCTTCCCCTCTATTTGGCACTGGTGGGGCCAGATCTGCAGTGTTGTGTCCAGTTTTGGGACCTCCCACTACAGAAAAGATGTAGACAAATTGGAGAGAGTCCAGTAGAGGGCAACAAAAATGGTTAGAGGGCTGGGACACACGACTTCTTAGGAGAGGCTGAGGGAACTGGGTTTATTTAGTCTAGAGAAGAGAAGACTGAGGGGGGGTCTCAAGTTGCAGCAAGAAAAGTTTAGGTTAGATATTAGGAAGAACTTTCTTATGAGAAGGGTAGTAAAGCACTGGAACAGGTTACCTAGGGAGGATGTTGAATCTCCATCTCTGGAGGTTTTTGAGACCCAGCTAGAGAAAGGCTTGGCTGAGATTATATAGCTGAAGACAGCCCTGCTTTGACCAAGGGGCTGGACTAGATGACCTCCTGAGGTCCCTTCTCACCCTAATTTTCTACGATTGTATGCTTTTAAACACAAACATTGACTCACTGGATCCTTATACTTTACTTGCAATCTCTGGTAATCTTTCTGCACCCACAAGTGATAATCCTGTTTTCTCTGGAATGGTCTTGATCTTCTGCTAATCTGGCTATCTTTCCTACTGCATATCTCTTGTCTTTCATCTCTTCCTGATAACACGTTTGCTCCTGTTTTGCAGACCTCTTCCATTTTTTGGGGAGGGCTGTTTTTACCTACATAGGGAGGGTTACACAGGGTATGGTTCTATCTACTATACAGCTCAAGCTATGTCTGCTTTTTTTTTTGAGACCTAAAGAAGCATATCTTATTCCTGAAAGTTTGTCTAAGATTTCTCCCAATTTTAGAGTTGGTCTAATAAAAGATAATCACCCCTCCTGCTTAATCCTTGCCTTTCACATATTTCCTAGGCTACAGCATCACTCCAGCACCACTACAATTGGAGGACTGCCAAAATAGTATGCTGTACAGTTGAGTCCAAATGAATGTTAGTATGCATTAACTTAATGATCTGTGAACTCAGTGTACTTTCAAACAGGAATATAGAGTATGCAGTATTTTACCAGTTAATATCTTGTAAAGATTTTGTTGCTGAATGCAGGCTGTAGATACTATGAACTCCAAACCACCACTAGGCCCATTGATTTGTTTTTGTTTCTTGGTTGGATGACCAAGCTGACAAAGGATTCTCAATTCTATGAATTGCTGAGATGTTTAGGCCCTATCCAATAAAGGATTCAAGTATACGCTGAGCTTCAAGTTTATGAATAGCTCCATTCACTGCAAGCACAGACTTGAATGGAAATACTCATCTGCTTAAAGTTAAGCTGTTTGCCAAATTGAGTCCAAAGAGCTTTCAGGAACTCCTCTTGAGCACTTCCAGTGTAAATACTTTCATGAATATCTATTCATCCTAGGCTTTGTAATGTAGCTTCTGCTTTCCTTGGATATTCTTACAGCAAATCTCACTCACCTGAATCTTCATGGGTAAGCAAATAAAAGTATCTGTTTATACAAGTGAAGTGAGTTGATATTCATAAGAAAATACCCATGAATACTTTCCTTCCTATATTTAACCAGCCCAGTACTTGATCAGTTTGATGCAGGCATTTATTTCCAAGCAGCTGAACTACTGAGCCATCATGCCCCTATTTAGAGAGAAATAGAAAGTATCTAGCTAATGAGATTTTAAAAAAATGTAAATATATGGGAGCAGATTAGCATTATGTTGGTTCTAATTAGCATACATTAAAACTAAACAATATTATTTATTCTTACGTTATAAATTATAATAGTCATAATGCAAAACTAGGAAAAGCATTCCAGAACAGAAGTACAGTGGTTAGGACAGCAAGCAAGAAATGAAGTCCTATTTAACTTTTAAATGATTTAGCTAACATAATATTGGCTTGGTCTGTTTTTATTTTTGTACTTTCCACATGATCACTGGGCCTAACCAATTAAAAATCACCCAGATAAAAATGAAACAAAGTTAAATGTGCATTCCCCTGCAGGGGTCTAGGATTTTGAAAAGCAGGGTGCAGATGGTGTGTCATATCATTACATAAAACATAAAATATATATTTTCTCCAGATAAAGAGAAACTAGATGCTTTACTAATATCCTAGGGGCTAACACTATATATCAGGAGTGCTCAACCTCTAGCCTTCAGACCAAATGTGGCTTCTGGAGCCATGGCACCTGGGGACTCCCCATGGGTTGGGAAATTTGGTGGTGGGGGAGCAGTGACCCTTAATACTGTCACCTTCCTCCACTGCCAAATTCTCACACCCTCACACCCAGCACAGCAGAACTGGAACTAGGCCATTACCTCAGCTAACT
This sequence comes from Alligator sinensis, assembly GCF_000455745.1. Lineage (NCBI taxonomy): Eukaryota > Metazoa > Chordata > Crocodylia > Alligatoridae > Alligator > Alligator sinensis. The sequence goes on from NW_005841928.1 coordinate 1,024,436, forward strand.
TTGGTGACTCCTTTGTTCCTGTGGGTTTAGTAGTTTGCTTCTCTCCTCACAAAACTGTCCCCCTTCCCCATCTTTCTTTCTCTGACCGTCTCTCTCCCCCCACTTTTATAAGGTGCAAATCTACCCTGCCTTCTATTAGTCATGCTGAATCACAATAAAATGGAAGGGTGTTCAGGTGAGTAAAACAGGTTTATAGCGAGATTTGGTTGAGCACAGGTCACATAATGATTGCAGTTAAGTAATGCCAGATAATTATAACTCCTGTGATCATTTTTAAAAAAGGTGCTTTCCTATTAATACACTGAGAATTAAAATTGGCAGTACAAACAAAACAATAAGGGAAGATGCTTAGAGTCATGAATGAGACCCAAGTGCAATGAAAATTGCGATTGCATTTCAGAGTTATGGGTTGTGATAGAAAAGATAAAAAAGAACAAGTCTGATTTCCACCCTACTGCTGTTTTGCATTGATTTTGTCTCTGAGTAAAAGGAAAGGTGAATGGATTGGCTGCTTGTTCTTAAAAAACCACAATGGCTTGTTGTATCAAATGAGCCCCTCTTAGATAACAAAAATTGCTATATTTTTAAAGCTTAATGTTATCTGGTCTACAAGCTGTGAAAAACATTTTGATGTATTTTTTACTTTTGTAGACACCAAGTGCAGGGTTGTGCTCCTAGCAGTAATGGCTCAGTTTATAGAAGCTTGCTGACAATATTAGCACCTCACTCTGTCTGGACTTTTAGCTAAGTTAACTTCAGCATTATTTGTTATAGTTCAGTGAATAACTTTAATTTTATTACTAAATAGTAAAACACGTTTTAACTTGTTTAATGCTCTACTGACTACTTCTGTGGAATGAAAAAAATTCAACCCTCCAAAAATCATGTAGGATAACTCATGAACCTCCTTCAGGGTTATCTAATCTGAAAATGAGTCGCCAATGTGATGAAGCAGTTGGCAGAGCCAATCACACCTTGTTGTGCATCCGTAGATGCTTCATAAACAGGTTCAGGGAAGTGATTCTCCCTCTATATGCAGCACTGGTCAGACCACAGCTGGAGTACTGTGTCCAGTTCTGGACGTTGCAGTTCAAGCGGGATGCGAGCAACCTGGAGAGGGTCCAAAGAAGAGCCACTTGCCTGATTAGAGGCCTGCAGGGAAGGCACTACAAGGAAAGGCTAAGGGACCTTAACCTCTTCGGCCTCTCCAAGAGAAGGCTGAGAGGGGACCTTGTGGCGGGGTACAAATTCATAAGGGGAAAGCAACATGAAGTAGGCAACGATCTGTTCACCAGGGCACCTCCTGGAATGACAAGGAACAATGGCCATAAGCTATTGGAGAGTAGGTTTAGTCTGGACATTAGGAAAAAGTTCTTCATGGTCAGGGTTGCCAGAATCTGGAATAGACTCCCAAGGGAGGTGGTGCTTGCCCTATCCTTGGGGGTCTTCAAGATGAAACTGGACAGGCACCTTGCTGGGATCACATGACCCCAGGGTTGGTGACTCTTTTCTTGCCTGCCGGGGGCAGGGGGTTGGACTAGATGGCCCACTGAGGTCCCTTCTGACTATGAATCTATGAGCCTGAAGATAACTTATAGCTATAGGAGCTCTGAACTGCAGCTCTACAAGCTATGATTTCCAATGAAAATATTTGAATTGGTACTGTCACTATGGAAGGACGGTATGGGCACTAGTTGCCTACCTGCTTCCAACTGCAAACCTAGGGGAGGAAGAGGGGGAATAGAGAGCATTTCTGGCTACTCCAATGCCCATTTATTATATAAGCGTGAGGGAGCAGGATAGAAGGTTGACTAGCTAGTCCTGACCCTCAGGAAATTGTTACAGTATTCCCTTGACTATTGGAAAAATGTATTTGGCTCTCAGATAGAAAGGAATGGCTAGCACTACCTTTCAGGTTCCATATCATAAGTCAGATCCTACTTATATTTTACTGGTAGAAATCCAGTCCAAGTCCATTGAAATTAGTTTTCTTAGTATAAATGGCAATGGAATATAGCTCTAGGAACCTCATTTATTCTGACATGAATTCTCAGATTTAAGGATTAAAATTCAAACAAGTCTGATCAGATTCTACTCTGATTTATCCTGTGCAACCCAATGGATTGCCATGTGACTGCATGAACTTTCATTAAAATTACAATTTATGTGTGTCCCTCACTCAGGTCCTTCACTGAGGGGAAGAAAACCTTTCACAGTTTGAATTCAGGGTGGCATACCAGGCCTGAATTTAATTATTTTGTTTTTATTGGTACAAGGAGGACCTTTATTTTTTTCTTTCATTTGAATAGTGTATTTCAGCACTTATATAACAGTGGTTGATATTTCCAGATATTTATCAGACCTAAATTATTACTTTCCAGTGTTTGGTTCTAAAAACAAAACTGATTTATAGCAGTGAATTCAACTAGATATTAAAACTGAGCAAACTTGGGGGATTTTTACATGTAACTATCAAATATTATTCATTTTTTCAAATCCTTTTATTTTTAAACTTCCTTGAGACCCAAAATTTTGCCACCCACAAGGCAAGAGAAGATTGTAGACATAAAATAAGATATAAGACAAGACTGATAATAGATCTGTCACTTGTTTGCTTTGTTAGTTTCATATAGTAATGGTATAAATTAAAGATCCTGTTCCTGTGAGGACTTAGTGCATATAGTTGTGTGTATGCTTGTGAGCAGTTCCACTGAAGTCATTAGAAACAGGGCATTTAGTCTGCTTGAAAGTCTATGTCACCATCCACAGAGAACATGAGGCAGAACATGCTCTGTGCACATCACCACTGAAGTGCTTATATATCTGGCACTTCATAAAATATTGCTGTGTTCTATTGGCCCACAGGTGCAGGAGCCAGAAATTCAGAGCTTTCATAGGGCCACTTGCAGAGAAGACGCATGGCAGGTTTACTATAGACTACATTGATTTTAGTCCATAGGTAAAAGTGGAGCAGACATGGCATACGGCTTTCTTTTCTCAGGTAAAGTTATCTTGCAAACCCTTCCCCCTCCCCCCCAACCTTTCCCAACCCCCCCC
>NW_005841928.1:1027523-1036565 GCF_000455745.1 Alligator sinensis
ACAACAAAAACCCCAAACCCAAAAAACAAAACCGTAACCTACTACCAACCCTAGGATGATTTATTCTAGGATGAATGTTTGTTCCAGGTCCCCCACCACTTGGGCTAGGTACAAACATTAAAAAAAGTCCAATGCAGAATAGATCTAAATGATGTAGTTTTCTGTAAGTGGCATAGCTAAACTATGCCAGTAGCAAACAGAACACACATTTGCCCTTTAGCAGTGGGGTGGGCAATTCTTAGACTGGTTTCCACCATTTTTAAAGCAGCCTATATGTACTGTACTTCTTTTCTGTTATGGGTATAGAACAGTTTTGCATGTCAAACTTCTGTTCTTTTACGAGTATAGAATAGTTTCTGATGATTGCTTATACTGGTAAAAGTATAATGTCTGTATAGGCCTTTACATGCCACAAAATTGGCCTTTGAAATGGGTTAAATGTCCTTTTCTATCACTTTAATGGTGTCACTGTCTGCATGTTCAGCGTCATATTGCGCCTTAATGGTGCTGCTGTTTGTACGTTTGGCTGTGTATTGTGCATTAAATTACTTTGGGACATAGCAAAATAAAACATGTTCAAGGTGTTTTAGTTTTCTCCCTTAGTAGATGGAGAGGGAAGCACTGGGCCCTGTGCAGTTCAGAGGTTGTGCAGGCAGCCCAGCGGCAGTCTGTGCAGGCAAGCTCCACTGAAGAAAAAAAAAAGCGGCAAGACTGATTTCCCTGCCCCCCCGCAAATCCCTGGAGCCTGTCTTCCTGCCTGAGCTGCGTGGGGGCCCGGTGCTTCCCTGTGTGGCTGCAGTGCCCCCCAGGACCACCCGGGCTGGATGCCTGCAGGCTGGTGTCACCTGAGGGGTGCCACCACAGCTGTGGAGGGAAGCACCCCTCCCACCCCCAGCAGCTCAGGGACCGCTCAGCCTGCCAGCAACTCACTCTCCCTCCCCCTGCCCCCCACCGCTGCTGGAGAGGCAGGTAAGGATTTGTCTCCAATCCCTGTGTACACGCCACGGGGGTTTACTTCGGTTTAAATTGAAGCAGAGTTTTTAAAAACCCACTGCTTCAATTTAGACTGAAGTAAACCCCTGTGGTGTGTACAAGCGGCCTACACCTGGCCCTGGTGACCAATCACTGTAATAGTGCTCACTGAAGACAGCATGCTTGGAAGAGCTGGCCATATTTCCATTCTTTACTATAGAGAAAAATTGAGGGTAAATTACTCTGTAGTAATTCTGTGTATGTCCACACCTTTAGATGATAGTCTTCCTTCATAAATAATAGGCTTGCAGTGTGCTTTGGCTAACAGGCATATGGAAACCACATATCACTTGAGCTTGAAATTCATGTGTGACAGTTTTGAAGATTGCAAATCTTTTGCTAGCAAATTATTTTGATATCCTGTTCCCTCTGGATATTGGTGTATAAAGGCTTGCTGTAATTGAGAGAGCATTCTTCCACTGAAATGTAAGTTATGGCCATAATCTGGCATTAATCAGATCCTCCAATGGATTTATGCACAGTGATTCACTTTTACAGGAGCTAATGCATTCTAAAAATTTAATTGGCCGCATGGATGTTCTGTCTTTAGCATTATTTTAGTATACAGCTGTCTGTTTGACAGCGTATTGCTATTGTAACTGCTAGTAAAACTAACTGGTAGTAACTGAGGCCATTACCAGGCAGTTAATTTGCAAAAGGCCAAGAATTAACAGCTTTGCTATTTATGTGGCACACTAATTTTTCTGCAAAAGGAAATCCTCACTGATGAATAATTTAAATCCCAGTTTCCCTGCAAGTCTATAATCACGTGCCCTACAGAGACTAGAGTACATTCTGCTGTGAGTATTGTGCAAAAGATTAGTAGCTCCTTGGTGGCAATGCTGCTATAACCGTGTGAATTTCACTTTTAATTTGTCTTCCCATCTGACAGAGCATCTAATTATACTTTACAAAATCTATTTTAAATTATACTTTTTAAATCCTTAGTTGAAGGATATTTACATAAAAAAGGTAAAGATTAAATAAATTGTTTTAAGTCATATCAGCAAATCATTTTAATGAGACTGTCCTTTCTTCTGGGTTTGAAATAGAATGTGCATTTTATTCCCACAATGTTTAGTTCCCGTCAGTCAATCCCAGCAATGACTAGATGCAATTTTTTTACAATACGCTTAGATGTGAAATGTGTGATAAGCCCTGTTTTGTATTATAAAATTGTGCAAGTGCTCTAATAACTAACTTGTTAGGTATCTCAGGATTGAAAAGCATCTTATACAAAAAAGGTTTATGCAAGACCAAAACTTGTTCTTTCACCAACAGTACTGAGAAGAAAATTAGTATATTTTATTAATCAGATTAAGTTATGAAGGAGTAAGAAGCATGTATTTTAATTGACAGTGTTACTTTTCTTTCATATTCTCTCTTTGCCTTCTTTTCTCTTTCTTTCTCTCTCAGCTACATTATTGAAAATTAAGAAACATAATAGCCAAACTACTTAATGGTACATCATTATCTTTCCATAACATAATACATTTTAGTCATGTTCTCTCTTAGTCTGCATGCACCTGGGTAAGCTTTTAGATTTTTATTACAGTAATGGAGACTATTTCCCAAGTCCACAAAGGTCTTGATTAATATTACAGCGCTATTATCAGTCTGTACATTGGCTGTAGCTTCTGTGTTACTAGAACAGTATTTATTAGTTTGATTCTAAGAGTGATACCCATTGACTCCAGGGCAGAGCTGGCATATTAACAAGTATCTAGGTCAACAAGGATTGTGCTCCCCATATTACCCAGATTACAGGGTTTTTGCTTTGTTACTTTTCCAAAATAAGAATTTTGTGAAAAGTTATGGAGCGACCAAAGGGAGATTGGGTTTTGCTTCTCCCCCCTCCTCCCCCAACCCCCAAACTCTACATAGCAATCAGAGGGTGCCTACAGATGTTTAAGGTCCCACTCTAACTCATGGCGCTTTGCACAAAGTACCATGAGTTACAGGCCCCCACTCCCAACCCAACAGATTAGTTAGTTGGGTGTTAACAACTAACAAACAACAGATTGTTAGTTTGGGGGGATTGGAGCCTGCCTTCACTGGTCCTGGCCAGCAGGTGAGGAGGTGCTCTGACAGCCTGTGTGGAGGTTGGCAAACTGCCCCTTTCCCCAGCCCCACCCACCCTAGCTCTGGGGCTGTCAGTAGAGGATGGAGGTGGGGAGATAGAGCAGCATGCAGCTGCTGGCTGTTTTGCTTGGTTAGAGCTGGAGGGGGGGGTGGAATGGAGCCCCCCCACTTTGTGGCACCTGTAGCTGGCTGGGGTACAGGGAGGAGCCAGGCTGGGCCCACAAGGTGAGCTCACTTTGTGGCACCTCGAGCTGGCTGGGGTACTGGGAGGAGCCAGGCTGGGCCCACAAGGTGAGAGGACAAAGCCCCGCTGCCCCTGTCAGCTCTGGCCAGGCAAAGCAGCCGACAACTTTGTGCTGCCACTTTAAAGAGTTTTGGGTGGGTTGTGGAAGAAGGGAGCCATCCTTGTCTTGTGCCCCCCCCACCAGCTACCTCCTCTTGGGTATTGGTGGGGAGCTAGGCTGGGCCCATGAGGCAAGGGGGGGCTTCCTTCCCCCATCCTCTGCCCTACCTGGGCCTCTTGATAGCAGCAGCTTGGGTCCCCACAGTACTCCAGCTGAGATAGCTGGGTGGGGGGGTGGGCTCCGTTCCACCCCACCTCCACCTGTCCAGCTCTGGCCAGACAAAGCAGCCAGTAACTCTTTGCTCCTCCCTCCTCCTCCTTTCCTTGCTGACATCCCTGGGGGTAAGGCTGGGTTAGTGGTCACCAATGTGATGAGCGATGACCACCCCCCCCCCCCCCCCCCGGGGGTGCTTTTTGTAGGGGGAGCATTGCCAAACTCAGAGGATGCATGTGCACCCCCTACACATCGGCAATGGGCCCGACCATGTGAAAAATGTAATGTGTGTAAGCACCCATATAGCTGGAAGGCAACTCAGGAAATCATCTATTTCAGTCCCCTTCACAAGGCAGGATTGTCTTCATCTAAATTACAGTACTCCAAATGAACATTTGTCTAAACTGGACTTACAATTTTCCAGTGATAGAGATTCACAACCTCTCTAGGTAATCTGTTACAGTACTACCCTCATAGTTAGAAAAATATTCCTACTATGTATCTTAATTCTCTCTTGTTGCCCATTACTTCTTGTCCTGTCCTCTGTGAACACGGGGAATAATATATTGGTATCCACTTCATAACAATGCTGTTATCAAATCCCTCCCTCAGGTCTTCCCTTATCTAGATTCTATAATTCCAGTTTTCCAAAAATGTCTTAATATGCAAGTTTCAAGACCTCATATATTTTTGTTGCTTCCTCTGGAGTGTTTCTGGTTGCCCTCATGATTTTTGAAGTTGACACAGCACTCCTTAGTGGAAGAATCATCCTGACTTGCATATGATACTCCTGTGTTTCAATATGCTACTAGCCTTTTTGGAACATTACACTATTAACTCATATTCATCTTTCTACCACTATAACCTTGAAGTCATTTTCTGCAGCAATGCAGCTACTGAGTAGTTTCCACATTTTATTTGTACATTTGATTATTCTTTCCTAAATACTTGCCTTTTTTAACTTTCATCCTATTTGTTTCAGACCATTTTTTCTAATTTATCAAGGTTGTTTTGAATCCTAAACCTTTCCACTAAAGTGTCTTCTGCCTCACTTACTTGGGTGTCATAGCTTATGAACTAAGGCTGCGGTGCCTACCCTTTTCAGCCCAAAGGGCGGATGAGTGATGCTAGGTCCATCTGGAGCACGATGCTAGGTCAGCTGGGGCCTGATCTAGCCTCATGGAAACAGCCCAGCTGGAGGTGATGCAGCCAGTCGGGGCCTAGGCCTGATACATACAAGAACAGCCTGGCAAGGCCCGATGCATAATTATAACAAATGTATAATTTTTCCATGTTAGGATCTAATTATTGGAGGGTCATCCTAACTTCAAAGTCATCTTGCATTTGCATAAATATAGTAATTCCATACTCTAAGTATATACTTAAGGACACCAATGAATATGTTGAACAATACTGTACTCAGAAATTATGCCTGGGAAACCTCACTTGATACCTCCTCCCAGCCTGACACTGAGCCACTAATGATCACTCTTTGAGCATGGGAGAGGTATTTAGCTATGTTAATCTGAAATCAGACAGAAGTCAGGGCAGGGTTGCACCTAAGAGAGCCATAGGTTTTCGTAGGTGACAGCCTACTTCATCAGATGCTAACATATGATGAAGCAGGCTGTTGCTATGAAAGCCTATACCACTCTGAACCACTGAGTCTATTTGAGCATGATGATCCAAGCAATTATCTGTCTTACAGTAGTTTCATTTTGACTGTATTTCCTTACCATACTTATGAGAATGTCATAGGAGACATGTCAGAAGCCTTCTTAAAGTCCAGGTATATCATTTTCACAGATATTCTGTCATTCACAAAACCCACCACCTTGTCATAAAATGAAATTAGGTTGGTTAGTCATGACTTGCACTTGACAAAACTATGTTGTCTGTTACTTATCACCTTGTTATTTTCTCCGTGATTCAAACCAATTGTTTGATAATATGCTCCAGCATCTTTCCAGATATGAAAGGTAGACTGACAGGTCTGTAATTTTCTGGGTCCTTTTTCATTTCTGTAAAGATGGGCACTTTTATGTTCTTTCCCAGGTTTTAGGCCCTTATCTGACTTCCATGAGTTGTCAAAGATAATAACCAATGGCTTTGCAATTATACCAGCCAGTCTCTTGAATACTCTTGGATGAATCTCATCAAGCCCTGCTGATTTGAAGACATTCAGCTTATCTAGGTAATTTCTAGTGTGTTTCTTCTCTGCTCTCTGCTGAGTCCTTATATACTCTGGCCTTATTGCTGATTGTGCTTGTTATCTAACAATTGACCTTTTTTTGTTAAGACTGAAGTGTAACCTTCTCCATATTATTCATCATTAGCTCCTTCTCCATATTTGGTAAGGGATCTATGCTTTGCTTTATTTTCTTCTTATTTCTCCTGAGTTCAGAGGCATATGAAATTCACTGAGTGCCTGGGCTGGTAGGTGGCATAGGGGTACGCAGGCCACTGTAGACCACAGAGGGATGGGATGTGGATGAGTGGAAGGATGGGCTGGGCTACTGCTGTCACTGCTGTAGCAGCATCAGCTCTGCTCTGGCAGCAGCAACCCTGTGACTGGCCTCCCTGGCTAGGGACAGACATTACATATAAACTGGTTGAAGTGATCAGAAACTGGTTTAAACCTGTAACAGAACAGATGTTCAGTGTACATAAACCAGTTTGAAAATGGCTGAAACTAGTTTGAGATAAACCTGGTTGAATGTAGTATCAGACTTAACTGATTTGGGTCAAACTGGTTTATGCAATGTCTGTTCCAGACCCCTTGCTGGCTTAAGTTAAACCACCATCCCGGCATGCTCCCTGGGCTGGGCTCTCTGCTCTACAGCAGAGCTGGCCCCTTCCCTCTGCTCCCTGACTGGAGCTTGGCAGAGACTGCAGGCATCTGCCTGGCTTCCCCCTGCTACCTTCCTTGGAAAAGCTGTGTAAGAAGAGCTTGAACTAATGAGTGAGGCTTTGTTTTCTGATAGGGTGATAAATACTGAGTATGGGGTGATAAACACTGTATTATCAACTGCCTGCTGGTTCGGGGGTGGCTCCCTAATCAGAGCATCCTGCTGGGGCTTGGCCAGCAGGATAAAGGAATTATCAGTGCTCAGCTCAGCACTATGGAAGGGAAGGGAGGGCTGCTCTAGCCCCTCCCAGCTTCTAGCCTGAGCCACTACAGGCATGTGCTGGCATTTCTGGGATGTCTGTGTGGTTATAAATCGGTTTAGGCTAGCCAGGTTAGACTAACCTGAAAAGGTTGAATCAGTTCAGGCTCAGGCTTTTGGAATGTCTGTCCCTAGGTCCTGGGAGCCAAACCCCATTCACCCCCTGCCCCGCCACCCCTGCTGATGCATATATATTGGGTCCTGGACTATATCTGCTCTGGCATGGGGAGCACCATTCCACTAGCTCTACCTGTCTCCTGCACTCCAGATACACTGCTCAGTGCAGTGCTGCCCTGCCTGGCTCCTATGCCCTAGGGCTGTCCCAGTCATGGCAGAAACTTCCATAAGCTGTGGATAAATGCACCCTTTAACTACTTTAAAAAGAAAGGGGAAGCTGCTGATTGGGAGCATGCATCAGTTATGATCAGGGATCCGGGTTTTCCATTTCCCATGGGAAAATGGAGAAAAACGGGGATTTCCCCTTTGAGCCGAGAGAAATGTGGATTTCTCATTTTAACTGAGAAACATGGATTTGGTAGAGTTCCATCCTGCAAAGGGCTGGGGGGAGTGGGAGGAGGTTGGTCAGGCAGGAGGCTGCCAGGCAGCCTGGAGAACAGCTCCTGCAGGTAAATATGGTGGGGAGGGAGTCAGGCTGGAGCTGGGGCTGGAGCTACTGCTTAGCTGGGAAGTGTGTGGGGTTTGGAGTCCAGACCCATGTGGCCACAGTGGGGAGTGGGATGGTGCTACAGGTGGCTCGTTTGGTGGGGTGGGGCCAACTCCCCACCACTGTGTGCACTCCCAAGGGGTCAGAGGGATCCATGCCAGATTTGTGTGCAGGGTGGGGGTGGGTGCAGGCTTCATACTATGAGCTCAGGCTCCCCATGCTGCTGCCCTCCCCCTAGGTGCTTCTGCAGCCTAGTGGCTGAGACCCAGTGGGGCAGGGCAGAGTGGGGCAGGTGGGAAAGTTCCTTGTTGTTGCGAGCCCCACATTGCCCTGGTGAGGCACCCCCTGCCCTCCTGGCAGCAGCAGGGACAGTGGCATGGGGTTGCTTCTCTTGCTTCTGCAGGGCAGGCAGGAGGAGTGTCGCCAGGGCAATGTGGAGCTTGAAGCGGCAACGAGCTTCACCGCCCTGCCCTGCTCTGCCCTGCCCTGCCATGCCATGTCCCATCTACTGGGCTGTGGAGGCCCTTGGGGAGGGCAGCAGAGCAGGGAGCCTGAGCCCCTAGTGGGCAGTCTGCACCCATGCCTGCCCTGCACACAGATCTGGGGGGCATGAGTCCCCCTGCCCCCTCCAGGAGTGCATGCAGTGGTGGAGAGTCGGCCCCTGGCACCTGAGCCCACAGCAGGCAGCCACCCCCCCCCCCCCCGCCCCCCTATGCTGCTCGCAGGGTAGGGGGAACTAGGCTCTGCTGTGCTATGCTGCAGCAGCTGTGTCTCATGGGCAGCAGCTAGGGCTCAGACACTGCTGCAGGGGGCAGGGTTCTGCAGACCCTGGTCTGTAGCCCTGGCAGCTGGGGGCCCCCTCTGGCAGGGCTGTGGGGGGCAAGGGACAGCAGCAGGGCTTGGGGGGCTGTGGCTTGGGAGTGAGGGGCCTGGACTTGTGTTCTGTGAGCTAAGGGGGAGAGGGGGAGCTCTGATTTTCCATAATAAAAAACAAGAGTCACATAGGTGATTTTTGGTTTTTTATTAGGTGATCACAAAATGTATAGGTATTTAATTTTTTTTTTTATTATAGTGATTGAGGCACTGGTAGGCTTCCAAATTGCTTTAAAATTGTAAATATATCAATAAAACATTGTGTTCAATTGAGAGGGGGAGAGAGAGGTTTAATTTTTAACTGAGGATTTTAGGATTTTTATCAGAGAATCTGTGAATTTTTATCAGAGAAGCTGTGGTTTTTTGATCAGAGGAAACCAGGATCTCTGATAATGATCCAACTCATATCTGGATGTTCCTGTAGCAATATCAGTTAACTAAATCATTGTAACTTTGACCATGAATGAAATGGTTAAAGTTGCAGCAGTTTTGTTAAAGCTATATTTGCTACAGAAGCATACAGATGGAATAGTTATATCATAACAGTATACACTGGTATAATTTGATATTGATAAAATAGTTATATTTCTTTATAGTCATAGATTTTTGGGTGTTGGAAGGGACCTCAGTAAATCATTGAGTCCAACCCCCTGCCCTGGGCAGGAAA
>NW_005841928.1:1036596-1078862 GCF_000455745.1 Alligator sinensis
CTGGGGTCAGATGACCTCAGCCAGGTGTTTATCCAGTCTTTTCTTAAAGACCTCCAAGGTAGGGTGAGCACCACCTTCCTTGGAAGCCCATTCCAGACTCTGGTAACCCTTATTGTGAAGAAGTTCTTCCTGATGTACAGTTTAAATCTGCTTTCTGTCAAATGTGGCCTCAGTCTGGTCTCAATATTGCATCTGTATTGTAAAGTCCACAATACATAAATTCCTTTATAAACCCAGACTGATATAATGTGTTTTAGCCACCGCTGGTCTTTTGTCTTCTCTTGCTAAATCACCCACTTTATTTATTAACAGCTGAGTTTCATTTGACCATATTTTCTGAGGAGAAAGGAATTGAAGGGGTTTATCTGAATTAGCATTTTAGCTCATCTTCCAAAGTTATCTTTTTATACATTCCTCATACTTAAGATTGCTAAGAGAAGCTACATGTAATGACCATGATGAATAATATGGGTATAATTTTTTAGGGCCCTGCTTCTGCTGGGTGCTCAGAATCTGGTCCTAATTGAAGAATGCTCTTAAATAAGTGTTTGATCTAATGAGTTCCACTGGGGAGAGCTGGGCTAGAGTGCTCAGTACCTTGCACTGTTACATGCACACTCCCGTGAGCTGATTTCAGTTATGCATATGTGCTGAACAGAGAAGAGACCCAATAAAGCTATGCAAACATTCTGGAAAAGAAGTCTCACTACTGTTTTAAAAACAACTTCCACCATCTGCTTGGGAAGGCTGTGTGTCTGTTTTCTATGAACTTAGCAATTAAATGTGCTAAAATACAATAGTAGCAAGATAAAATGGTTGTCGCACCAATTAAAAACAAAAACCCCTAAACTCATACAAACACCAACGAAACCTCAAACAAAAAGCTGCCATCTGGTTATCAATGAAAACAAAACTCTTGACAGTCCTAAAAATCATATCAAAATAGATTTTCAGCGAGGAGGTTTAAAGCAGTGGAGAAGTCAACATTTCAGATTAGGAGAATGACATTTTAAAAAAAATTCCTTTAATGATTCTATATAACAAGCATTATTGTATTAATATGAAGTTCATTCTTCCTGTCTGTGGCAATAGGCAAACAGTAGCTACATAAGCAAGGTATTTGAGGCTTTTTGAACAGCCAGCCCTGTGATCCTGCTCAGGCCCAGGTAAACATGAAGTACAACAGGCCTGTATCTTGGGCTCCAACACCAGGAGTCAAGGAATCACAACTTTCATTCTAGCTGCCATGAAACTGAAGATGCAGTGGAAAATGCAACATAAATGATGTCAACATCCACCTGAGAGAACTTCTTCATGAACTACTTTGGGGCTAGGGACAGAAATTACACATAAGCCAGTATAAGTGATGGGAAACTGGTTCAATTCTGGAACACAACAGAAGTTCAGTGCACATAAACTGCTTTCAGAATGGCTAAAAGTGGTTTATGATAAACCTGGATGGATGTAGTATCAGACTTTATTGATTTATTAATTTAGTTTATTGAACTTCTGTCCCAGCTCCCATCCAAATTCAAATTAAGTCACAGTCACCCAGCATCCCATGATACTTTGCACTTTCCCCTCAAACTCCTGCTTGCAGGGTGGGCAGAATAGCCTTGGCCCAAGCTGTCTCCTCCAGCTGAGCAGGGAGGTGTGCTCTAGCAGCCCTTGGCTTGTGGCCTGGGCCATTGCAGGCATGTGGCTGCATTTCTGGAATTAAAAGTGAATGTCTGTTCACTTGCTTATCGGTTCAATCTACACAGTTTAGAATAACCTGCAAAGATTGAATCAATTCAGCTTCAGGCTTTTTGACTGTCTATAATTAGCCGGGGTGTTAACTTCCAACATAACTGCTTTGAGACTTTTCACTCTCACTCCCCCAGCACAGGACTGTGTGTACGACAGAAAGAGAAGAGGGCAGTGGGAACGAGCATATTCCATAAAAGATTCTTCCTGATAAATAGGGTAAGTAATGGTGGATCTCATTGTTGCTGCTTCCTCAGGGAGGGAAACATCACTGTCACATCTAGGTAGAAGAGGATTGTCCCATGCATTTTGTGTACCAAATCCTGGGCAAGACCAGGTGAAAAATTTGTTTCTAAAACTAACCTGGCACTTTTCTGAGAGCACTTTAGAGACAGGCTGCAGTTGCAACCAGAAGGTCAGCCATGCCAGAGACTAGTGTCTTCCTGGGACCTCCTCCAAACTCTTCCCTCCTGTACACTTGCCTCAGATAGGGTTACTACATGTAGCAATTTCATTTTGATGATCAGTTTTGGGCCTTGAGTCCTCTGTCTTAAATCTACCGTATAAGGATGTTTGTTTGCCCTCACCTTTAATTACAGTTGTGAGCTTTTTTGTTTTTTGGAACTCCTGAAGTCCTAGTCTGCTGCTGCTTCTCGGCCAAATCTCCAATGGCTTCTCTTACCCCAGTCTGCTACTGCTCTTGTCTGGTCTCACAAGAGCTTCCCAGACAGGGAGCTTACCTAGTGAGGTGCCAAACTGCCAGTTTCCATACCTGCTACTCTGTTCTAGCTGCTTTTTTCATACTTTTTTCCTTGCTGTCAGTCTCACCCAACTGACCCCTGCCATCTTGTTCGTTATTAGGTAGAGGGTGATCGTTTGTTTCTTAAATTACAGTGGATGTTAAGAGAATTATTTGTGGAGATGATGCAGCCATAGCTGGCCTTTCAGCAATCTGCTCAGAGACTGTTTTTTTTTGTGCCTACTCCAAACTTTTCCCTTATGCAATCTTTGCTCCTCCCTCCAAGTTCCATGCAGGCTACTACATCACATTGCTATTCTTGCCTTTCTTAGAAGGGATGAGGGCTTCTGCTATCTTCACAAGGAGGGTTGTAAGGGCAGAGCATAAGGAAGTAGTTGCCCTAGTAACCAATACAGTTAGTTGGCCTAAAACTAATGAGAACTTTTTACGTAACACATAGTTGACTTAAACATGGAATTAATTGTCACAGGAGATGGTGGAGGCAGATAGCATAGCTATGTTAAAAAAGGGACTGGATAAATTAATGGCTGATAGATCTATTAATGACTCTTGAACAGAATGGTTGGAGACATTTCCTTGGGCTTCTCTAAGCCAATAACAGTAGATCAGGGAGGATATTGAATGGGGGATAAATAACTCTAGAGAGATTTGATTCAATGCTTTTGCTTTATGGTATTCATTTCTGCCACTGCTGGAGACAGAGTACTGGGCTAGATGGACCTGACTCAGTGTGACACTTCTTATGTGCTTAGTATGTTAGGACTTCAGATTATTTATATTAAACTATGAGATGTATCTGAACGAAATGATTAGATCATCAAAAGCTAATTTTTTCCCCCCATAGTCTAGATAACCTATTCTGAGAAGTACTTGAGCCTGTGTGATTGCCATGATAACACATCTAAAAGTTTGTTTTGAATTCTCTGTTTTCTGGCTCAGTTTTATGATACATGCAAATGTCAAAGTTCTGCCCAAGCCCAGTAGCTCAGCAAGCTGGCGTGGTTAAGGCAAATCTTTTTCTGTAATTGGCATCACACAAGGAATTAATGTGGCTATCATCAGTGCCAGCCACCTCTGACTCCCTAGCTCAAATCACCCCCAATTTTGCAGCTGGGTGGAAATTTAGAGAGGCTTGAGCTCATACCTCTGGAGCTCCATTACCTTACACACACGTACAGATCCGATTTTAAAAGTAAAGAAAAATCATGTTGTTTGAATAGAAGTTTAGTGTGATGTCTTTCTTTGATGAAACTGACAGCACTTATGTTCTGTCATGGAAAAATAAAGAGAATGAAGTTATTTTGGAAGTAATAAAATATTCTCTGTTTCTGTTCTCTATTGTGTTGGTTGTTAGACACTCTAAAGTCTTAGTATTTTTTTCAGACAGTGAAAGAGATTGTCTTCTCTGAAAATGGTGCTCTCCTAGTCTTTTATGTCAAAAACAAACTTAACCTGCCAACCAAAGGATAAACAGCTAAAACTTAAATATAGAGAGCCCTGCAGAGTTTGGTCATCTTCTGATTTGAAGAGAAGTATTGCTTTGTGACATCATGTTTTGCTTCAGCCCTGTGGTCTTGTTAACCTCATTTCAGGATTTAATCTGTTCAGGGAAAGTAGAACGAAGATTTTGATCTGTCGTGTTTATAGGATGTACACAGTCTGAGCCATTTTGAGTCCTGTTGCTTCTGAGCAGTCAAACTACAGTAATGGGGCCACATAGGCACCAAATTAGGTCTGGCTTCATATTCTTTGCAGTAAGGGTGATAACTTGGCTTCTTCTCACTTTTCCATAAACATGTTTTTTGAAGAAGCTTTACTGAAGCAATGTTCTTGTAGAGCTCTACTGCTACCTCTGATAGATATTGTATGGGGTGTTACAAGCAATGTAATGTTTTTTGTTTATTTTTTAAATAGAGGTTTTTATAAGCTTAAATACTTTCTATAATGACAGTGAGTATTTTTCAAGACTCAGAGTTGCTGATACATTGGATGGATTTTAAAATTGGGATAGCACAGGACATCAGCTGCTTGGTAAGGCATTCATAAACTCATAAATAGGCAGATAAATTATTTCCTTGATTCTTGGATTATAATGGCATTTTGGTCCGGTGATTTTTGATGAAATATAGCTTGTTGATTTTTTTTTCCTGATGAACTATGTTAAAGGCAGTTGCTTTTTCATGATTTTCTACTGAAGGCAAAACAGTATTCCTGGGAATGACATTTGGAAATATTCCTAATCATTCTTGGCATGTATTATTGGATGAGTATTAAAGTTGGTAATTCTTAAAAGGTTTTTACAATACCATACTTTTACAATATAGAATTAAACTCAGTTTTTTTTGTCATTGAAATTTTCTGTGAATCAATTTTTATTTCACATTTTTGAACTTTCTTTGGCTGTTGATTGTACATTTTTTATTTCTATTTTTTTCTTTTGGATTTTGAAGAAACAGGAAAAATGTCCACATAATTTAACAATTCTCTTTCAAAAGAGAAAATCATGTAACAATCTAATGCTTGTTTGTATGCTTTGAACTCAAGTAATGGACCTCTAATCTTAGTTTCTAAAAAAAAAAGAAAACTAGCTTATGATCTCAGTGCATAGTAGCATAGACAATCACTTCTCCAAGCTGCTTCTGTATACTCATATTATATGTACACTATTCAAATCCAGGTTCTAGGGTGCATTATGGAATTGGTGGTGCCCTGTCCACTAGTTTCTCATGACAGAGGTATAACAAGGATGTTTTCTTGCTCCACTGATTTTTAAATCTATTTCTGAATGATTTATAAAATGTGCTAACAGGGAATTAGTTCCATGTACCCACATTATTGAAAGATTTCTATCCCTGCCTTGCTTTATGCAGATGACATGATACCAATGTCACAGTCTCAGGTAAGCCTGTAAAGGTTATTAGATCCTTTGCCAGCAATATTGTGCCAGCAGTCTGCTTGGCGTAGCCCGTACCGAGCACAGCCGGGGAGCCAAGGGAAAAGCCCCCATGGCTTCCCTGCCTGGTCCAGCCTCCCTGCACTTAAAAAAAAAAAAAAAAAAAAAAAAAAAAAAAAAAGCCCTGTACTCACTGACTGTAGCAGGGGCTGTGGGGGGCTCTGGGGCCATGGGGCATAAATAACATAAACATTTGGGGCCACATGGCATAAGCATTGCTTCATTTTATCTCTTTTTTTGTATCATCATATAGTATCATAGAAAATTAGAGTTGGAAGGGACCCCAAGTGGTCATGTAGGCCACCCCCTTGCTCAAAGCAGGACCATCCCGAACTATATCATCTCAGCCAAGGCTTTGTCTGGCTAGGCCTTAAAAACTTCCAGGGAAGGAGATTTCACTACCTCTCTGGATAACCTGTTCCAGTGCTTTACCACCCTCCTGCTGAGAAACTTTTCCTGATATCCAACTTAAGTTTCACTTGCTGCAACTTGAGACCATTGTTCCTTTTTCTGTCATCTGTCACCACTGAGAACAGTTCAGCTCTACCCTTTAGATAGTTGAAGGCTGTTATTAAATGCACCCTTAGTCTCCTCTTCTCCAGGCTAAATAAGCTCAGTTTCCTCAGCTTCTCCTTGTAAGTCATGTTTCCCAGCACACACACTATTTTCATGGCCCTCTGCAGGACTCTCTCCAATTTGTCCACATCGCTAAACTGGACACAGTACTCCAGATGCGGCCTCTCCAGTGCCAAATAGAGGGGAATAATTACTTCCCTCCATCTGCTGGCAGCACTCCAACTAATGCTGTTAGCCTTCTTCCCAACAAGGACAAACTGTTGGCTCATATTCAGTTTACTGGGTCACTGTAACCCCCAGGTCCTTTTCTGCAGAGCTGCTCCTTAGCCAGTCAGTCAGTCCCCAGCCTGTACTGGTACATGGGATTATTCTATCCTGGGTGTGGGACTTTGCACTTGTCTTTAATGAACTTTATGAGATTTCTTTTGTTCTAATCCTCCAAGTTGTCAAGGTTTCTCTGAATCGTAGCCCTACCCTCCTGTGTATCTACTACTCTACCCAACTTGGTGTCATCTGCAGACTTGCTAAGGGTACACCCTATCCCATCTTCCAGAGTGTTGATGACATTATTGAACAAAAACAGCCCCAGGACTGACCTCTGGGGCACTTCACTTTATACTGGCTGCCAACTAGACATCAAGCCATTGATTACTACTCTTTGAGCCCAACAATTCAGCCAGTTTTCTATCCATCTTACAGTCCATTCATTTAACCCATAATTCCTTAGCTTGGATATATTATGTTCTGTTTTAATTTTTTTAACTTGGTAGAATGTGGCATGCTTTTAGCAGAAACTGTATATTATATACAAGTTAATTGTCCATTTTACTGTATTGTTTTAGTGATAACTATAAATAAACTACTACTACTGCATTATTGTAGCAAGGTTCATGTTCCAGGGACGGCCATGATGCTCCCTGGTGGTCATGCAACCCCCACCCTGCTCCAGCTCTAGGGTGCCTTCCTATTCTTACTTACCCACCACACCTTTGGTGCAGTTGTTTTAATGGAAGGGAGGCTGCTTAAAGGTCCTAGAGTGAGCCTCAGTTCTTTTAGCTGACAGCAGGTCCCTCCTGGACCCTGCTCTGGTCTCAGTTCTGCCCCTCTTAGGCTAAGTGGTGTTTTCTGAGGTTATCATTGCTGTTGTCCTCATGGGTGTTATTGATGTGCTGTCAGTGTTGAAGTTTCAGGAACTGCAGTGTCAGCAAAATCACAGTCAGGAGATCACAACTCTAATCCTGTCTTAAAGAATGACCACAGGTTTGGTACGGTGGCAAAGATTCAGCCAGGGTTATTGTCTATAAGCACAGCCTTAACATTTCATAGACATTAGAGATGGAAGGAACCTTGGAAGATGATCAAGTCCAGCCTCTGCCCCAGGGGCAGGAAGTCAGCTAGGGTCAAGGGATCCCCAGCAAGATAAGAATCCATGTTTTAGCCTAACGAGTACATCAGATGAAGAGCTAAGATTATTTGTACCAGTGTCAAGGTAGTTGGCACAACACCACGCGGGGTCCCCCAGGCCACTACAAAGTTCCCTGGATTTCCAATTCTACTTTTATACAATAATTTAAAAAAAAATTACATATTGTATTCCATCTGTATTTTGAATGTCTCAAGCCACCCTGTACCATGGGCTTGTTTCACATTCTGACATATTGGTATCCTGTTCTAGCCCTATCGTCCCGGTACTGGACTATCCTACCTTGTACCATCATCTTTCCCTTCCATCTCTTGCCATGTAAGTCTGCCAAGTTTTGTTTATGCAAGGAGTTCATGTATTGGTGAGGCTTGCTGGTGAGGCCTGCTTTGGCCAATGCCTTTAGCAAAGCCTTTGTGTGAGCAGCATATATTGATCAATGCTCCAGTGAGGCCTTCAAGTGGGTCCTCCTGACTACCTGTGCCACCCCCAGGGCACCTGAAGCCTTTAGAGGTGTTATGTGGCTCCATCTGCCCCTTTACAGTGTGCCCATACCTCACAGGTGTTACTGTGTAATCATTCCCTTGTCAGGGCCTTGGCTTCACTTGTTTTCTTTTGCTGCGCCCTTTAGCTCCAGTCTACTATACTGGACTGAACTTCTGGGTTCCAGCCCCTGTCTCTTCTCCTTGGATCCTGAGCTCCCTGGCTCTAGTATCAGTCCTTCTTGGGCCATTGGCCCTATCCTTTCCCTGCTTTGGCCACTGAGCCTACTTTGGCTCAGTATTTCTGACCCCTGGTCCTGTTCTTGCTCTGCTCTGGGTACCAAGCCTCCCTTGGCTCTCTCTGCCTGGGCCTCCTGGCCCAGCCTGAGCTAGGAAATCTTGTCCCTCCTGTCTGCCATCTGCTTTTGGGCCAACTCTCACTCTGTGTCCTGGGGTCTTAACCCTTGGTGGGCTAAGGACACCCACATGCCCTCAGGCACTATTGGGACCCTCTCCAACCCCTGTTAATCCCAAACTACCAGATTAATTTGTAACAAAGGAATAAGCACATTGGCTGTAACAAACTAAACCTGGGTTGAGTCCAAACATAAACAGTAGCTTACTGTCAGAGCAGCCCTACCTCTCCTTGCCCTGGGTTATATCTCCCTGATAGCAAACCTTCAGCACTATACCTGTATCCTCAGGGGATTCCAGAGATCAGAGACTACCTTCCTGCAGTCCATGGCCAAGAGCTTCTCACTCTGCAGCTTGCTAGGCCAGCCTTCTAATTTGGCTCAGGCCCTAGGTTTATATGCATCCTAAGCCCTGCCCCTTCTGGCCAGGTGGTGTTACAGCTGAGCAGAGGTTTCTTATTAAGGGCGTGAAGGCTGGTTGCCATGGCAGCTTTTGACTGCTGCTCTAGCAGCCTCCCTGCTGCAGGAACTAGGCCAGAGGTGGGCAATTATTTTGGGTGGAGGGCTGCTTACTGAGTTTTGGCAAGCTGTTGAGGGCCACACTGGTAGTGCCATCCCTCGACAGGTGTCCTGCCCCCTGGTCATAATCTTGGGACTGGAAGTCCCACCTCCTAATCCCTGACTTTTGCCACCAGAAGTCTGCTCCCTTGCCCCTGTAAATACTCCTTTCAGCAAGGAGTTTTGCCATCTCAGAACCAGAAAAATACCAAATTATATTCTAAAAAACATCTATAACATTCATTAATTTGATTTAAAAAATATTTGTGTCCTGATTTACATGTGTTTGTGTAGTGTACATAGAGGTGATTGCACAATAGCTTAAAATGATTTTTGGGGGGCTGTTAGTATGTGGGTGTGGGGGATGGTGGGGGTGTGAGTGGGGGTGAGGGAGCTTGTGGGGTATGTGGATATGTGGGCTGTGAGTGGGTGGCTGGAGTGTGTGAGGGGGTGTGGGTGTGGGGGTCTGCATTTATGGCAGTGTGAAGGGAGTGTGGGTGCATGTGTATGATGGGGTTGGCATGTGGGACTCACCCTATGAACACATACACACACTCTCTCTCTCTCCCTCCCTCACTGCAGGTGCTCTCTCTCTCTCTCTCTCCCCCCCGCTACACACACACACTCAGACACACACACACATACACACACAGAGTCCCTCCCTCCCTCCCACACACACTCACATACACATAGAGTCCTTCCATCCCGCCCACCCACTCACCCACCCACAATTTTGGAAGCCTCACCTTATTAAAATCTACTTTTGCTTTTAAGCAAAACATGGGAAGGTTTTTCCTTCCCTTTTTGGAGAAAAGATCACAACCAAAATAGTAGTTCTTGATATTCTGTCACTATTTAGCTTAGACATATCACCTATACAAATCTGCATTAAAAAGCTGTAACCACATTTTCTAGTCCAGTTACCCTATTTTCTCACATACAACACATCCCAGAATATAATACCCACTTTGTTTTTGAAAAGCAGAAAGAAGAAAAAAAGATCTTTCTTTGTACTAAGTTTGTAAGTAGCAGCAGCTAGGGAGAACAGCCTGCTTATTGGTCTACTCCTGTGAGTGGCTTTCTAATTTTACTTTTGTTTTTGGCAGAAACTCTTCTACCATATTTCTTGCCTATAATGTACACAATTTCCAGCAGCTGTTTTTTTAGGTTCATCTTATACGTGAGAAAATATGGCATTCCAGTGGTGTGAAACAGTCTGGGAGGTTGTAACTTTGTTCTTTCCTATTTATAATTATATTATATAGTTAGTTCTCATTGTATACATCAGGGAAAGGATGAAAAAAATTGTGGTGCATGTGTGAATTTGACACACAGATAGAATAGGCTATTGTTCTTTAACTGGAATCTATTATTGGTGTTGAATTAATCTCTGGAAGTCAGTGATGTCAGAATGAGATTGCTAAAATAGAAGATTGTGAGCATGCTATTGTAGTCAGCGTTCTTCAAAGAGAAGTCATTGTCATCGTCTGTGATCCTTCGCAGTTGAGGATGATCACTGCCACGTGTCAAATAAAGAGTTGTAAATAAGTCCATTGATGACTAAGAAAGCTGATCCTGTAGCCCAGGGGTGGACAATTATTTCAGGTGGAGGGCTGCTTAACAAGTTTTGGCAAGCTGTTGCGGACCACATAGGTAGCTTTGCCCCTTGACAGTTCCACACCACAGATCTGCACTCCCAGACTCGCAGTGGGGAAGCCACATGCTGGACTCTGTGGGGAAGTAGGGGGCGGGGCTCCCTCCACTCCCAGCAGAGTGCGGGGAACCTGCACAGCAGGAGGTGGGGGAGGCAGCAGGCTCCATTGTGGGACTTTCCCTGCTGCTAGTGCTAGAGTTGCATGTGCCCCGGCAATAGAGGCAGCTGGGCAGGCTGCGCTTCCTCCCCCCATGCAGCACTGCTGAGCTCTGCGCTCCCGCTGCCCCTCTGGGCGCAGGCTCCGGGCTGCGCTTCCACTTCTGCCCAGCTGCAACTCCACCCCCTCCCCCACCAGCCCTACTGCTTCCCTGCCTGCTGACTCAAGTGAGCAGGTTTCTGCTGTAGCAGGAGCCTCACCCAGAAGCTGCTGGCTGGGCAGAGCCCTTCTGCCCATGAGGGTGGGAATGAAGTTCAGTAGGGTATGTTGGGGGGTTGTACACATAGGTGCCTTGCTCCCACCATTGTGGGTGGACGGGCTGGGTGGGGTGCAATTCATTGGGTGATGACCTGGGCTGGATGAAACTGCCTGACAGGCTGGATTCGGCCCGCAGGCCATATTTTGTCCACCCCTGCTATAGCTGCAGGCTCTTTGGCAAATGCTACAGGTGGTGGTTGAAGGAAGGTCAAATCACAAATTTATCGGTGTTTCCTTTCTTTCCATTTCTGTCATTTTTCTGCCTCCAGGTTTAGACTGTTTTCCTCAAGCTGTCTCCATGTAGCCCTGTCCCAAGCTAGTTTTCCCAATCTGTGGTGTCAATGCCACACTACATAGTGTTCACCTTGAGGGTGTCCATGAAGCATTTTTTCTGGCCCCTATGTGTCCTTTGTCCTTGGCTGAGTTGGGAGTATAGCAGCTGTTTTGGTAAATGTGTATCTGGCATGCACACACAATGTCCACCACAGCTGATGTTGAATAATCAATGCTTCCATACTGGTGGCGTTAACATCAATGATGACACTGGCATTTGTGTGATGGCCCTCCCACTTTATGCTAAGGATCTTCCAGAGGTAGTACTGATGGTATAGTATTTTCAACTGCAGTTAGTGGCGGGGGCTTTCCCAGAATGTCATTATCTGTGTATTCCAGTTCTGGATTGTAGAGAACAGGAAGAGATGAGCTGGGCTTACTTTTCACCAGCAGCTTCAACAGTGGTAGGCATATTCTATGTTTTCTAAAGTAGTAAGACTAGTAGTAAGACTCTGACTAGAATGAGGAGTGAAATATATCATGGTTCTAGATCTGAGTTGTTAAAGTCATGGAGAAATGAACTAGTACAGAAAACAAAAGATAATTTTTGGAACATCTGAAAAAATGAGGTTGTACAAACCTTCACACATTCAGAAAAGAACCGCACCTCCTCAATCATCTAACTAATCCTTGGCTCCTACCTATATTTGTTGTAATCCATCTCTGGGCTTCTGGGATCTGATAACATCAGCAGGGCTGGTTGTTCATATTGTTCTAAGGCTTGCTCTATATTCAGGATTTCTGGTTCACTCCAGTCCTAGAACTTGGGAATAGGCTGTATGAATTCTTGATTATTCACTTCACCAGGTAAAACATATTTGAAATAAAAACCCTTTTTTCTTCCTAAAAGGAAAACTAAAATATCATGTTAAATGAAATTTCCCATTTAATTCAAGATATTTTAATTTTTTGATTTTTTTAAAGAAATGCAAAGCAAATTGAAGGACAATGAGAGGTGTGTCACACTGCTTTTACTCAATAGCTCAGGGCATTTGCCAGTGATAGGGAAGAACAAGGATCAATTCTCTCCTTTATTTGAGGGGATTTGCAGTTATATCTCTCCTGACAGTACCATAACCATCTGTGAGGGAAAGCTTTAGCTCAACTTTTTTACTTGAATCAGGCAGTGAGTAGATTGGAATTTAGGTTTCTCATGTCTCAGGTCAATATCCTAATAACCAGACTGTCTTGTGTGCTGAAGCGGGGCACTCATTCTCCCAGACCCTTCTGTGGAGCTGTTTCTCCTTGTACAAGATACATAAATATTAACTGAGTCACAGAATGGCTATGCTAATGGCTTAGACACTTACTTTGGAGGTGGGACACCTGGTTTCACTCCCTATTCCAATGAAGAGAGGGTTGTAAAATGATGCAATTGAGAAGTAGGTTGTGACCAACATTTCAATGTTGTAAGTAAAATTACATTTCATTCCTGAAGTACATTGAGTCTGTTTCAGAGTGAAATGAGTGTCCAGTAGTTTGTCTAAAGTTTCACATAATGAAACTCAAAGCTAGCTGCTGTAAAGCCACACCATCTTCATCGTACAGTTTTCAAGGTGTTTTTCCACAAGTGATCATAGAATCATAGAGAAACAGGGCTGAAAAGGGACTTCTAGAAGTCGTCTTGCCCAATTCCTTGCCTAAGGCAGGATCATCCCTATCCAAACCATTGTATACAAACTACAGTCTAAACTCTTTTAAGCTGTCATGTCATTTTGCATGCACTGACAAATGTTACTGTTTTAGGATACTAGATCAAACATTTTATATACTGTACATTTGTTTTCATATTAGCAGTACTCATTTGGATACAAGTACTACAAAATATTTTCAGGTGTCATATAAAATTAAGTACCTTTAAATTTCCGATGAAACATTAACAAAAAGTTACTTAAGGACTGATTTTGTAATGCCTAGCAGGGTTTAATTATGGGTGCTCAAAGCACCCAGAGACACATTAGGCCAGCATTTGCAAGTAATTCTACCAATGAAAAATATTAATTCAGAGCAAAGTAAAGAAACTTTTTGCTGTAAATATTTATGACGGGTTGTTGATAGTATATTTTTTGCAGTTGGGATAGCATGCAGAATAGTATAAAACCTTTGGAGAACTGGAGAGCTCTACAGTCTGTGTGTTAAAATGTTGGTGTTAACGGACTTTGGAACCTGTGTTATGTGGCAGGATGCTTGTCCCATGGATATTTTGATATTTTTTGTGTCACAAATTGGAAGGAAAAGAAAACATTAAAAAGCTCTCAAAACATCTCAAGTTGACATGAAACTGTTTGTCCCTGAGCTGCACCTGTGACCTGTGGGAATTGCAGTTCTGGGTCCCTCATGCCTCCATTTGTCCCTACCGCCTAGACTAAATCTTCTGTGATTTACTCTAGTCTTTCCTTCTTACAGCTTTTCACACTTGTATAAAAGACTTAAATATCCACTGAGCAAGAGAGACAGAAAAAGAGAGACAAAGAGAATAGTTCTATAGTTAGGATATTCCTTTAGGAAATCAATTCACCTAGGTGAATTGATTCACCTGTGTTTAGCCATTGCTCCAATGAATAGTTAACTGTTTTTATACAAAAACAGAATAACATCATCTTCATGGGAACTGTGGGAATTGTTGAGTAACCTACCCTGGAGGATTAGAGTAATTAAGATGATCTTCTGGGAGGAAGAAGATGTGAGCTCAGTTGCTGTCAGGCAGAACAGAAATTTAAACCAGGGTTTCCAACATGCCATAATCAGTGGACTGTTGGGCAAAAAGTGCCAGCTTTTTCTAACCCATCCAGTGTAGTGAATTTAGGTTGTTTTTATTTTTTTGTCCCAAGCAACTTTTTGGGAACTTTAACTTGAATGCAAAGATAGTTTTAGGTGAACTAGAATCATAGGGCTTCTATACACATTCAGGGAGCTTGCTCCGATGCATGTAATTCGAGCGTGTCAGAGCTGGATTAATCGGGTCTGCTGGAGCATGGAAATTAATGTGCTCCAGCAGCCTCCAGCATCATGTGTATCAGCATCTCTTCCCTGAAAAATGGTGGCAGGCACTTTAAACTAAAGCTTGTTTGGCAAGCTTTAGTTCAAAGTGCCCTGACGCTATTTTTCAGCTTGGGGATGCTGATAGTTGTGTTGCTCTGGGTGTTTTTAATTAGCATGGCTTTCAGAGCTGCACTAAAGTGCACCCCCATGACTCCCCAGAACACATGTATAAATGCCCACATTTTTGCTCAACCAGCCTTGTTTAAATACTATTTAGAAATAGGAGGTAGGTGGTTATCTGCTTTTATGAATATTGGTCAGTTCTCATTTGGATTTGAACTCTGCCAAAATTTGATCTGAGGTTTTGCCCAAAGCTGGAGATGGCAGGCTTTACCAAATACACGCAAAATAAATGTTACTGAGATAAAGTAAATTTGGGAAAAATGTCATGTTATCGTTAGCCAGACACAGTAATTAGAGTTGAACAAAGAATAATTATTTGATGAGCTTATTGTCTCTTTCTGAATATAGCATATTGTCCTTAAATGTGTGTGTTGTTCATGTTTATTGAAAGAAGAGTGTTTCTGAAGATTTTAAACTGCTGTTCTATCCTTATTTGCTCAGCTCTTGCTGTCATATACCTTGTAGCTAATGATGTACAGGTTGATATAATAGATGACGTTTTCCGACAAGGGCACGGCTCAGGTCATCAGCTCCACTAGAGTAACTATTTCTAGTTTAGCAGTTAAGATCCAATAAAACTGCAGGATTGGAAGATGTCACAGTAGCATTTTATGTCTAAAGAACTGTTTCCTGGGAGGTTATTTGCTTTTTTAGTGGACTTTTGTTCCCACATCTAACTGTAAATTTCAACTGCTATCATCTAAAATATTGTCTTGAAGTGGAACCTCAAATACAACTGAAAAATATACAGGAAGAAAATGACTTTATGATTTCATGGTATTGTATTTTAGTGAACTAGTCCCACAGCTGCATCCATAGGACTTCACTATTATTGCTGCCATTCAGGTAAGACTGTGTAGGTTTCTCTTAATAGGTTTTGGTTTTGGCAGTGAAAACAATATAGTCTCAAGTTATATCTTTTGTGATTACAATGGAGTAGCCACAAAAAATGAAGTGATCATCTAGAAACTCCTATAAAAAGCTTATTTAAATTAATCAGTGAAGCTCAGCCAAAACCTGTTTCAGGTAACATACGTTCAGGATTACTTTTTTAGTGCATTATTCAGGGAATTGGCTGCAGCACATCCTTTCCAGTTAACAAGATTTGCACATCTAATGTTCTGGTGAAAAAAATGCTGAGAACTGACTTCTTTGCTCTTTCAGAAATGTCTGATTGGTCTGTTTTATAGACACACTTTTATACCATCACATCTTGATTGTTTCATGTATCTTAATGACTTTTCATGTAAAATATAGGTTTCCTATGATAAGTACTGTTCCTAGTTTGTGCTGCAGTTTCAGACTAACTTGTTGGCTAACTGGCCTGACCTTGAAAGTTCAATTTCACTTTTGTCTTTGAATTTAAAAATATAGGTGTTGAAGGAGAGGAAAGTTCTTCTCCCCAACAAGCGTGACACTTATGTGCCTCATGCAGTCTTTCTAATATTCCCAGTTGGGCATTTAGTTTAATTAGACATGAATGACAATGATGTGCTTGAATTTATCATAGTTAATGTAGCTATAAGGAATGCATTTCCTTGCAGCTTCTGTACATAATTTGGACAAAGCATAAAACTTAAAATATAACCTTCCTCAATTAATTTAAGGCAAAAATAAGAAATATCTTATGATTAACTTCAGATTTTATCTGAAGTGTTGAGAATGTAGATCGAGAGGTTTACCTTGACTGCACATTGAGACTAGTAAATATCTTTTAGTTATGATGCATGGACTTATTTGGCAGTGATACAAGGCTTGCCCACAATAAAAAAGCAGTGGAGAAGAAAGCAAGAGAGAGAGGGAATGTGAAAGAAAATATGAAGATAGGAAGAGATGTTGCAAATAAATTAGTGTGGAACTTCTGTATGCAAAGATTAGAAAAATATAGGGTAAAAAAGCCATTAAATAAGGGTTCAGAAAAAGACTTGCTGACTGCCAGTAAAGTAGAATCTAGTTGACATCTTGTCTTATTTATAACTTCAATATAAAAGCAGACAGGAAGAATAAAGAAATATCAGGTATTCATTGTTTATAGTAAACAACAAAAGATGAATATGGGCCATGAATCAGTAAAGCATGTACCTAAGTTCTGGTACTTAAGTGATCTCATTGCCAAATTGGGGCCATATTTCATAGGTGAAGGAGACATTTAATAAATATTGACCAGCTGAAAGATAAGTTAAAAAAAAAGTGTTTGTCATCTGACCCATGGGATCTGTGGGATCCTCAGTAGAGGGCTGTTGCCAGAGATTCATAACAATCAAGGAAAAAAGCTGAGACTTTTCAGTTAGAATTTTTTACAACAAAATGTGGATAGATGTCTGTTTGTCTTCTAGATAAAACGCTGACCTGGATAGGAAGGCCTTGTTCAAGGGATAGGAAAAAATAGAATGCTGAACATTTATATTGCATCCCTTTGTTCAAACAAAATTACAGTTTCTAGCCAAAAGTAGGACTGCTTGTAGCCAAGCTAACTCTAAATGTTTCAAAACAGGGCTTTTCCTGAAAAGAATGCACCAAACTATATCAGTGGAAATAGGTTGAATGAAACATGCACTATCTATGATGTAATATTTCACTCAACCTTCTATTACAACCTTCTGATGAAATATTAATGGTTTAGTGGCTCCATACTGTGTGAAGTATACGCAAATGGAAATATTGCCACCTTGTTCATAAATTTTGACTCAAGCTTCCCAAATCGTGAGATTATCTTAAAAATCATGAGATTTTTAATAATCTCTATTACTCTTTTGATATTCTTTTTGATTGTTGAGCCTCCATAGTTCTTTTTTTTTAGCCAAGCATTTCCCTGCCACAGCAAGGGATAGGTACAGGGGAAATTTTCACATAATCAGACTCCAGGAGTTTAGGGTTCCTGGCAGATGTGCAAGTAAAGGCTGCTGGAAATCCCATCAGCCAACACCTCCCAGGGTTGGGGGAGCATGGCGTGCCCCTATGGCTGGGTACCCCATCAGCTGATGGGGCACACCCTACAGCTGGAAGTCCCAGCCTGGCAACATGTTCAATTAATGGTGTGGTAGGAACCAGTCACAAAGTTTTATTACACT
Source organism: Alligator sinensis (assembly GCF_000455745.1). Lineage (NCBI taxonomy): Eukaryota > Metazoa > Chordata > Crocodylia > Alligatoridae > Alligator > Alligator sinensis. Next base: position 1,054,203 of record NW_005841928.1, read on the forward strand.
TTTTTGTGTAGTAACTTTGTATCTTATTCCTTGTTGTATCATGCTATTAATTGCATTAACGTGTAGTTGGGTAATAACTTACAATAAGATCTATCAGGGGGGTGGGGACAGCAAGTAATAGGAGGTGCTCCACTTACCAGGGCACCCCTTGGAGTAAGTAGGATCAATGACCACAAACTGATGGAGAGCAGATTTAGGTTGGGCATCAGGAAGAACTTCTTTATGATAAGGGTTGCCAGAATCTGGAATGGGCTTCCAAGGGATGTGGTGCTCTCTAGGGCTGTGCAAAGCTTCAGGCCCTGATTCGACTCGGCAGAGATTTGGCCCAATTTGGTGGCTGAATATCTGAATCCAAATCGAATCAGAGGACCCTTTAATTTCTCTGGATCAAATTGAAACCCCCCGAATTGATTTGGAAAGATTTGGCGATTCAGATATAGAGACAGCTTTAAGTGTTTTTTCTACATAACTCTAGGTCAGGGGCGGGCAATTATTTTGGGTGGAGGGCCACTTACTGAGTTTTGGCAAGCCACCAAGGGCCGTATGACAAGCAGCCAGGGGCAGATAACAATTAATTTTCTAAATTTTTTAGGGGCCCTGAGGGCTGGATAAAATGGCCTGGCGGGCCGCATTTTGCCCACCCCTGCTCTAGGTAGTAGGGGCTCATGAGTGCTGAGGTGCTGGGGCACATGGATTGTCCCACAGAAGTGGGGCTCCTCAGTGTGTTCGGCAGCGTACCCAGAAGTGGACCAGAAGCATTTCTGGTCCACTTCTGGGTCCACTGGGGAGCACACTTGGGGGGCCCCCCATAGCCCCTGGCTCAGCGACTGGTGCCTCCTAGGTCTGGGGGGGGCACCTGGGGTCCCCCTGTGGCCAATCACCAAGCTGGGGGTGCAGGCCACCCCCCCCGCGCACTCCCCAGCAGACCCGGAATTGGACAAGAAGCACTTCCGGTTCACATCCGGGTTTGCCACCAAGCACATGGATGGCCCCCCCACACTCATGTGGGACGTTCCATCCACCCCAGCATTGCAGTGATCACAAGCCATGCCTGCTACTTCAAGGTATGTAGAAAAAACTTTTAAAGCTGTGTCTGTGTCCGAATCACTGATTCTTCAAATCAGCATCAAATCTTCAGATTCGGAATCGGCTGAATCGAATCAGGGACAGTGATCTGAATCAATTAATTAAATCACTGTCCCTGATTTGGGCCGAATCTGAATCGAATAGTGCCCGCTTCACACACCCCTAGTGCTCTCCCCTACCTTGGGGGTTTTTAAGAGGAGGCTGGACAAACACCTGACTGAGGTTGTCTGACCCCAGCGCTCTTTCCTGCTCAGGGCAGGGGGTCGGACTCAATGATCTGCTAAGGTCCCTTCTGACCCAAACATCTATGATTAACTGGTTCATCAAGTCTTAAGTGTAAGGTGCATCAAGGACCACAAGAGTCAAGAAAAAATGATGACAATAACAGTATTGCAATGGTCCATGATACTGAGGCACTGATCATAAAGAGTCTCAGTGGCAAACTGCATAACCAGCAATACAGTATTATACAAAGAGGTAATGAACTTCTGATTGTGCTATTGTACGAATGTAATTTAATAATATTCTGGTATGTGCAAAGTCATTGTCTTGGTGGTGATGGCAGTATAATATTTACGTCCCTCAGACTATTTCATGGCCACAAAATTGTGAAAGTACCATAGCATTTTTTCTAACTACCTGTATATTGTTTTATTTGTCCATATTCTGTTCAATAGAAATCCTGTCTTATTACACCTTGATTTCACAATGGCAATAGCATGACCCTTTCTGTCTTTATCTTCAGAAGTCTTGACAATTTAGTGCTATTTTATTTCTGGATCTTCCTATATCATTATTGGCTAATTACCATTTTATTGAAATGTACATTTCAAGATGTGAACATTTGGAAATAATGCTTTCTTTCTTTACCTGGAAAACATATAAAGCATTGTAAGACAACCGTAAAAGAATTCCAGTAAGCTCTGGGATTTATATACTGCCAAATTAGATGCTGTGATTCTAAATGAAAGCAAAATAGGCATTTTTGGCTTAGTTCCTAGATTGCACCAAATAATTGTAATAAAACGAAGAAACAAAAAATAAAAAATAACTCTAATAACTAGTGTAACCACTACTGGGTATAATATACTGTCCCTGAAACAAAAATACATGGAATCCTGGGCAGCCTTGTGCCTCACATCATTGAGATTAATGTGATTGATACAAAGCTATAATAAAACAATCCTCTTTAATAATGAAATACAACTGAATGTAAATAATATTTTGTTCCACTAAGCATGGATAAACATGCCAACATAAAATTTGCTTGGAACAGTCAATCCTGTGTAAATGTGGTAACATCTGAGAATTTTCTCAGCCAAAGTTACATTAAGGAACAACAAAAAATGTTTGAGCAGGTTCTGATTTATACCAATTTATCCCCACTCCTAGCACTATTTATACCACCAGCAGGCAAGAAGGGGGTCTTAGTTAAACAAAACGTGACTTTTATTTTGTGAAAGATATCTATTGAAATTCGTCTATAATCAATACTCGCCCAACATCCTTTTCATACCTCCTTTCCTACCCTTTGACCCCCGGTATTCTGTTTTTACCCTTAACACGTGGATCTGTGCATTCTAAAGCGCTGGGAAATTTGACTAAATGTATATTCTGTGCACAACAAAAACCCAGGTGTTATTGTATCATGTTTGTAAAGAACAGGTATAGAGCCAGCATCTTTATATTAAATGTACCTTTCTCCATCGGTAAGGACTTCCTGGGGAGTAAGGAGATATTCAGTGTTATTAAGGTATGTAATTTGCCTGAGAAGTCAGTGTCTTTAATTTTTTGTGGGGTTTAAAAGGGCAAGGCTATATGAATAGAGTCACTGTGGAAAGGAAAATCTCACTGAACTTCAGTAATTTGTTGTACATTTTTAATTGTAAATGGTGGCCGTTGGAGAGGGAAAAATATTGAAGAGGGAAGCTGTGGATTTCTCAGCCTGGGGACAAGTGGCCGAGCCGTCCTTCCTTTATGCCATTGACAGTTACGTTCAGAATGACAGTGTTAAAGCACAGATTTAGAGTCAGAATATCTGTGTTCCAATGCGGGCTTTTTGTGCCATTATGGACAATGGGTTTATGTCATAGTTTTGAGAGGTGATGAACCCTGAAGCTCCCACTGGTTTGAGAAACAGCAGCATGTGGTAAGCACCTCCAAGACTTACAACAGCCACCTCTCTTTGTTTCAACTTCTCTCTATAAAAAATGGATAATTTTTCCTCATAAGGCTGGTGTGAGTATTAATTTACATAGACTAAATGTTCATAAACATTCTCTGATCAGAACTTTATATAGAAGTATAGTAATAAGAGGAGATGTTTTGATTTATTGTGCATGCTACATGATGGGAAAATACTGTTATATGCTGCTGTTGTGTTAACATGCAAAGCCTGTGCTCTGTTTCACAGGGGACCTCTATAATTTCTTCTCCTCCCTGATGCACTACATGCTACAAACATGTCCTGTAGCAGACAGCTGCGTATGGGTCAAAAACCTACCTGTAGGCTACCCCCAGATCCCACCCCATCTGCTTGTTCCAAGGAATGACCAAGATTTGCTCTGGGAAAACTCCTTATCTCCACAAGCTTCAGCTCCACTGTCCTTATTCCAGACCTTACAGCTACAGGACCAGAATCTCTGCCAGCTCTTGCTGGATTTCCTTTGGGTTGTGAAAGAACTTCTAGCCCCCGCTTCTGTAGCATTTGCCATTTTTCAGGATACCCTTAGGTTAAAATGTGACCAATGTGCATAGGGGTCATCTAGAAAAAATATACACAACCATTTATATTTGGCAGACATACACATATGTCTTGGGCAGATAAAATTCTAATGGAAATAATATAGCAATATATGAAGAATGAGTTCTGTTCTGTTCACATACAGAGGTATGCCAGAGTGTTGGTTTCATTTGAAAAAGTCTTCAGAAGAACAGATGTTACTCCTTAGAACAGATCATACAATAGAACTGTGTGATACATGTAGCTTTATCATCATTACTGAAAACAGTGGAAGATTTTAAACATTGCTTCTCTAAAGTTGTGTGGAAGTGAATATATATACAGGCAATCCTTTTTAATGCTTATTTAAAATTTGAAATATAAAATGAATTTAAAATCAGTGAGTTTTCACCCTTAACTTGCTTCTTTTTCAAACTCAAAATCTATTTTTTATTTTGGTCTCTAATTTCTGCAATGCAAAGAGCTTGCATTTTCTATATGTAATCTGTTGAAGAAAACAAGGCTCTTACACATTTACATGTTTTCACTGCTTGCTGGGTGCTGTGTTTCCACAGTGTCAGTGCTAGAAGGGGTAAAAAAAATTCCTTGATCGGAATAGAAAGATTTTCAGTCTAAAGCAGGAGTGATGGAAGAGAGAGTGAATTATAAACTAGGTGAAGGGGTGTTAGTCTCTGAACAACCTCCCATGTTCAACAGCATGGCTTTAATTCAAAGCAGACAAGTACAAAGCAATTTAGTAACAAATGTTCCCACAAAGACAACAGTGAAATCTGTCATATTAAAACTGGTCATTTTAAAACTGTTATAGAATGACAACAGAAAGTACATTTTAAAGATATTAAAGGATAAGAGAAAGCATACTTATGCTAATTAAAATACCAATCAAAATTGATAAATGGTGAATTTTGCCATAACCTCTTGTTACAAATAAACTGTTGATTGTTTTGTCCATACAGTGTTGGGTTTTTTTTAAGTTTCTTTTATTAAATTAGAATTATGAATTTAATTTTCTTAAATAAAAAACTCATGTTTTCGATTGGTAATCCATGTTGGTAGAGTTCTGAGAGCTGTGCAGATTTTTAAAAGTTTTTCTGAGTTTGAAATTTCCTGGTTAAAGTGTCCTGGCCAACACAAAGAGGCACTTGAGTGATTGTTATTTTAAGCTTCCTGAAATGTTTGACGTATTTCAGAGAAATGGGCAAAGACAGTCCCTGGATAAAAAAGCTTGCAGACTAAATTTAGATGGGGCACTGCAGTTTAGAATAATGAATAAAAATCAAAGAAAGAGGAGAGAGAAGACAGAGTTTTTTGTAATAAGAATATGGAGTTACTTGGTTCATACACTTGTCCATGGTGGTGGTTTTGAGATGATGTAATTTTAACTTCTAAATGTAGCCATTATCACTGGTTGGAAAATGAGATTTCACTACAACTAAAATGTTTCATGGGAATATGTTAAGATGAAATTTTTGACAGAAAATGAAATATTCAAAATGAAATGGAGTATGACATTCATTTCACTCTGACTCACCTTTCTAAAACTTTTAATTTAATTATTATTATACATTATATTCAATATAATGTATAAGCCTGGGAATAATTCAACATGCAAATCAGTTCTTGTAATGAATAAACCCCAAATAACAATTATGACTTGCGGGGTCTGTTGGGGCAACTTAAATGCTACATAACTATTTTATCATTTTAACTTTTAATTTTAATATGCATACACACAGACTCACATTATGTCTTGTATAGGCATATCATTTTATATTAATTTTTGGCATTGGAATTCCATTTTCCAGCTAGTTGTGGCATTACCTCACTACTTGTGGATGAGTCTAAAGTTATGGGTCTTTATAAGATTTTGGAAGAGGAAAGGAAGCTTCTTTGCCAAAAAATCACTAGTTTTAATTTTGTACTTTATATTTTATAATCAGGTTTAGTGAGCTTCCTTGTGTAGGTGGCAGCATGAATAGCAGAGCAAATGTGGAAGAAAGAAGTGAAGGGGCATTAAGACTAGCGTCAGTGGTAGAGGTTGTACATATAGATGGGTCTAAATGGGATATGGTAAAGTAACATTGCAAAGAAGGGGCAATCGAACGGTCTTTCAAGTTTTCAAATTGGCAGGTAAGACTGAAGTGTATTTTATGACTTTTAAAAAAGCCCAGCATTGTGGTGTCTTGGTGTCAGGTGACTAGTGAGGTGACTGACTACATTCTCTTCACAAAAAAATGTCACAGAGAAAAATAGGTACAGTAAAAGCCACGTTATCCGGTACTTCATTAACTGGAATGCTCTACTAACCGGTATGCTGGTTGATGTGGCAAAAGTGAAATCGGAAGTGGTACTTCCAAGACCCACTTCAGGCCACAGCCCAGGGCTAAGCAGCCTGTGCGGGGCCCCCCTCTCTGTCCCCCGGCACACTGATGCCAGGGGAGGGGCGGCGTGGTGTCTGTCCCCCGGCGCACTGATTCACTGGACGCAGTGGGAGGGACATCTTTGCCCAAGTAGGCAAAGACACCTCTCAGGTAACTAGCATATTTGGTTGTCAGGCACCCTCCATTCTCCATGGGTGCTGGATAACAGAGCTTTTGCTGTATATTTTCTTCTTGGAGAGTGAAATGTCATGAAACTAACAAATACTATCATAGACCTGTTTATAGTTTGGTCTTAGAAAAATTAGAATCTGACTTGCTGATGTATTATATATAAGAGAATTAGCAAATGTTAGCATCTCCTTTCAAAGCTTATCTGTACTACTGCAATGGCCTTTATGGCTAGGGACAGAAGTTACACATAAACCAGTTTGAGTGATCAGAAACTGGTTTAAATCTGTAAAAGAACAGAAGGTTATGCAGATAAACCAGTTTCAAAATGTCTGAAACTGGTTTAGGATAAACCTGGTTGAATGTAGTATCAGACTTAACTGATTTAGGTCAAACTGGTTTATGAAACTTCTGTCCCAGACCCCTTCCTAGTTCAGGTTAAATCAGAATCCCCCAGCATGGTTTGCAGATGTGGACTTGGCTGTGCTGTCTGCTTCAGAGAGCAGGGCTGTCCCCGCCCCTCTGCTCCCTAGCTGGAGCAGTGAGGACTGCTTCACTGGCTTCACTGGCTGAATCACTGGCTCCTCCAGGCAAACTGTGGCTGGGATCTGGGGCCAGGGAGTGGGTTCCCCTGAGTACAGAGTTGCCTTGCCCTGCTGGCTTACTTAGTGCTGGGTGCTACTGTGGACTAGAAATCCCAGAGGCACCTGGAAGCAGGAAGAGGAAGTGATGAACACCCCTGCAGAGTCCTGCTGCTGTGATTGTGGACAACGAATTCCAGAGACCTCGAGGGCAGCAGAAAGAGGAAATTAATACACAGCCTATGCTGGCTACAAGCCAGAAAGCCATGCTCTAGTGCCCCCTGGCTTCTGTCTTGAAACACTGCAGGCATGTAGCTACATTTCCTAAATCAAAAGTAATTGTCTGCTCATTTGCTTATTGGTTTAATCTTTGTAGCTTAGACTAACCTGCAAAGACTGAATTAATTCATCCTCAAGCTTTTGACTGTGTCTATATTTAGCCCATGAAATCATAATGCACTTAGGGATTCAGGTCTCAATGAAACATTTTGTTCAAAGCCCATTGAACCATTATCTTTTCTTTTCAGTTCAACTTTAGATGGGTTAGTGAGATACAAATAAAGAAAATTTAAATAACCATCTGCAAAAGGATCACGTGTAAGATTTAAGCAAATACTGCTGCCATGCTGATTAAGTCAGTAAATAGTACCCCTACAACCAAAACCCCCTTAAGCATAGAAACTGGAAAAGAGGGAGTTTAAAGTGGCATCATAATATCACAGGAAATTATGTGAATTGGAGCCTAAGCACTTTCTAATGCTAAACACTTAACTGCAAGAGCTTATTTTGCAAGTGTCTGGAAAGTCATTGGGCAAATTAAACATGTTGGAATATTGAAGATTCTTAAATATTTTGTAATACTTTATGTTAAGTATTTATAAGTGTAGTGCAATAGCAGCCTGGGTGTGCTATGAGGTGCTAATGTTACTTTTGTACTTTATATGTTCATAAACTCATAAAAGTACAGAGTAAATGTAACCCTGCAAATGTATGAACAGAGCTCTGCAACAGATGTATTTGGTAATGAATGAACATGGCTTTCTGAACTTGTGTGGAGAAGAGATGAGAAATATACAGTTACATTTTGTTGAATTTTGAGTTGGATCTGACAGAAAGGATGGTACTTTTCTTTACTCTTTGTTTTCATTATTGCTTTTGGTTATGTGTTGCATCTGAAAATTAATGAAGGTGTAAATTGCAATCAGCTGTGTCTACAGAGAACTGTTGTTAATCTGGAACCACTAGATATTAACATTGATAGAGGTTTAGAGGAAAGGCCATTCATCAGTCGGTTTTAAAGGCAGCATCAGCACAACCATAAGTCTTTTGCTGAGAAAAAAAAGAAATGCTTCCCCTAAAATTTCAGTTGATCAGATGCAGGTTGTATCTATGCAGTAGTAATAGTTTATTTACTGCTTTCTCTAAAATAATATAGTCAAATTAACAATATAATTATATCTAACATTTACGTAACTAATAATCTTTTGCTAAAAGCATACAATAACATTGTCTATTCTACCAGTTTACATGGAATTAACACGAAAACAGCACATAGTTTATGATGATATAAAAAAGATAAAACATGAAGCTGTGGAGAATAAAACGCCAGGGCAATGCTATTTGATTTTGACCCTTATTCCTTGTGCAAGTAATTTAAATTCACCTAAGGGCTAATTACAGACAGTCACAAAGTCCAAGGCTGAATCAATTCAGTTTTTTCAGGTTAGTCTAAGCTGCATAGACTGAAGTGATAAACAAGTGAACAGACATTCACTTTTGATTCTGGAAATGCAGCTACATGTGTGCAGTGGATCAGTCCAGAAGCCACGGGGTGCTAGAGTATGCCTGCCTGTTCAGCTGGGAGCAAACAACTTGGGCCAAAGCTAGCCCACCCACCCTGTGAATGGTGTGTGTGGGGGGGAGGTGCAATGCATCTTGGGATGCTGGGGGACTGTAAGCTAACTTGAATCTGGAGGAGATCTGGGACAGAAGTTTGATAAACTGATTTAACCTAAATTACCTAAGTCTGTTCCATCCAGGTTTATCTTAAACTGGTTTTGGCCATTTTGAAAGTGGTTTATGTACACTGAACTTCTGTTGTGTTGCAGATTTGAACTGGTTTCCAATCACGCACATTGTTTTATGTGTAATTTCTGTCCCTAGCCAAGAGGTACAGGACAGGGTTCAAATGGTTAGAAAGAAGCCAGATAAGGTTTTGTTTTTAGGTTTTTTCATTAGCCCAGTGTTTAAAATTTCCCATAAATAGAGAGATTTTTTTAAACTACCTCTTCAAAGAGCAAACAAGATCACAGAGTGTTTCAAGTCATCCAGGTCATTCTTCCCACAAGATCATATTTTGCCTGAATATGGGGTCCCATACCACCTGCCCATGATAACTATGGTGCTCATTAGAGTGAACCTCAGTCTAGTAACGGTTTCTTGTTTCTAGTTTTGCATCATAGACAGGTAGCCTTCTAATTTCTTCTGTGGAAGAAACTGGCAATAACATCACTGTGTAAAGCTCTCTTACAATTAATTGTTATTTTCTATCCCAGTATAGCAACTAGGGTTTGTTACGGGATTGGCAGTGCTCTGTCCAGTAGTTTCCTATCTAAGACAGGGGTATGATTAGGATGTATACTTGGTTTGCTACTTTTCAATTTATTCTTGAATGATCGAAAACTCATGCTAACAGGGAATCAATTCTACACACCCATGATATTGAATGACCCTATTCTTGTCTTGCTTTATGCAGATGATTCACTAGTCACAATCCCAAATAAGCCTCTAAATGTTATTAGATGCCTTTCAGCAGTATTGCACCTCAAATAGCTTGGAAATCAAGAGTATTGTTAAACCTTACACTGTGAGCTGCACAAATGTTAATAGGTCTTAGGGCTAGCTCAAGTTTGGAGCAGTCACACTTCAGGCCAGGATGGTCCCAAAGGACAGAAAGGTAAGAATCCCACCCTCCTCCCATTCTGGGCTTCCTTCCTCCCTCTGCTCCCTGGGGCTCCCCTGGTTCTCCCCTGTCCCTGGTGCTTCCCCCTCCCACCGACCCTCAGGATTCCCCTCCTTCCTCCTCTGTCCCCAGGACATTGCTTACTTGTGGCTTCCTGTGCTGTCTGCCCCAGGAGATCAGTAAGGGAGGGTTAATCTGCCTGCCTGACCCCTGCCACTGCTGTGAGGATGCTGCTTTTTGGTCCAGGGAGCAGCAGCAGTCAGGAAGACAGCTTAACCCTTTCCTGCCTGCACCCCTGGGACAGATGTGGGGGGGCAGCAAGCAGGTATCTGGAGTACTGGGGAGGGTGGGGGTGGCAGTGGGCTTAATTCAGGCCAGCAGGGCAAGGCAGGTGGGTGAGGTGTTTATACTATGTGTAGTTTAGTGGCTATGCCTTAGTGCATCATGAGCTGGGTAATATGGATCAGAAATAGTTCCTGCCCTGGAGTGACATAACTTTCAGCTGTAGAAGGAGTGCTTAAAACCAGTTTCCGGTGTTAATATGCAGACTGTCCAGGTGTTAAGAGTTGCCCAAAATTAGTATGTAACAAGGCTCTGACACAGCTAAATCCAAGGTATTGGTTTTTGGGAATGGAAGGAGGAAAGAAGTTTAGTTTTTACACAAAAGTAAGTTAGAGGTGGTGCCTTCCTTTAAGTACCTTGAAAGCTAGTCTAGTAGGAATTTGAGCTGGAATAAGCCCACTGAAAATTTGCAAAACAAGCTGTAGTGGGGTGTTTTCCTTTTATAGTAAGATGGGCAGAAGAGTGGTTCTGGCACTATTAAACATCTGTAGATCTAAGCTTTTAGCTATGAAATTCCTGTTAAACTTGAAGAGTCAAGTGACTGAATTGTTTAATAAATCTGCAAATTTAAGGGACCACATTTGTTAGACTTATTTTGCAATAATATAAATGCAAATTTCACATCCTCGCATTCTGGGATAGATAAATTATGTAATTACTTGTATTTATTCATATCACCCCTGTGCCAGCTGTTAGAAAATGAATTACCATGTTGAGAGAGAGATGGATTGTAAGTTGTTCCATGTTCACATATTTTATTTAAACTTAATTCTTCAATATTTGAAATTTCTGGATACTGTATCTTTTTCTTTTACTATTTGTTTGCTCTCACTAAAGCTTATTCTTTTATGCCCTATTTAAAAGAGCACTTAAGAATATACTTAGATCATTCAGAATTTAGACCAGCACTTGACCACATGCTTAATTTTAAATGTGTATAAGTTCCATTGACTTCAATAGGATGGGATATATGCATAACGTTAAACATACATTAATCACCTGCTAAAGTTGTCACATGCTAATAGGTTTGTGCACAGCACAGTAGTTCACTTAGGTGATACATATGCTGTCTCTGTGCCGTGTATGGGACAACCACCAGGAAGCACATCCCTCTCATGTGCTTCCACTCAAACAATGTAGCTAGCTTACAAAGATCCGGAGTGACAACACACCCAAGATAAAGAGTCTGACAGTGGTACGGACGTATACATGTGCTAAGATAGCTACACTGCCTAATTTCAGAGGTTTGGCATGTACTGAACAGGTGTGAGTGGATGAGGCCTGTATCCCTAAAATGTCATGGTGTGGCTATGATTATTTAATTAGACTGATGTAACAGTAGTATTTGTGCTTGCAGAGATCTACCAATGGTGTTTTAATCATTTCTGAATAATGTTTTTTGAATGGCAGTTACAGCTACTTGTTCTTCCTGCTGTTAACATATTGCTCTGATAGAAGATCACTTTTCAAAAACAGGACCTTTACTTTGTACATGGAAATTTCCTCTGTGACTCCCATTCTGTTTCCCTGTTCTACCAGTCTAAGTGCCCATTTTCTTTCTTTTCTTAGGCATCTAGATCAAACAAAGTAGCTTCTGAGAATAGGTTTGTCATTTTCAGAATCAGAATGCACTTTGTGTCTGTTATAGGCTGTGATGTATGAAGCAGAAAGAAGATTGATTTTCACAAGCTACCATGTACCTGAAATAATGAGAGTGGCAAATTACTTGTTCACTGAGCAAACATGACAGGAATGTCATAGAGGGAATGTATAAACATGCAAACATATAGGGGTCATGCAGATGTTACTTTTACAAAGGGACCTTACCCACCAGAGAGACATTTTTTTAAACCTGCATTAGTTTACAGAAGAAAAGCTGAATAAAACTTTACTTGCACAGGAAATAGAAACTTACACAACTAATAAATAATGTAAGATTCAGTACAGTATAGAGCATAATTTAGGTGGGTATACTGCTTTTGTACATGGACCATCAAGTCAGGGGTCATCTCTGTTATTTCCTAGTTATCTGGACTTCCTGGAAAAAGAAAATAAAAGATTTGTTATGGGAAGCTAAGCGAATTCTTTATTTCTTAAATGATAAATCCATATTTAATGTAGATGCATACATTTTTTGTGTGTCGATACTCAGTGTATTTGTAGGATACTTCCTTGTCACCTGGAAAATGTTCTAGTGTTTCCAGAGAACAGCTAGAAGGTTTCTAAGAGAAGCTTGATTGAATTAAATGATTGAATGCCATTTCATGTTAAAACACAAGCCTGGTACTGAGAGAAAATGATTGATGGAGATTTTATTTATATTTTAAGCTGGAAAAAGGAAAAAGAGACAGGCACTTATATTCCTTCTCCTTCCCCTTCCCTTCCCTCTTCTTCCCACCAGGGTGGTTACTCTTCATTTTATTATAGTATAAGGAGAATTAAAGGATAAGTAGTTACTCTTCACTTACAATAGGAAATTCAAGGTAATGTAATATTGGCCATACAAGCTGCTGTAAGGGGGATTTTCCTCCTTTATGAACTGTTGGAATGGTGCTTGATCCTGAGTCCATTAGCATGGGCTAAATAAAACGGAAACCTGCATGCTTGCAAATACTACACAACTGTATTTTTATATATACACCGGCAAACATTTCTAGGACAGCAACACAATTCCAAATTTTCTTATAAAAGTACTACTTTGATTTTTGAGCAGCTGTAGTTAGTATATTATATCACAAGAAATTGTTGATATAACGTGGTTCTAGGACAATCAATAAAAGAGGAGAATGTGTAAGACAAAAAACTAGTGGTTATACTTTGTCTAGTTAGCTCTGCAGCTATTCTTAGGAAACTTTGCAATAATTATTTCGGATGTTACACATTCTATTTAACAATTTGTTATATTAATATAATTCAAATATAATAAAGGTATTAGTCTCTGTCTGTGTGTGTGTGTGTGTGCATGTCTGTCTGTCCATAACACTTTGGGCCAACTGCTCATGCACCGCCAAGAGGGTGTGTGGCGATTTGGCTGCGTGGGCTCTGCATCCTCAGGCAGGGAGAGAGCCACCACTGCCTCAGACAGGGAGGCAGTTGGAAACCCCGCTGCTCTGGGGGAGGAGGTGAAGGCGGGCAGGGGAGGGAGCCACCGGCCAGAAAAGAGTGTCCCTAACCCAGACAGCTCCTTTAAGGCAAGAACGAAGTTAGAGAAGGGCAGGCAACAAGAAACAGGACAGGGGAGGTGGAGAGAGGTATATGACAATCAAAGGAGGCAATAAATGTACACTAAGCACTGTCAGTAGCAGTTGCCTCCTAGCAGGGTGGCTACTGATGTCTGGGGTGGCCATCATAGAGGACAGTCCAGTTGTCCTCTGTCCTCTATTGATACAAAAACTGATGCCTTTATGTCCTTTATTGTTGTCTTGAAGGGAAAAATAGAGGACATAAGGTGTTGGGTTTTGTATCAATAGAGGACAGAGTAGCAGAAAACTGGAATGTTCTCTATGATGGCCACCCTAGGCAGTGGTGGAGGGATCGTTTACATGGCTGGCATGTAAACATTCCCTGAAACACTCTGTCATTCATGTTGGGCAATTGGCTCGTAACATCATAACAACCAGCAGCATAGCTAACAGACTGTACTTTATTTCCTAGACCTAGTCATTTGGCAGAGATCAGGGATATAAATGGCCCTATATCATGACTGGGGTCAGTATTTTCTGGCATGAATGGCTACTTCATGTTAAACTTGGGTTTTCTTGGGAAACAAATGCCAATAAATTAATCCAAATCTCAGTTATTGCAAAATCATACATCTGGATAATAAAATCCACAGAGACATACCTAGGATAGAGTTTGAGATATCTGTCATTAACTGACTTCTCAAGACCTCATCGCTTGTGTGAACTATTCATTTGTAAAAGATTTTCTTCCATGGTGATGCATTTGGCCACCATGTTGAGCCTGTTTTTTTTTCTCCAATTGGCAGTGACTGGGTGGGTATATATTAGTTCTCTCTGTGCATAAACATTGTCGGTACCATTCTGACTCTCCTCAAGACTGGAGAGAGCCAGCACTTGCCTTGGTTTTGTTTAGATGTCTTTTACTTGCAGACCTGAATTCTATCAATGGCTGTGACACACAATCCCAGTGCTGATGCTACAGTTGTTACTGTTAATTGACCATCAGTAGTTTGAAATTGATCATAAACTGCCATTAAGACAGGGTCGGGGGTGGGAGGGGGGTGGAATAGATTTGTTTCCTAGTGCAGTTGCCAAGTATTATAACTTTTACAAGTACCTAAGTGTGACTAACTTAGATTGATCTTGTTTGATACTAGCACTAGAGCTTTTGTCCTGCTCTTAAGCATTTTATGTTTGCCTTCTGTCCATAAATCTTTGAACTGGCTATCCCAATATAAGAGGGATATTTGTTTTGACTTCTAGTTAGTTTGACTATACCTAGTAAGGGATGGATTCTTATTAGAAGACTCCTGAAAGAAAAACTTAAAAATAAGGCTTATACCCCACACAACTGAAGATGACGTCTCAAGGACTTGCAGTAGTTTCACTTGAAGAAACTCCAGATCCAAATTTACAAAGTTGGCCACTTAAAATTGGGGCCCTTCTACACCTGCAGGTAAAGGTGGAATGGGATTTCATGTATGATCCACACAATTATGCCTTCTGCCATGCCATATGTTTTGCTGCTCCTGCTGCAATCCCTGCACCTCACAAGGCTTATAACTGTGGTAGCATTTTCCCTTCTGCCCGCTCTGTGAGCCCTTCTGCAAACCCCACACCTGACAAGGCTCACATGGGGCGGGGGGCAGGGTTCTCTTTGCAGCAAGTCCCACAGCTGACAAGTCTCACAGTGGGGGCAGTGCCAGGAATGCTACCACCACTGTGAACCCTGTCAGCTGTGGGGCTAGCAGCCTGTGCCTGAGAGACCCTCAGTTGATGGGGCTCCCAGCCACAAGGGGAACACTTGGTTACATGTTTAATTACTGGTATGATTAGAACAAGCTTCAAAGGTATTCCACATTTTTTGTGGAATAACTTTGTAGCTTGTTGCTTATTTTATCACTCCATTCATGGGTGACTGGTGCCTCCTGAGTCGGGGAGGGGGGCACTTGCCCCCCTCCCAGTAGCCAGTCGACAACCGGGGGGGAGGGTCCCCCCATGGCTGATCCCACAGACCAAAGAAGGGGTCCCATTGGCACTTCTGGGTGAGCACAATTGGCTGTGGGGGGAACCGCTTCTCCTGGCAGCTTCACTCCCCCGTCAGCACTCTCAGGGGAGGGCACCAGCACTCTCGCCTGCCCACCTCCTGCCCAGGAATGCTGGCTGTGACGGGGTGTACCAGCACTCTCAGGGGGTGCACATGTACCACTGTGCACCCCCTACACATTGCCACTGACTCCATTAATTCGTTGAATGTGTAGATGGGTCACAACTTACGGTGTGATTATTGGTTAATCATGCCTTAAGTATAACATATAGAGGGGGACTTAGGGACCTAAATCAGAAGTTATAACTTAGTTAACAAAATACAAATGGCCTGATTTTTCAAATGGTTGAGTGCGTGCAACTCCCTAAGACTTCATTGGAATAAGGGTGGGATGAATGAGATGATGATAAAAAGATGGAAACTGTCCACTACAAATAAGCAAGTTAAAAGTATTACAGCCATTGGTTTATTTTATTTGAAACAACAAAGATAGGAGGTAGAGTCAATGCTGGTTTATGTTGTGGAAGGCCCTTGAATACAATTATTTTCAGGACTGAAAAGCTGCTGTTAGTGTGGCATGAC
The DNA here is from genome assembly GCF_000455745.1 of Alligator sinensis. NCBI lineage: Eukaryota > Metazoa > Chordata > Crocodylia > Alligatoridae > Alligator > Alligator sinensis. The sequence continues at coordinate 1,070,277 of NW_005841928.1, forward strand.
AGTGGCCACTTATTTAATTTGTCAAAGCTGAAACTCTCCTTCATTGCTTAGTTATACAGCCATTCTGGGGATGGGTGGCTTATTAATGCTGCTGATTACTAGGTCAACACAAGGCAGCTAGCAGGGATGGAGTTTGTCTTTTTAATCTGTCACCTGCCACCAGGGGCTGCTGTTTGCAGGCAGCTTGGTGAGGGTCCTACCTCGGTGCTCCTTCTACCGCTGTTTTCTCCCTTCCCAGCTGTGCCTTTGCAGCCTGTTTCACTGCTAAGCAAGTAGAGAGGATATAGCAATAGGACAGGAACCCAGGAAGGAACAACATTAGCTCCTCTCCTGCTTGGTGGTGCAAACCCCTGGGACTAGAATAGGGTTGGGTGGGCAAGGAAAAGAGACTTTATCTTAATGGAATGTTACTTGGCACCAACATCATAAACAGATGTGGTAAGACTGGGCGTGAAATATTTATACACTGTTCACACAAGCCATGGTCATTAGTGTAACCATGGATTTCCATTTAATTCTTTTATCATAGTATAGAATGTCAAATAATGAATTTCCTTTCAGTTTTGGGGACTTCATAAACCTGTATCTGATGATGAATAAACAATTGCCATTCCAGAAACAACTGGAAATAGTGCGAAGAGGTATAAACCATTTATGAAGACGCCTATGTGGTTTATAGGATAGTGTGACTGATATTGTGATTATTAATCTGTCCCATTCCTCCCTACCCTCTGGAACCTAAAATATACACAAACTCAGGGAAACAGTGTAGTGTTACTGTTTGTCAAAGAGCATTTAATTATGTTTGCGCTGAATTCGGATATTCCGGGGGTTTTGTACACTGTAGTTCAATTAACTTGACATTTTCTTATTGTACTGTTAATTTTCTTACACTGGGTTTAGTAGGAAATCTTATCAATTTAGCATCTGACAAGGTAGCCTGTGAACTATGAAAGTTCATATTTCTCTGAATTAGTTAGTTTAGAAGGTGCCACCCTATCTTGCCTTATGCCTAACTAACAGACTAACATAGCTACACCTCTCCAGTGTTTAACAAGAACATACTGTCTCCCTGAAAGGCAGATTTATATATTTGGGGAAGCTATTTGGCTACAGGTTTGGAAATCATAAATGTTGGGTCCTCCTTAACAATGTGTCTGAACCTGGCTTGAAGAGACCAGCCAGTGCTGCTTTGGGACTGCTCTTATGAGGCAGAAAAGAGATAAAAATGTAGCATGATCATGCAGTACACTTTTTCCAGAGAGCTTGTTGGTTGATGGGGTAGTGCTGTGAATAAACAGAATAAGGGAAAATGAGGGGATATTCATTTTAATATTGACTTATTAATGTATTAGGGGAGAAATGTGGAGATAGCATCTCAGTACTGAAGCAGTGCATATTTTTTCAGCTCGGAAGGAAAAGTATTTCAGTTCCATACACTATAAAATAGTAATAATTTGGTTCAAATGATCAAGTTTATAGCTTTTTAGTGTAAATGATGTAGGATAGACATCATCATCCTCTAGAAATGTGACCATCCTGTAGAAATGTTTCTTAGCCAGCTCCTTAGGGCTCAGGGGGAGTGAAAAGTGAGGAGAGGTTTAATTGTAGTACTGTTCACTAATTGCTGCAAAACTTTAATCCTTAAATACAAGAGCAGGTTGCTAAATTCGATGCTTAGAACTTTCTAACTGTGAGGGCTCTTAAGCACCAGAAAAGGTTTACCTAGAGAAGCTGTGGAATCTCCATCACTAGAAGTTTTTAAGTCCAGGTTGAACAACGTTTGGGACGGTTTATATAGTGATGATATTGCCTTGAACCGGGGCTGGGTTAGAAAATCTCTTGAGGCCCCTTCCAGCCCTGTTTTTTGTGATACTACAGTTCTTGTCTTTTGGCAGCTGAAGAACCATTTTGTCTTTGTGTAAAGTTGCAGAGAAAATAACCGCTCAACCTTGTACTTTAACTTTGCAGCTGGGTGTCATCACATACCAATAAAAGTTATAATAAAAGTAGGATGATGCAATATAATATCAGTATGTCACATTGTGATTACTTTGTGGGTGCTTGCAGCTCCCTGCAGCTCTACACATGCATTAATGCACCATATTTACTGCTCATTATGTTTAGTACCTGTACTAGCTCAATGTGAAGTAACCAGTACTACTCCACAGTAGCACTGGTGTTCACATTTTAAATGCTGCTAATGCTCAGTAGACTAATTCTACTGAGCATTAGCTCATTAGCATGGCTTTTGTTGTGATGCGCTAATGTGCTTTTAGAGTCTTGTGTAGACATGCCCAGTATCTCCTATCTGTGCCTGGTTATTGGGCTAAATAGGAGGGATGGTTCTGAATCCCATGTGACTCAGCATTCTGCTGGCCACCTCATGTATGTCTAATAACATGGGGATCTCTCCTATGATAGGGTGTTGCATTTGCTAGTGCTCTAATCAGATGCATCCCCTCTATATTGCTCAAAGGGTTGCAGGTGACTGTAGAGCTAAAGGCTGAATGCCACTCTACTAGAGTTAAGGGCCAGATTGATCTTGGCAGGTCCATGATGATAGAATGAAATTATCTTGCTTCAGCAAAGGCACCCTAGACTGAATTCATCATGAGGTCAAGGTTAGTAGGGTATCTATTGATGACTTCCCCTGAGAGGCTAGAGAACACTGATTGAGATTACATACAAGCCCTGCTGATGGAGGCATAAAACATTTGATAAGTCCTAGATACAGCCTTTCTGTTGAGGTTGAGGAACCTGGCAGATTAGGGTTTGGAGACTGTACTAATACTGTCCATGCTCTGCCTTTTTTATAATAAACAGGGTTTCTAATTCCAGGGCTGTCAATCAGACACCTGTTGCAATCATTAAATTTACCTTCAAATTGTAAAAAAAAATAAAAAATAGAGCTTTTTATTGGGGGAAAAAAAGCTTCATTTAAATTTTTTTTTTGTATTTTCATTTTCAGGATGAATAAGAGATATTTACAGAAAGCAACAAAAGGAAAACTTCTTATAATAATATTTGTTGTAACACTCTGGGGGAAATTAGCATCTGGGGCAAACCATCATAAAGGTAAGAAATTCCACTCTGTTTCGCTACCTTGTAATATGTACGGCCTCCATCAGCAGAATGAGAATGATGTAGCTTATTGGACCTGTGTCACTTTTCCGAGTGTATTTGTTTCTCATAATAAGTGATCCACAGATCAGTGATCGGAGAAGTTTTCAGTGATCAGGGTTATTTTAATTCCTTGAGGATTAGTCCCATATGGATTTAAGCAGTCCAATTTCACTTTTATGATTGTATGACTGGAACAACTTCTTTGCTATTTTGTTATCAAAGATGGTAAACTTGAAAAATTGAGTAAACATAAAATAAAAATGCTTCCGTCATAAAAATAGATACATCAAACAGCACATATAAGTGCTGTAGATGAATTCCTGAAATGAACCTCAGAAAGAAACAATCTTCAATAACATGTATGCTGCTATTGCATGCAAATGACCTGTCAAGGGTAACTTCATGGAGAATGTGTACTGAATATTATTGTCTATTTCTACACTGAAAGACAGAGCTAGGAAAGCCTTGTTTTCCAGTGTGCCCCTTTCCTATGCACACTGGTGCCTGGAACATGACACTGAAGCAGTTCTCTAGTAACTTCAGCAATGTGAAGCATCTTTCCTTCTGGCAATTCAAATCTCTATTCTGTATAAGCATATGCTTGATGGTTCCTTGACACCTGTAAATGTCTTTTCTTTTTTAGTCTTTTTTTGTGGTTTGTGTCCCCAAGCCAAGGAATAATTTCCCTACAGCATGAGTTAAGTTTCCCTGCAGTCCAAGATAATTTTCACTAAATTTTTCACTAAAAATTTTCACTAAATTTTCAATAAAGTTCACTTCTTACCCTGTGCTGTCTGCTTATTGGCAATTTACTCTCTGATTCCAAGTAGACTGTATATATTGAGGCACATAAACATAAAAGTAAGGAGTTAAAATGAGAAAAAGATAATAAAACAAACTATTCTCTCTCTTTCAAAGTAACAGGAGGGTTTTGTAGGTGCCAGATACATTTCTGTGATATGGAGATATGTTTCTTCAAAATACATAATCAGTTAAGCATTTTAGGATACCAAGTCCTTTTCCGTTGAATCTCTTCTAAGTTTTAAATTTAGTGGTGGATAAAACATGTTCTTTCCTCATTCAAGTGAATGTCATTCCCCTTTGTACCCTGTTCAAACTTTTGTTTGACACCAGTTACCTATCAAAGGTTTGACCTCATCCACAATGGCCAATCAAACTATATTATTTCATTATTTCAATCATGATCCTATTTAAATTGCATGATAATGTGATTGTTACTTGGATTAAAAAGTGTATATAAAAAGGGTTGGTCTTTTAAGCCAGTTACATTTCATATAAAAAAGATAAAGCTGTGTAAAAAAAATATATATATATTTGTCAAGTTACTGCTGTGCAAATGAGAAGAGACACTGGGATAGCAGGTCCAGTTTTCTGAGAGATGTGTACAAAGGAAATCATAATGGGGCTCTACTATTTCTTTTCTGTTCCATGCTTGGCATTCTGAATCCTAGCCTTAGAGAAAAAATAACTTGAAAAAAATTGACATGTACATAAGCCAGGTTATTGGATTTAGGGCAGGGGTGAGCAATTATTTGGGCCCCAGGGCCACATAGGGAATTTTGGTGAGCTGTCACAGGTACCTTCTCCTGTGCTGGGTCAGCACCTTCCCCCTCACCCTTGCAACAGCTCACCAAAACTCCCTAAAGTGGCTCTGCTCTGTGCTCAGCTGGTCAGCTGGGATGCGGCCGTGGGTAGGCAGGGGGCAGCATCCAGGAGCGGGATGAGTGGGTGGGACTAAGGCCAGGATTGCAGGGTGGTGACAGTGTGGGGCCATTCCGCAATCCACTCCCTGAACACCCCTGCAGCGGGTACCAGTTCTGCAGGCAGAGACATATGGGCAGCTGATCGCAGCTCTGCCCTGGCCCCATGCTGTCACCGCCACATAATCCTGGCCCCACCTCCAGTCCCACTCCCAGACATTACTCCCCACCTTCCCATGGCCTCATCCCATCTGCCCAGCTGTGTGCCCTGCCCACATGGGTCCCGCCCCCATCAGTGTGTGTGGAGCAGACAGACTGGGGTGCCAGGGCAGCAGGGCTGGGTCTGGTGGCAACAGCAGTCAGAAAGAGCTGCTGCCACCGGAGCTGCCGGTAAGACTTGATGATCCTCCGGGGTCCCTTCCAGCCCGAATGTCTATGAAGCAAATCTGGGCACTGCACTGCCCTGGCTTTGCTGTGTGCATGGGGACGGTGGGACCAGCCTCATGCACCATGGCTCAGGCTATCCCCCATGCTTCATCTGGGTGGGATTGAGGGATTTGCTGTGGACTGAACTAAATCCCTTGGCATGCTGGATCCAGCCCGCGGGCCTTATTTTGCCCACGCCTGCTTTAGGGGCTTTGCGTTGTGTTTCTGCAAGTTAACATTTTTTTTCCCAACTGTAATGTTGAAGGCCATTTGCAAATAGGGGAACAATGGGGAAGTTTTATTCTTGTGGGAAGCCCTAAAAAAAACAACATGACTGCGGTATTTAATTTAGAACTGGCATCTATGCTGCATATTCAGATTTGTTTAGAAAGAAAAAATATTCAGAAGGATTTTTAGCTTGTGGTTTAGTACATCTGAGGAGCTGCTGCACTTTCTATATACAGGGGGACTTTCAAAGGCACAAATAGGATTTAGTTGCTCAACTCCCATTGCCTTTTGAATAAATTCACAGACTTACTTCCCTTTTGTACCTTTGAAAATCTCCTCCATGGTCTACAACAGGAATGGAGTTAAGGTGGATCCAAGGAGGGTTTGACCCCATTCTCCTCAAAGTACATTTTCCAAAGACTGAAAAATGCAGTAGCTTCTTAGTGATAATTACCTATTGCATCATTAGTCTTCATTTATAGAAGTCCCTAATAACATATTGACATGACAAACTTAATGACTGTGAAGAAGCCCCTGCAATCTATTAGATCAATTATCTACATCTTTACAAGAATCTTTTCATACCTAATGACTTAGGGCCAGATCTGAGTCAGCCTTATGTAGGTCCCTAAGCAGGCCTTAAAGAGCTATTTAGTGACTAAGGTACCCTCCTACACATTACAGGTATTGCACAATGAACTGTTTAATTGTGTATTTACCTTAAGACCAGCCACACATGCAAAGTAGCTATCACATAATAAAATGCTCCAACCAGCTATAAAGTTAGACATTGAAAATGTTAACTGAGGGGGCTTCCAGCCACAGAGGTGCACCAACCTGAACCCCCGGGCTTTAGGGATTGAGGCAGGTACAGTCCCTAGGATTTGGGGGTTTCATACACTCCCAAGTCCTAGGGATCATGACTGCCTTGATCCCCAGGACCCAGGGGTTTCACACACCCTGGCCTGGGAGATCACAACTGGGCCTGGGAGATCATGGCTGCTGCGATCTCTCAGTCTCAGAGGTACACGGGGCACCCCCATGGCTGGGAGCTTTCTCCCTCTACCCGTGATAAGATGTGATGGGATCTAATGTGCGATCCCACAGTTGTACCTCCTGTCATGCACATGTGGTGTGGGAGGAGGTACAATTGTGTCTGTTAGATCCTATTGTTTCTTTACCTGCTTGTGTAGAGGGGGCCTAAGTCACAATAATTGATCCAGATCAACCCTATTACAGAAACAGCAAAACTGTTTTGACACGTCTTCCAAAGTCCATGTTTCCTTACACAGCTGCAAAGCATGCATTTTCACTCTGACACTGTGCTCATTCATGTGGCTCATTACAAAATACCATGGTGTTTTGTAATGAGCCCCATTTCTAATGAATCTCACATGGGGAAGGGGCTAGAAAAGGTGCCTTAAACCTAGACTATCTTATCTGTTTCTGACTGGATAACGGTGTCTGATGGGATAACTCTGTCTGCTGTTGAAAACATTGTAACAAGACAATGATTTTTACAATGAGGAATATTTGCACCTTGATGCATAGCTAAGGCAATGAATGACCAGAAAAAAGAACTGCCATAGTCTCCAGGGAATTAGTGAGATACAACATCGATGTCACAGCTCTGAGCGAGACAAAACAACCGGATGAGGGGTAGCTGTGGGAAGAGGGTGGGGGCTACACTTTCTTCTGGAAGGGGAGCCCAGGACAGACGTGTTCACAGTGTCAGCTTTGCCATCAAAAACCAGCTCATCAGACAACTTACAGAGTTCCCTGTGGGCATTAATGAGTGTCTTATGACCTTTCATCTTAAGTGCAGCAACAACCAGTACACCTTTGTCATTAGTGCATATGCCCTAATGCTTGATGTTGATGATGATGTCAAAGAACAGTTTAACTTTGACCTTGACCACATTCTGACTAATACTCACAAGGAAAAGATCATTCTCCTTGGTGACTTCAGTGCCAGAGACAGATGTGACCTGGAACTCTGGAGTGGCACCATTGGGAAGAAATGGGGACCTGAGGAATGCCAACATCACAACTATCTTCCAGAGAGGAGATAAGTCTGAGCATTGAGGTATTGCCCTCCTTTCCACAGCAGGGAAAATATTTGCCTGCATCCTCCTGAACTGACTTCTACCTCTTGCTGAGGAAATCCTGTCAGAATCTCAGTGTGGTTTCAGATCATCCAGTGTGGCAACTGACATGATCTTTGTTGCCCATCAGGTCCAAGAAAAGTAACAGGAAGAACAGCAGGACCTGTATATGGCCATCTTCAATTTCACTAAAGCCTTCGATTCCATGAGTCATGAAGCCTTGTGGAAAGTCCTGGCTGATTTGGATGCCATGAAATGTACATCAAGGTCCTGAGGTTTCTCCAGGATCAGATGACTGCGGTCATCTAATGTAGCAGACTGGAGGCCTTTCCATTTGTCATCCAAACTGGGGTCAAGCAAGAATTGTCCAACTCTATTCTTGATTTTTTGATAGTCATCTTGGTTTTCATTCCTTCCTGAATTGATGTAGAATACTGAACAGATGGAGGGCTCTTCTGTCTAGGATGTTTTCAGTCAAAAGCCAAAGTACTCAAAACAACCATGCTTGATCTTCAATACACCAAAGATTACACCATCCTTGGGCACGCTGAGAAAGACTTTCAGACCATGCTGGATCTTTCTGGAGCAGCCTACTGAACTTTGGGCCTCTCTCTCAACATCAAGAAGACTAAAGTGCTGTATCAGCCTGCCCTAGGCCATGAATATTACCTTCTTTCCCAAATTAACATTGAGGGGAAGACCCTGGAGGTAGTCGAGCACCTTTACCTCATTAGCGAACTCTTTCCAACATAGGATCTGATGTGCCTCCTTTGGGAAATTGCTTTAGCATGTCTGTATTCATTGTGATCTCTGGAAAAACATGAAGATCCAGGTCTATGATACCATCATCATCCTCGTTCTCCATAGGTGACGTGTAGAAGGGGTGCGGGGGGGGCATGTGTCCCCCCTGAGATTGGCTTCCACCAAAGCTGTCGCCGGCTTCTGCTGGCGGTTGCTGCTCACCACCCCCCACCTGCCCC
>NW_005841928.1:1078893-1090789 GCF_000455745.1 Alligator sinensis
CCGATGCAACTAGCAGCATCTGCAGGTGGTCCTTGCTCGCTGCTTACCATCCCTCCCTTCCCCTCCCCATTGTCGCCACCGCCACCGGTGTCTGTGGGTGGTCCCTGCTTGCCACTGCCAACACTGTGGGCAGTCGCCTCTCACCACCATGCCTCTGACACCGCCAGCGGTGTCTGTGGCCAGTCTGTGATCCCCACTGACTGCTGCTGACAGTTGGTGATGTCTGTGGGTGGTCACCAAACCCTGGTCAGCACTCACCACCCCCCACCAATGACAGCACTAGTGGCATCTGCAGGAGCTCCCCTGCTTACTGCAGTTGCACTCCCACCCCTGCCACCGCACTCCTGCTGCTGCTGTGCCCCCCCAGCTGTGGGGGGCATGCGTCATTCATGGATCGACTCCATGGAGGTGCTTTCTGTTGAGGCACCGCAACATCAACCAAGTGGCAGCCCATTTTGAGGTAAAGCTTCTTGCCTTCGAAGCAGAGAAAGAAAAATGAGAGAAATGCTAGCCTATGGCCTACTCTTCCCTGCAGAAAGATCTGTAACTTCTGTGGACAGTTCTGTGGCTCAAGGCTTGTGCTCTTATGTGATCTCAAGGCCCATCAGTGATAGAAATCATCCTTGAATCAAGGAAATGCTGACAAAGAATGGAAAAGGGGCTAAGGGAGGCTTGAAAGTCCTTAGCAAAAGTTCCTAACTGCTGCTCCTATGGTATAGTTTGGAGACTACAGAGAAACTAGGTATCTGTAACTGCTGAGAACTGGAGCTGGCTAAGCTACAGTGTGGACTGAGGAGTGTGACCATGCTACTGCCTACCCCCTCTGGATCCACTCCTAGAACCCTCTCCTAGGAAGTTGGAGACCTGGGTACCATGCCCTCCGCACTCAGATGGTGAATCAAGCAAGAAACTGGAAAAGAGAGCAAGCAGGAAGAAGTGCGAATCTGATCCAAGAAGGATAACACTTCCCTGAGAGCAGACAGTCCTGGTTTCTAGCCCCACCCCATAATGCTCATGCAGTTTATATTAGGCAGTCATTGGTTACAAAAATACTTCTGAAAAGGAGTATTGGAGTGCAGGATTACCCCTCTCAGAGGAGTGCTCTTCTCCCTGGCTTGCTGAGTCATGCTCTTTCCTGTTTGCTAAGCTTAATATTTATGCATTGTGCATGAAGGACTGCTCAGTTTCTATAGGACAGGTAGAGGTTGCAACTCTAGAGCTTTGCTTTAGTTCAGTGCCCTGGAAGATATAGGCTTCAGTCCCCTCAAAATGAATCTGGGTCTGCCACTTCCTAGAAGAGGGCTTTAATTGCTAGGATGTTTGGTGAAATTTGGATGGCATTACTACCACTAATATGTTCGAGTGCCATGCTGAACTCAACATGTCTGTTGGTCAGATAGGTGCCTCCAGTTTTGGTGGTCTGGATCCTGTGATATGACAAAGATGTTTCTCTTGCAACCTTGAGCCAGATGCCTAAGCTCCAAGAAAAAGAGAAAGTTCAGACACATTTCTGTGCCAGGTGTTTCCTGTGGGCGAGCAGTAAGTTCTTCCCTGTTCTGGATCACCCATGGGAGTTGCCTAGGTCTCCCCTTTCACCGCATAAAAAACCTATGGGAGCACCCCATGAGCACGCACATACATATCCCCAGGGATAAATAGCAGTGGCACATATTTGTACTGCTGCTACTTGTCCCCAGGCACGCCCCTACATGTGTGCTGTGGCACATGGCAAATTGCACCAGGTGGGGTAGGGGAGACTGGGGCCAGCACCTGGTCTGGTCCCAGCAGCCTTTCCTGGGGTCCTGTGGGCCTTCTGGGGCTGCAGCAGTGGTGCATGGAACCTGGCCAGCAGCCAGAGCCTGGCTCTGGCCAGCCAGGCTCTGGCTTCAGGCATTGCATGCTGTTGCCACATGAACTGCACCCCTTTTTGGGGTGGGGGGGGGGGGGGGGGGGGGAGTGTTTGTTTTTAGATACTGGGATTTCCCGGTATCTAATGTTGTCCCCACACTGCACATATGCAGTGCAGTAAACAGATTATCATGTACTGCATGTGATTTGCAGTGCCCTAAAAGGCTGTGAGGTGCTGGAAACTGCATATTCCTGCTCATGGGGGTGCAACCCATGTGTCTAACCCTGTTAGTTTGCATCACACTTCTGGGAAGGTGCCAACAAGGTTGATGTGGATCTTGGTCATGAACATGTTAAAAGACAATTCTTAAACCCAGTTTTTCCCATCAAAACTAGTGTAAGAAAAAAAGATGATGACTACCTTATTCATGTGGACAGCTGATTCTGAAAGACCCACATTTAGGGGGTCTGTTAGGGTTGCACCTAACTATTTCAGAAATATGGCAGACATTAGCAACTTGAAATCAGTAACAAAAAAGATAAGAGCATAAGGCCTGGGATCCAAGGCCAGTCTCTTAGACCCAGTTGACAACTGTATTCTTTGAGGCTGCAGTAGTCAAGGTCAAGACTCAGAATTATAGATTTATTCTGTTCGACATGAGGCAGATTGTCAGTAAGTCCATCATCATCTCCCATGTGATCTCTGTCCAGATGCCCAACTCAGCTTGCGTTACTGAATCTGGCTGGATGACACTGCTGTCCCCAAATTGAGCTAGTTGTTTTAGTCCTTCAACCTAGATTACAACTGTGTAACTCACTACTAGAAGAGAAAAGAATGACGACTAACTTGAATGTGTTCAAAACCAAATGTATCATCTTTTTTACTTGGGTTTTCCTCAGTAAGCTTGTGTGGTGTAACATGCTTGGGAATATGTGCCCACTTACACACTATTTATTCCTACCTGTGGGGAAGAAACAGAAATTTTATTTCTTTCTAAATGCCTGGGAGGCACTCCTACAACAGTGTTGGATGTCTTACCAAAACCTGGGTATGTATAAGCCTATGAAACAGTATGCAGAATTAGATACTATTTGTTCTGCTATAGCTATATTCAGGAAGACAAGCAAAGAATGGAATATCTATCTTAAAAGGGCACTTTCAAGGTTACTAGCCTAAAAATGAATCTACCTTGTGAGTGGCTCCAACAGAAATATTTCTACCTGAGAAATCCATAAATGCATTTTATTTTAAAACTGATACTGATCCTCCTTCTTACCCCCAGCCCATAGAAGACAAATAAACCTGTACAAATAAATAGTGTTCACCGGCAGAGATGGCAGGAAGGCATCAGTTCAGCATCACTGGCTTCTTGCTATTTCTATCATAGGGAACATGAACTGATTTGCTGAACATTATATTGCATCACTTTTTAAGGTTTCAAACATTGAATGATCATTTTGGAAAAGAAATATATTGATAGCTTGCTCTCACTTCTCTCTTTTTAGGTAAGAGACTACTGTAGTACAGCAATTTCTAAGCCTACAGTTTAGGACAGTGGTTTTCAAACTTTTGGGGATTATGCACCTTTTATTAATTCCAAGTTGCAGATAAAAGAAATTAACACTTTGTGTCACTGCAGTGTTTCCAACAACCAAACAGATATTGTAGAGCTGTACTTCATTTTTAAAATGTTTCTTTCTTTCCTTCTGTTTATTATTCTCTTCTTTTTTCTTCTGCTTTGTCAGTCCTTTTTGTGTACCCCCAGAAGTTTATGATGTCACTCCCAGGACAGTGTACCCCAGTTTGAAGAACATTGGAATTCCCTGACTTTGGGTTTTCTGCTTGTGCCTGTTGCATCCTTAACAATACTCCAGCTTTTTTGTGTGCCAATAAAAAAGAAGTATGCCACAAAGTAATCTAACTAAAGAAATTAAGCATTGTTTTGATATCTGAGCATAAGCTAATGAACCTCAAAGTGCAAAACAATAAACTTTATATTGAATTTTAAATCCCTGGACAAACAGGTAGTTATCCAATAGCATCTCTAATAGTAAATGTTTCTGCTTGTCAGAAGAAATTTGTTACTGAACCAAAAAATACTCAATGTAGATAATAAGGTAATTGAGTCTCTTTGGATTTAATAGATGCATCTGGGCAATAAATTATTTTCATTTAAAAAGTGTGCAAAGATTGAGAGACCATTTCATTTGAGAAAAGAGTAGGTAAATTGTTAGCTGATGCCTGGTAAGTTGGTTAAAACACAGACATGGTTTTTTATTGATTTTTAAAAGTATAATCATGTTCCTTATTAACACAGCCTGTTACACTAAGATTTTCAAGAGGGTTGAAATCAATGTGTGATGTTTTATAGCAAATGTTATATTGCAGGAGGAGTAGCTGCCAGGGTACCTGGGAATGGGATTTTTGTCTTGCGAGAGGTTTGATGTCATGGGATTCAGAAAGTGCTGTTCCTACTCTTCTCTTGATTTGCACTCAGTCAAATAGGAGTCTGAGTGTGAGCATCTTGGCATTAGCAGAAAGAAGATCAATCTCAGCACCTGCTGCAAGAGAGTAATTGTGTTGAAGTCGGACTGAAAGAAAGGGCAGCTGAACAGAGAGGCATAGATAAAATGATGGCCGGAAGAGGACTGAGCAGATGGAATAAAAAAGTAATAATACTTTACTCAAGCTCTACCCACAATCCCAGACTTCTTTCAGAGTCCCAGAGGGCTGGATGTTCCTGGTTAAAATGATCAGTAGTGCAGTAGCTAATAGAAGCTGATATTTATATTATGAAATTTGATGGTAATGCCCTGCTGAACTGAATGAGACCAAATTTGTACCTTTGTTGAGCCTCGTGGCTCAGGCTGTGCAGACTCAATGAAATGCCAGTGGTTGGGTCTGATTCAAATGATCTTTCTAAAACCTTCCATGGGCATTTTCCTATTCTTCCAGCACCCCCAGTGCTGAGTGCATAACTCCCACAGATAACAATGGTGTGACCATTAGAGACGTGCAGGAGCTGGGACACATTTTGTCTGTAGTAGTAACAAACTCCTATGTTTCAAGTGCTGCACAGCCCTGTATTCAGCACTGGGTCTGACTTGATGTGGAGTGAGTTTATGCTGTACCTTGTTAAAATGTATAGTAATAGCTATAGCTGTGTGCAGGGGTGGATCCAGGTGGGAGTACAGTGATGTGGACGCACTCCCATTTCAATTGACTATGCTATGGGAACAGCAGCCAGAGACTTTTTTTTTTTAAATTCCATAAGCAAGAAAGAGCCCCCGCTCCCTTCCTTTCTGTGCTCTGTGGCACATCCCCTCCCCACTTCTCCCTCACTCCTTCTTGCCCACTACAGTTGCTGTCTCCAGCTGCCCCAGGACTGAGGGGGAGCTGCAGAGCTCTTCTTGCCTGCTCTAGCTACCAGGCTCATCCAGGGATAAAAGCAGCAGCAGGCAGGTTTCTCCTCCTTGCTGGGACTCCCTGGTGTTCCCTGCCAGCCTGGGAGCAGGCATGGGGGAAGGGAACCTGCCTGCTGCTAGCCAAGCCTGGCTAGAGCTGCTCAGGAATGGCTCTGGAGTGCCTTCCCCTCCTGCCCCACCATTAGTTGGGCAGCAGCGGTGTGTTGGGAAGCAATGGAAGGGAAGGGGAGAGAATGTGCCTCTGGGCATGGAGGGAAAAGGGAGGTGGAGGGGAGATTTTGACTTGCTTGAAAGACTTTTTTTTTTTAAGTCATCTGGTGTGTCTGTACCATCTGCCTTCCCCAGTATATGGGAGAGTGGGAGAGGGTGTGCAGCCATCTGTGCAGTGCAGGTCAGTGATCCCGCACTTCCATTTATAAAATCCTGGATCCACCCATAGTTGTATGTCATCCCTCATGACAGTCTGTCTGCCTCAGATGCAATGGACCCACTTCGCTAATGATTCAGAGCAGCTATGAAACTGCCAGTTATGCTAAATTATAGTATGTCAGGTTTGTGGTTACTTTACATTACTTGAGCAGGTCAAAGTAGCTGAAGTATGTCAATGAATGTGGCACAGTGCCTCTAGAGGCTATTAATGGCAGGAGTTTGGCTTAAAGACACAGTTTAGCCTTTTGGTGTCACCACAACATTTCCCTTAGATAAGTTTTCCTCTCTGAAGAACCATTTGGCTATAATTCATCCCATTTCCTGTATTTTGTTTACTGTTATATGCACCTTTCTGCTCCACCATGGACTTTAATGTTTCTAAATGAATTGTATTAACATGTCCCATCACCCCGACAACTTTATTATGAGTATTACTGTCTAATACTGCTCAAGTTAAATATGCACTACAAGTTTATAATGAGAGCATACATTTTAGACATTCCTAGAAATTGATGAATGGTCTTGGTAAACTGCTTAATCGATTGGCTGTCAAGCATGGGCACATCTACACGAGACATTTTATTGTACAGTAGAATAATTTACTGTGCAGTAAAGTGCCATCGTCTACACATGCAGGCCCTTACTGCATAGTAAATTAGTCTACTGTGCAGTTGGTCTACTGTGCAAACGTAGGTAGCAAATTAACCGTGTAGTAGTGTATAAGTAGATGCCGACCAGGAGTAAATATGCTCCTAGTCAGGTCCACCACCAGGGGGCCACCCTCAGTCTAGCCTCAAGGCCATAGGGCTTGGAGCTTTTCCAGCCCAGGTCTGAGGCAGCTCTTTGCCTGCCCCCGCTTGGCGTTTACAACTCTGTGGTGATGCTGGAGCCTGTGCCATCTGCTGCCTGCCTCTGGTCACCAGGTCCCACAGCAGTGGGCTTGTGCTAACCACAGCAGCCTTCATGGACTCTGGTATTGGCCCCAGGGCTAGCCCTACCACCTGCCTACCTGACGCATGCTGTGCCCCTGTGCTTCAGGCACCTGCCCAGGCCCAGCAGCACTGAGACTCGTGGCCACAGCCCCTGAGGGCCATCAAGGGAGCTATGCTGACATCATCCCCAGTGCCACAAACCATGTCCTGGGGGCCCAGCTGGTCCCAGGATGAGACTGCAGACCTTGTGGCACTGTGGGGTGATGCAGAGGTCAAGAGCCAGTTTTCCAGGGGTGGGCGCTCCAATTTCCACATCCATGAGCCCCTGGCAGGCCGCATGCGGGATCATGGGCATGACCTGTCGATGTGGCAGTGCTGCATAAAGGTGTTCTCCAGCACAGGCAGGCTGCCGGACCCTCCGTTGTGGCCTAGCAGTGGTGATGAGATGTTAGCAGGGGAGGGCTCCTTGGGTTACCAGGGGCTGTGCCCACACAGATGCCCAGGGACCATGGTATGTTGACCAGGCAGGCCCTGGTACAGGAAGCCACCAGCCAAAACCACCATCCCTACTCATTCCACAGGGGCAGGTGGCCTGTTCAGTGCTCCCCACTCCTGGCTTCATCCAGCAGCTCTGGCAGCTTGGGCTAGTACCTGTGACATGACCTCTCAGTGCACAGCCCCAGCCATGAGGCCAACCCAGGGATGGCACCACCCACCCTGAAGAGATCCAGCTCTTTCCCAGAGTGGGAATATGCCTGGCCAGCCAAGCACCATGTCCTTGCACTCCAGGACACCAGCAGGAGCTGCTCACTGCTGCCAGTGGGGACAGACTTAAGCTGCCAGAGACACCTGCGACACCTACCCAGTAAGCCCTGCACTGGGACGAGGGTCCTCCCCTCCCTTTCCTGCCCTTACCTCCCCACCTGGCCTGGCTGAGTTTCCTTATGGTCCCTGGAGTCCCCCCACCACAGCATGCAGGGAGGTGGGAGGCAGTGCAAAACTTTATTGAGCAGCCAGTGCCCCCTCAGCTAGGCAGACACAGGCCTCTTATGTGGAAAAGTGTGTTGATGCCTGTGGCGATTGTGTCCTTGGCTATTGGGGCAGGGATGCATCATGTAGGCATAGGTACCCCTCTAGATAATGGTGAATGTTGTGGGGAAGTGTGGACTTTCTCACCGCACCATCAAAGCTCGGGGTCCTGTGCCAGGTCCTCAGGTGTGCCTGGGGCACCACGGTGATCAGCAGCTGGGTGTAGTGGGTTAGGCATCCCTTGGTGCATGCAAACAGCTCATCATGGTGCACTCAGGGCACTCTGACGAGGGGCACACTCAGGGTGCAGGCCATGTGCAGGGAGGGGTCGGTTCCAGGGCGCCTCCCTGCAGAGGCTCTCTGGGGAGAGGCTGGGGGTGGCACCAGCTCCATATCCCAGTTGACTGGAAGCCCCTCACCCCCTGAACCTGGGTGCAATGGTCCTGGCAGCACTGGAGGAGACTGCCTGGCCTGCAGGAGGAAAATTGGGGAATGGGTCTGGAGCACCTGTGGCAGGGGCTGCCAGAAGGCAGGCCAGGCAGGCTGCCTGAGGAAAGCACTGAACAGGCCCCCCTCCCCTGTGGAATGAGTAGGGATGGTGGTCTTGGCTGGTGGCTTCCTGTACCAGGGCCTGCCTGGTCAACATACCATGGTCCCTGGGCATCTGTGTGGGCACAGCTCCTGATGTGAAGCTGGGCAGCACACAGCCCCCTGGTATAGTGCATGTTATAACAGAAATATTGAAAACTCTCACAAACAGCCTCTTCCTTCTGGCTCTGCAGGTCCAGCAGTTACACACAGGGGAGAGACACCAGCTGCCAGCAGGGATGGACCTTCAGGGTCACTGTCAGCCTTGGCTAGGGCCCTCCATATGTGCTAACTCTGGCCATGGTAGATCAAGGACTGGACCCTGCTCTTGGACCTGCTGGTCACCATGGCAGAACAGCAGCTGGCAGACTTGCAGGCCTGGCATGCTGAGGACATCACACACGAGGGGGGAGGGCCTGGGAGAAGGCCCATGAGGGCTGGGCATTCAGGAACAGGCCAGGCTTCTAGCTTTTGAAAAGAGGCACATCATCCTCCTTGAGAGGATGTTGGAGGCCCAGGAGTGGCAGGCCACTATGGTGACCAGGGCAGTGAAGGCCATGGAGGAGGACTGCTGGGTGCTGTACAACATCCTGGCCCTGGTGACCTCCTTCATGCCACCCACTGCCCAGCCCCTGGCCGTGGCCCCACCTGCCCCCTTGCAGCAAACCCCACAGTGGGCTTGGGCTGAGCTCTAGCAGCCTGGGCACCCTGACCCTGTCCCTGCCTCTGGTCCCCCACCAGCTGGCCTCCCTGCCTGAGGGTCATCCCCCCACCCCTCCCTGCTGCTTGTGCAGGCTCTGTGCAGCCCCTAAGCAGGAACTGCCAACAGTAGGGTCAGCACTGTGTGTGGGCTCTGCTGGCCCTGGCCCCAGGCTGCAGGAGGGACAGCCAATTGTGCCAGCAGAGTAGCATCTACCTTTGCCTCTGGCTGAACCCCTGCCCACTGGCCTTGCTGTGGCATGAGCACACAGAGGTGTGTGGCCAGAGGCCAGGGTGCTAGGTGCCTGTCTCTGGGATCTGCCCTGTAGGTGCCTCCACCCCCCTGTCCCCCATCCCAGGAGGGCACCCAATGTACATAGTTTACATGGGGAAGAGGGTGGTGGTTGGAGTGGTTAGTGGTGGGGGTATGTTGTTTGGAAGGGAGGGTGTGAGGGGCTCTGTTGTTTGGGAGGTTGGGATAGGGGCTGTGTTTGTGGAGGGAAGTACAATTTTTTGCAGAACACTGTTCACAATGAGCATGGTGCTGGGGTTGCATGGTGAACCCTGGGGTCTGTGGCTAGGTGTCCAGGTGGCCTACAACAATGGGTATAGGAACAGATGGTCCACCAGTGCCTCACACATGGTGCCCTGGCCCCCACTCCTGGGTGTGCAACTTGCTCTGGGCCTTGGTGGGAGACAGGCCAATCTCTATTACTGCTGCCAGAAATGGAACTCCCACTGCTGGGCGCTGCCTTTGCTCACTGCGCTGCCTCCTCCCAAGCCTCATGGAAGAGCTCTTTCCAGGCCTCACAGATGTTATGCAGTGCACAGGCTGCAATGATGACCCCGGAGATGTTGCCTTGTACGACCTCAAGGCAGGTGGTGAGGGTGCTCCAGCATCCCTTTAGGTGGCTGAAGGCACACTCCACCAGTGCCTGGATCCAGCTCAGGCACCTGTTGAAATGTGCGTGGCCAGGGTCCAGCTGGCTGCTGTAGGGCTGCATGATCCAGGGGAGAAGAGGGGATGTGCGGTCCCTAATGAGGAGGGACAGTACTGGCACTTTGCCCAGCTGGAGGTCTGTCACCCCTGGTGTGAAGCACCCACTCTCCTCCAGGGCTGGTAGGGCAGAGTTAGAGAAGATGCAGGCAGCATGGGCAGTGCCAGCCCAGCTGGTGCTAACATTGATGAAGGTGCCCTGGTGGTTGACAACAGCCTGCAGTACGATGGACTGAAAACCCTGCCAGCTGTAGTAGGGGCAGTCACCACAGGGTGGGCAGGTGATGGGGATGTGCGTCCCATCCAGGGCCCCGATACACTATGGGAAGCCCAGGGCACAGAACCCCGCCAGCACAGTGTACTCCAGCATGTCCAGGAGGGTGCCACAGACCTCCAGGACAACTTCCCTCGTGGTGGGACTAGACCCCCAGGAACTTGAGGATGTCACTGTGGCAGCGTCCATGTGCATGTTGCCAGCATCCCTGCTGGGGGCCAGGTGACAGCTCAGGGGATGGCTGGCATCAGTGTCGGGGCAGGGGCCTCGGATGCAGTGATAAGCCTGGCAACGTGGCATGGGGAGGCAGACAGGGCTGAGACTTACAGGGGCCAAGTGGCAGTTGCCGTGGTGGTGCAGTGTGGTGAGCAAGGCAGCAAAGAGAAGCCCAGGGCATGGATTGTCAGAAATGCAAGTAGTGCAGCCATTGTGTAGACTCTGTTGATAGAGTTGTAGAGAGTTGTGCCAGCACGCTGCAGACTGCTCCGGGCCAGAAGTGCAGTGTTCCTGGCACCCAGATAGCTGTGGCCAGAGCCTCCAGCTCTGCCTGGCTGCTGTGGGGGGGCAGAGCAGGGCCAGAAGTGACTTGGAGTAGGCTACTGCCACAAGGAACAAATCTGCTCTCAAATCGCTGCATGTGTAGATGCCTGCCCAGGGCTGGTTTACTGCACAGTAAACCCATATAGTATGAATTGCTCATATAGATGTGCCCTATGTGTTGTAGATACAAAGAAACATTACTTTAAATAAAATGTAAATAGATTAGTTAAAAAACCCTTAAAATAAATAGAATACCTTGTATTATATAGAAAATGGCACAGGGGAGTATGTCCATTCCTACCAGCTGGGTAAGTCTTGTTGGCAATATGTACCTTAAACTGAGTTAAAACCATTTGAAAGCATTTTTGTTAACTGGGAAATAATTTGATCACCCTTGGGCTTCTGGAATAATGTCACTGTGTTAAGAGAGAAAATCATCCACTCTTTTTCTGACAGCTCTTTTCAGAGGTTCAGGAAAGAGCAAAGAGGGCCTGTAGACATGCAGGGAGGCTGGTCTGATGCGCTGTAATTACAGCGTGTCAGAGTAGACTCAATTAATCAAGTCTAGTGGAACATGCTAATTAGTGTGCCTCCAGTATCATCTGCGTCTTGTGTATCAGCGTCCCCACACTTCAAACACATTTTAGTTAAAGTGCCCCCACTGCCATTTTGAAGCACAGGGATGCTGATACATGAGATGCTGCGGGCACTTTAATTAGAACAGCTCTCAGACCTACTCTAATTATCCCCCCCCCCCCCCCTTTGGAGCACATGTAAAAATGCTCATAGAGTTTAAAACTGGATGTCCCCTGTGGTTCCAATGTATTATAACAGTAACATTTTGTACTGCTGTCATTCACTGTTGTATCCGAGACCCAAATCCTTCTAGTTTAGATGCATATGTAATGCCCATCAAAATCAGCAAGAGTAAGGAGCTCAAATATCTTTCAAGAGCTGGCCCTTCTACATAAAATACACCATCAATAGCAAATTACCAAAGACAGAATCTCTTTCTCATTTTCCTGAGCTCTGGTGTCCTGAAAGAGTCTCTGAAATGAGAGTTTTGTCTGGATTTGAACTAAATTTTTATTCATGCTGCTGCACAAAACCGCTGTGTGCAGAGATACCGCTCTT
>NW_005841928.1:1090820-1123909 GCF_000455745.1 Alligator sinensis
TTTACAGCTGAATTATTTGTGCTGAGACCTATTTGATTTTGCAAGAAGCAGTATAGCCATGTTCGTATAGTACTGCATTCATGCTAATTAGCTTTGCCTCTCAGTATAGATAATTATCCTGCAGTGCTACACTAAGGCAGCTACATTACACCACTTCTGGTTCTGGTTAGATGGCTTCCTGTTCTGGAGGTCTGTTTTTGGCTTTTGTTCTATGGAACATCTAGGATTGTGTTCTGAATTTTGTTACCTAAAACGCTGCTTATGTCAGTTATTGTAATCTAAACTTTAATACGTTGTTTATTATAGTCTTGAACTAAGAGTGTAATAACACCGACTGGACTTGTACTACCGCATAAACACAAACAAGCCATTGCTCCAACAACTCTGTTAATAATTACAGTGAATTATTGGTATTTTATTTACAAATATCCAAGACAGGAGCTGAGTTATTCCTGCTTTCCCTATTTGTTCTCTTTGCTGTTGACTCCAAAGCAGTTAATATTGGGACCAGTTACAACCCAGTGCAATAGGACATAGTTGTCATGAAATGTGTTTCTTTTACACTGATACTTTAAACAAAATCTAAGTTTATATTTATTGGTTATGTGTATATATATGTGTGTGTGTATATATATGTGTGTGTATGTATGTATATGTAGCTCTTTAATGTTTCCCAAGGTAAGAAAGGAGGGCAGGAACAATAATTTGAAGATTATTCAGTTTGTACCTGAACTTGTAATCCTTTTGTAAAACTTTAATGGGATTTTCCATGAGCAGGTGTATAAGATCTGTCCTTACAGACGTACAACTGTGCAGTTCCAGTATTTGCATCAAAGATTCTAGTCTTTTATTTTCAGTTAGACAATTAGTCTTACGTTCCAAAAAGCAATACCAGATTTCTTAACATTTTCCCACTTTTTCATGTATTAGTAATGTTATCTTCTCTAGAATGGCTAGATCACCCATGCATACAGACCAATCAGCAATTTTAATTTATTTAGCTGATTTCCAATTTAGAGGATTAATGTTTTCCTTCTCCCTGTTAGGAAAAGACTCTAAAGAAGTTAGGATTTAAAAACCTGACATCATGCTTACCCTGCTGTTACTTTTTTCTAGCATGAGTAAATATGTTAACATTTCCATAATACAGGAATAAGATCTGCTTTTTCAGTTTCACAGCCTGAGGTTTTATAATTTGTGCTAACAATAATACCTGCATTCATTATGAGTCTCTGAGTCCAATATATATTCTAAATAATGCTTTCTGCTGGATTTCTTTTACTCTTATATCTAGAGAATGTCACATGCTTATGCTCAGATGCCACAGTGATGACAGGTCTTTTAAGATCTTAAAAAAATCCTCTAGATAACTGGACTCATTCAATTAGTCTTGTTGTCTTAATGGGTCTGTGCTCTTAAGTAAAGAGATTAGAATTTTATTCTTTATTTCATTAATTCATTAGCTTTCCCACTTTACGTTCCATTAGTATAGAACATGTAAATTACTGAAGTCTACTTACTGGTTTTCGTTAGTTTCTTTCAGTATTAGAAAATCTATATTTCTAGGCTTACAGTCAAATTCCAGATTTGCTATCTGCTTAAATGTATCTTGCCAAATATTATTCCTAAGTAAGCTCTCTCCTATTCTGAAAAAGGGAGGAAATATCTTCAAAAAGAACAGAAACTTTAAAAAACTCATTAATCCCTTATTTTCTTGATTTAATATAATGGAATTTCCTATTCCCAGTACAGAAAAATTTAGATCCATGTTTAGGAAAATGATTTAAAAATAATTATTATACCCATGTGTAAAGGGGTGCAACTGAGATTTTGCCCTGTTACTAGAGGTGCACCAATATATCGGTCCATATTGTATTGGCAACGATAAAAGGAAAATTGACATTATCAGCAATCAGCTTTTTTTGGCTGATGTGGCCGATAATGTCATCAATAAATGCCACATGCATATGCACAGCCGCAACATGTACATGGCCAGGAATGCATCCTGGTAGCTTGGAGACCAGCATCTGGCTGATTCAAATCTGTGGGAGGGAAGGGGCAGGGGGGAGAGAAGGGGCTGTGCTGGCTTCCTTCTAGTGGTGGGGCTGGGCTGGGGCAACATTCGGTACAGGCCTGCTGAGGCATCCAGAAGAAGACAACTGTAGCTTACTGAAAGGATCCCAGGTCACGTGACTGGAAGAGGTGGAGTGTAGGGCCATAAAAGCCTGGTTCTTGGAAGGGACCCTCAGACTCTGGTAGGTTGAGAGGAGGAACTTTACAGGCTCTGGGGCAAAGAAGGCTCTTCTGAGAACAGAGCTTACATTGAAGTTAGGTGAATTTGCGTTTCATGTTGATTATGTTCTTTTACTGGCAAGGCATGGGCATGGCTATAGGGGAGATTGGAGGCCATGAAGGGTACCCTGGGAAGAGGTGCTGTTGAGTTTTTGCTTAGGGGAGAAGTATACCTCAGTGAACGACTTGAAGAACAATAGAGCCCGGAGGCCCAAGACTTTCGGAAGTGGGCTCCCAGAATCCCAGTGAATTGTGTGAGGTGTGCAAGAGCCTGGTGTATTTAGTAGAATGGAGCAGGGCACCCAAAGCCATGTTATGGCTCTCCAGAACCAGCCTCCCAGAGCTTACAATAACAACCAAGGCATGGGAGACAAGGATAGGGTAATACCCAGAGAGAGACCAGAGTGGAAGGGACAGGGTCAGTACAGTTGCCAGGGGGCACCATGGGCTTCCTCTGAGGCAGGTCCCATTGCACCTTGTTAACTGGTTTACAGTAAGGAATAATATTTTATTTGAATACAAAATAATATGCTGTCATCAGTATTAAATATGGGTTACTCTATAACTGTTTTGAGGTCATATGTGACGTTGAAGGATGTATTTCTCTTGAATATAATTTTTTTCCCAGCTTTTGCATGTGCTCACTTTTCACAAATCGTTTAGAGAACATGAATCAGGCATAGTCTTCAGATGCTAATAACAGCTGATTTCAAAGAAACGGAGTGGATTTTAAACAGTTTTCAGATTTTACCTATTCTGATGTTTCTTGTTAGCTTATAGCCACAGTGGAAACTCATCTTGTGGTGCTGTGTTTCCTTCCATCTCTTGTTTTGTTTATTGTTATCTCCATTCTTTTTCCTTAGATAAATTCTTGCAACATTTATAAAAAATGTAAGAATTTAGGAAGGTCAGTAAGTGAGCAAGTAACCATGAAACAAAGTGCTTTAAAAGAAGAAAGACGAAACACAAGAGGCAGCTTGATTCTCTAGTCTTGTGGTCAACTCACACACCTGGTGGGGAGGACTGAAGGGAAGAGATTCTGATTCTTGTTCCCAGAATTCTTTCTGTCTTTTTTTTTATAATTTAAAATGCATTAAGAGTC
The DNA here is from genome assembly GCF_000455745.1 of Alligator sinensis. NCBI lineage: Eukaryota > Metazoa > Chordata > Crocodylia > Alligatoridae > Alligator > Alligator sinensis. Next base: position 1,094,215 of record NW_005841928.1, read on the forward strand.
TGCAATAAGGGTCATAATTCAGCCCTTCTTCCGCCTAGGTAAGTGCTCTAACTGCAAGGTTTCAGAGCTGTCTTTCTTTTTTCATCCTCTCTGGCTTCATTAATCTTGCATTCCTTTCTGCACAATAGCACAGCTTCAACAGGGACAGGTGGAAGTGTTCACATTTCAGCTTTGGTTCTACGTTGGTGATTAGGATGCTCTCCTTGGGAAATGGATAAAGTGTATTTTTCCTAACCCAGGCTGAGGAGGGCATAGAAACTAGTATTCTTTTTCCTGAATCAGTGCTCTCAACATTAGACTAGTTAATAAAAGATGGGCTACTATTTTGGCTGTTTTTTATCAGTAAAAGAAAATTTTCAAAGAATGGACATAGGCACCTACTGTCAGGAAGAGGGTTTTGGGCTCTGGAACCCTGAAAAGATGCAGATGCCTCTTTGCAGCCCTGATTTGGGTGCTCGTGTTCCAAGAGGGATTTTGAACAGACACCTATGCTTAGTGTTTTCTCTACTCTGGGGGACTTTCATGCTCTATGTGCATGGTTTTTGGATCGCTCTTCTGAAGTACCTAACCGTATAGGAAAGAGGATCATGCTTGCATTATATAGGGAGTTTAGGCACTTTATTTGGGTTCTGAATTCCATTTTGGGGATCAGGTACTTAAAGCTTAGGCTTTGTGGAATCTAATTTGTAGATGCATAAGTCTTTTTAGCCTCATACCTTTGCATCCCCATCAGGATTCTAACAATGTGGTTGTATTAGACTTATGCTGCCAGAGGGACTTCCCTCACTTGTGTCTTTGCTTTTGGGAAATCTCATCTCAGTTGAAGGAGGTTTTCTTGGGGAAGTGGAGAGTTATGGGTTTTCCACTAGGTTTTCTGCTAGTGTCCAGGAGAGTTACATACTTTACTCCTCCCTACCTGATTGACTGTATACAAATATTAATTAGTGCCTGTAAAATGACACATTTTAGACTAGTTGCTCTTTGATTATACAAGAGCTAAGGAAATGTTCAGTGTTGGTCAACTATTTTAGGAAGTAACAAAACAAGCATGCTTTTAATTGGTTGTATTTATAGAGATTCATCCAGAGGAAACTATTTAGTCCTTTCTTTGCACTTTTTTAATTGCTCTCTGGGATATTTCACACAGGGTCTCCCAAAAGGTCTTCTTTATACTGGGATCATGAAAGAAATACAAACAACTTACCTATTCCTGATCAGCAATTGAAAGTTGTGGGCTGTGGAGGTGACATATGAAAGAGAGAGGTTGTCAGTGCTAAAGCAGTTTTTGAGAGCCCCTTTCTGTTGTTTTAAACATCTCTTTTTTGTCTGTTTGTAATTTTATTGCACAAAATTCTAGAAACTTTTGAACGTCCAAGAGTCTATCTTTGAAAGGGCTTTCAGTCTGGAAATTTCAAGAAGCCTCCCTCTCTCAAGATGGCTTCACTGACCTTCAGAACTCATATTGTTTTTCTTTTAACTGCCAAATAATTAGGCAGGTACCTACGGAGCCAAATTAAACTTTGAAGGAGTTACTTTATCTCTTATGCTAAAATATGGCATGATCCTGCATGGCTAATAATGGGATCTATGATGGATTAGGGTTAGTATCCTTTTGGATACCATGCCTAATGATCTGTGATGGATTAGGGTTGGTATCCTTTTACTAACCGTAGGCTGCATTAACACAGTTCAGTCCAAAGGTGGGCTGGAAGTGGCATTTGTAAGGTATTCTGCTACTGAATGGTACATTCTTATTCAAAACCTACTAACCACAGGAACAAGAATAAAATTGTTGGTGTTCTTTGTGGGCCATAGATTGCTGACCCCTGTATTATGCATCTTTATCATCAGCAAATTCCATTTTATTTTGTGATGGCCATTTTGATTGTAAAACTGTTCACAGAGGCTGTCAGGAGAAATTCTTATGTAAGAAAACTAAGTGTAGGAAATCTTTACACGTAGATAAACTTCCAGTCACTGGAAGCAATTAATTGATTACCAACTAGGAGAATTCTCTTTCCCATTGGACTCAAGTGATGGATCAGCTAATGGGGTACATGTGTACTCAATGGAGGTTTAGGTTGACACAGGAGATTATATGATAGAGAAGACTGGAAATTATAAAATGGGAGCTGCTCTGGGCAGGTCTTTTGCAAGGACCACAATAAGATGGCAAAACAGTGCAGGATGAAGAAAGGAGGAGAACAATGTGAGGCAGAATCAGGAACTTTCACAAGGGATGCTGACCAAGTCCCAAAGGTCTCTTGGAGTAAGAAGGAAACTGAGTCAGGGTTGGGTATACCCCTTTTCTTGTTTTTTTTCTGTAGAGCTATGTAGTTTATTTGCTGTCTGTGACTAGAGTAGGGGTGGGCGGATGAGAATAAGATGGGTTTCAACACTGACAAGTGCAAGGTGCTGCACCTGGGGAGGAAGAACCAGCAGCATACCTACAGGCTGGGGAACTCCCTTCTCATCAGTGCAGAGGCAGAAAAGGATCTTGGAGTCATTATTGATGCCAAAATGAACATGGGCTGACAGAGTGGGGATGAGGTCAGGAAGGCCAACTGTACCTTGTCATGCATCCACAGATGCATCTCAAGCAGGTCCAAGGAGGTGATCCTCCCCCTCTATGCGACAGTGGTCAGGCTGCAGTTCGAGTACTGCATTCAGTTTGGGTCCCCGCACTTCAGGAGGGATGTGGACAACATGGAGAGGGTCCAGAGGAGGGTCACCTGCATGATAAGGGGTCAGAAGGGCAGGCCCTACGAGGAGAGGCTAAGGGACCTGAACCTGTTCAGCCTCCACAAGAGAAGGTTGAGGGGGGATCTAGTGGCCGTTTACAAACTAGTCAGGGGGGACAAGCAGGCATTGAAGGAGTCCCTGTTCCCCCGAGCACTCCCAGGAGTGACAAGAAATAACGGTCACAACCTGGCAGAGGGTAGATTCAGGTTGGATATCAGGAGGCGCTACTTCAATGGCAGGGCAGCTAGGATCTGGAACCAACTTCCAAGAGAAGTGGTGCTGGCTCCTACCCTGGGGGTCTTTAAAAGGAGGCTGGATGAACACCTTGCTGAGGTCGTTTGACCCCAGTACTCTTTCCTGCCATGGCAGGGGGTCGGACTTGATGATCTGCTCAAGTCCCTTCTGACCCTACCAACTATGAAACTGTGAAAACTAGGGTTGGTTTAGAATTCCTTTTGCAAAATTTGTGTTCTTGCTTGAACTACCACATGCCCCTGAATGGCTAAACTATGAAGCAGAGTACCCATGAGAGTATAGTTCTAGGGAGGATGTGGTTAAGCAACTTGTATGTTTTGGGGGCCCAGTGTTAGTTCTGGGTACCTAGGACGCTTGCACCACAGGCACTGGGAGTCTGTGCCTTGAAATATGTTAGAGATACAAGAGCCAGAGAGTATGGATGAACTGGGGGTTCTGTTGAGCTGGGGATACTCAGAAGCCCGATGGATCCAGATTTTGGATCCAAGAACACTAGCCTTGTGTGTGTCCAGTGTGGGGAGCTCAGCTAGATCAGTGTCATCTCACTTGGAGAAGTGGGCCATAGTAATGAGCCATGTTACACCCCATGCAACAACAATTAATAATATTCTTCCCCAGTGTCTTATGGATCAAGTGAAACTGCAAAAGGCCAATTTTAACATCCAAAAAACCAAAAAATACTGATCATAAAAACCACAAAATTGAGTACACTTAATTGTTGTTTAAAACTTTGTCACCCCCCCCAAAGTTATAGATAGATAGATATATTCTGCCAATTCACAACTAATGGAGTAAAGTTTAGTACAGGAAAAACTTTCTTCTAAAATACACTGACATTTTTCAGATTAACTGTAGATATTTCATAAAATGGAAACCAGAAAGTGTACTAAGTGCTAGACACTATAGAGTAGAAAGTAAATATACTTCCAGTGAGTGAATATTGAGAAAATAAGACATCTGGAAGAAATGGGAATTTTGGATTCTTAATTGCATCATTTACCCTAGAACATCTGCCAGAGATATTAACAGCAATGATAACAGTATTGGAGAGAAGATGTAAAATGAAATAAGCAGGGGAGAAGAGTAATTTTGTTGTACTGTAGTATACTGTCCATATTAAGAATAAGACTCTGCAGCCTCCTCCACCACCCCCCTCCTCTAGTTTTGGCTCAAAAGCATTTCAGCGAAATGAAATGGCAATTTTCCATCAAATGTTTTCAAGAGCCTCTGCTTGCAGTCAGAGCTTCAGATTTATGAAATATGGAAAAATCAAAACAAAACTAGGTTGAAACTGCTATTACTCCTTCCTAACAAAGGGATCTAATCATTTTTATTTTTAACCTTTACCATAATGTAGTAAGTTGTAAAGAGATGGGTAACAGGAGACAAAGGGTACTCTAATGCAGGGAGCAGCTGAGGGAAGTAGCTTTTTAATGCTGCAGTCAGTTTTATGCTGTTCTAAAGGTTTTGCCATAGTTTAGAATAGGATTGTTTTAAAGTATGCTGGCGAGTGTAGCCATACAAGCTGCGAGGGTATTCAGGAATTTCTCAAATTCTGTGTAAGCACACACGCTTCTCCCCCAGCCACACCCCTGACAATTTACCCTGCATAACCTACCTGGCTGGGGAGGTGGGAAGGAGCTAGCCACATGAACTCTTTCCTTTTATACCAAGAGAATTTCCATGAATTCCATTTTGTCAGGATCTCCTTTGCTTTGCACATCAAGAGGTAAGTACTAAGTATCCTTCATCCTTATTTCACATCATTACACTCCTTTCCCCTCCAGGGATTTGAAAGTCAACACATGGTTACTTACCATCTTTCTGTCACAATACTAACACAGTTGCATTTCTTTTAAATTTTATATTGAAGAACTTCTTAGGTAGATATGGAATAATAAGAAAAGTATTAGAAAAATTGCCCAGTGCAGCAGGAAGATGGTGTTATTCTTTTACTAAGATGATGAACCCTACTAAGTTTAGTCCCAGGTCGATGTGCACATCCGCATTAATGTGCCTTAGCATGTGCCTGTGTAGACACGTGCCTAAATTGCCTTAATGCACATTAGGCTAATGTGCATTAAGTTTAGGCGCATGTAAAAGCATGTGTAGACACATCCACTGTATCCATTCAAAATACAATCTCAAGATGAAAACAAATAACAGATGAAAACAGAGGGTTTTTAAAACTTGTGCCATGTATTATTTGCTTTTTTAAAACAAATACTAAGTGTGCATTATTTCTTGTAAAATGTTCTGTTTTAGAACAGCTGTTCTTTAGCTACACAAGTGCCAAATGATTTTTAAAACTTAGCTAGCTTTTTCTGGGAATGTTGAAACAAATATGGTCTTATTGTTTCTGGACTGAGACCCTCATGTATAGAATATCACCTCAGAGCAAAGTATTAAGTTCATATAAAGGACATCAAATGGGTTTATAGCAGAAGGTCAGACAAAAGTGTAACGAGCAGGATTAAGTGCATTGCTATAGTAAATGATATTTATTAAACTATGACTCATTCTTCCAGGTCACATGATCTTTATCACTGTGGGCCTGATTCTGTTCCCCATTTTCTTTGAGTCCTGTTGAAACCACAGCAGAATAATGGCACTTCTGAAGGGACAGGTATCCAAATCTGGTTCTTCAAAAAATCACGATTTTAGTTTAGGTTATGCTTTTCTCAAGGCAAATCTTCACTTCCATTGTTTCATAACTTCTGTCTAATGAGTTGGTTCTGTCCTAGCCATATATTGGGTTTTTTCATAGTTTACATTTTAATGCTATCATGAGAATATACACCTAAATTTAACAACACTAGAAGGGACTAAGAAAACAACAGAATTATAATTCTCCTCTGGGCTGCTAGTAGAGCTATCCCAAAAGTTTACTTTGTCTAAGCAAATCCATGGGAGTGATCACAACCTAGTTTTCTCTAATCTGTTATGATGGCAGTGTAGTGGCCTATACTTAAATAATGTTATGTTCATGATCTGAACCAACAAACACAATAACATTCCGAGTTGTAGCTGACACATGACTCCTGTATGATGTAGCATGGAATGCAGCAGTGGAGGAATGCTAAGTGAAAACCCTTTAGATTTTCAAGCTTTTGTCGGTTTGGGTTACAACCTCACTATGTTTGGACATTTGGGATTTTTGCATCCATCATGCCTCTCTGGCACCTTAAAGATTTTAATATAACAAAGAAAATACAATAGGACATAGGATTCCTCAAGACAACCATATTGACAACACTTGGAAACAGTATTCTGCATCTATAAAGTAGGATTGTTAAACTTCAGATTATTTCTACTATTGTTATATTCATTTATTCAAATGCCTTGTCTACGGTTTAGAACCAAATAATGATATAATTTTAATCCTGAAATTCATTTGAGTCCTCTATAATCCATTTTTTTCTCTGAAAGAGAGAGTGTACCATGTAAGTTGGTTTTACAAATTGGTTTTAGTGTGTTACTGTCAAAACTGAGAACCTTACAAAACCATTTGATAGCTATATAATCCATGCTTCAAGAATACTTTTGCTTCTTCTGACATCAGTGCCCCATTTTGACAAGAATGTCACCCCTCTGCCAAATGCTCACATATGTCTAGAACCTAATAGATGTCCAGTGGAGAAGAAATCACTGAAGTAAAGTGTGGAAATATTTCAAATTTAACTTGTTTTACTTGAATGCATTAATCAGTCCTGTAACAGAGGTGGCCTAATAGCAGCTCCCATATCTCGGGTATCTGAGTCCAACACACTAATGCCTTGTTTGTAAGGAGCAATTATGGTCACAAGAATTGGCTATGGGTGCTTACACAAATTACATTTTTCATGCAATTGGGCCCCTGAAAGCTCTCTGCAGCCATACATAACACACTTGCACAGTTGCTGAGCACTTTTAAAATGGCCAATCATGTGGAAAACTCTTGATAAATAAGGTATTAACTGAAAGCACTATAGAACAGTGTACCTTAGGGAATGTGTGTTTCCCACCTTGAGGGTTAACTTTTTGTGCCTTTGCGGGGCTATCAGTGGGGGAAGTAGGGGAAGGAAGAGAGTAGAGAACAGCACTCAGCTGCTGGTTTGGTTTTGCCTGGCCAGAGCTGGAGGTGGGGAGGGGTGGAATGGAGTCCCCTCACCTCACATCCTCCCCCCCACCCCCAAGCTACCCTGGCTGGATATTGGGGGAAGTTGGGCCCATGAAGCAAGAGGACTCCCTTCCCTCACCCCCCTGCCTGGGTCTCTTGACAGTGGTAGTAGCAGCTGCCTGCTCAACTTTGCTGTAGCTAGAGCTGGGGAGGTGGGGGGCAGGGCTGGGGAGAGGAGCTGTTTTGCAGCCTCCTTGGAGGCTCCTGGAGCACCCCTGCCTTCAGGGCTGGCTCAGGCAGGCTTTTGCCCCCCCCCCCCCTACCAAAATCAGGTGAACATCTGTTGAATTGGGGGGAGTGTGGACTCCAACTCATGGCACTTTGTGTAAAGTGCCATGAGTTAGAGCACAGCCCCTAAACATCTGTAGGCAACCTATGCCTATGAGGCTCTTGGCAGGAGGATTAAAGATCTTGGAGTACAAGTTGTATTCTTATCTATTCTTTCTGTGGAAGGCAAGGGTCCAGGCAGATCATTGTATCCCAGAAGTGAACATGTAGCTGAGACAGTGGTGTCGATGTGGAGGCTTTGGCTTCTTCAACAACGGGTGGATTTTCTGGGGAGGAGGACTGTTATCAAGAGATGGGATCCATCTAATGAGAATGGGGAAGAGTGTCTTTGGGCATCTTCTGGCCAGCCTAGTAAGGAGGGCTTTAAACTAAGTTCTACAGAGGATGGTGATCAAAACCCTCTAGCAACAAAGCCCACAGTCCAGAAGGGAAAGTACTTGAAGAAGCAACTTAATTGTGAGAGAGCTCCTGAGAGCTACAGGACAGCAAATAGTGGTGGAAAAGGGAAGTGAATGGGTCAAAATGCAAAATACATCTGATGACAAAATACAAATGCAATAAGTATGGGGAGTAAACAAGATAAGTTGGAAGCTGTGGCCTGTGGAAAGAACTATAATCTCATGGGCATCACAGAGACCTGGTGGGACAGTTCTTATGATCAGAGCCTCAACATTGGGGGTTATGCTCTGTTTTGGAAGGACAGTGTTGGGAGAAAGGTGGTGGCATTGCCTTGTATGTCAAACATTTACTCTTGTCCCCTGGTTCAGAGGAGGTTGACAGCAAAATGGAATGCATTTGTGTGAAGATGAAAAGAGAAAGATGCAACACCAATATTAAGGTGGGGATTTATCGTAGGCCACCAAATCAAGAAGAGGAGATGGATGAAGTGCTATTCAAGCAGGTGACAAATATGTCCAAAAGTTATGGGATGGTACTGATGGGATACTTCGGTTTTCTGGACATCTGCTGGAAGAACAATGCAGCCAAACATAAAATGTCAACCTGGTTCCTAACTTGTGTTGAGGACAGATTTTTATTCCAGAAATTGAAGGATACAATGAGGGGATCATTTATCTTGGATCTTGTACTGACCAATAAGGAAAATAGGTGGAGGATGTGAAGGTAATGCATAACTTGGGAAGAAGTGATAGCAATATGATACAATTCCATAACCAGAGACCAATGTGTCTGTACAAGGAGCTTCTAAAATTCCTCAAATGCAAAAGGAAAGCATACAGGCAATGGAGGAATGGGCAGCTCACCCAGGAAGTGTACCAGGAAATATCAAGAATGTTCAGGGACAAAATCAGAAAGGCAAAGATAAAGAATAAGCTGCACCTTGCAAAGGAGGTTAAGGACAACAAGAGATTCTATAAGTATGTTAGCCAGAAAAGAAGGGCCAAGAAAACTGTGGGTCCTCTGTTAAGCCAGTGAGAAGTCCTAACAGAATATGCAAAGAAGGTGGATCTACTCAACAGCTACTTTTCCTCAGTCTTTACAAAAAAGTTAAGTTGCAGTCAAATACCTACTAAGTATCACCTGGACAAGGAAGCAAGCTCTCTGCAGCCATACATAACACACTTGCACAGTTGCTGAGCACTTTTAAAATGGCCAATCATGTGGAAAACTCTTGATAAATAAGGTATTAACTGAAAGCACTATAGAACAGTGTACCTTAGGGAATGTGTGTTTCCCACCTTGAGGGTTAACTTTTTGTGCCTTTGCGGGGCTATCAGTGGGGGAAGTAGGGGAAGGAAGAGAGTAGAGAACAGCACTCAGCTGCTGGTTTGGTTTTGCCTGGCCAGAGCTGGAGGTGGGGAGGGGTGGAATGGAGTCCCCTCACCTCACATCCTCCCCCCCACCCCCAAGCTACCCTGGCTGGATATTGGGGGAAGTTGGGCCCATGAAGCAAGAGGACTCCCTTCCCTCACCCCCCTGCCTGGGTCTCTTGACAGTGGTAGTAGCAGCTGCCTGCTCAACTTTGCTGTAGCTAGAGCTGGGGAGGTGGGGGGCAGGGCTGGGGAGAGGAGCTGTTTTGCAGCCTCCTTGGAGGCTCCTGGAGCACCCCTGCCTTCAGGGCTGGCTCAGGCAGGCTTGTGCCCCCCCCCCCCAAAATCAGGTGAACATCTGTTGAATTGGGGGGAGTGTGGACTCCAACTCATGGCACTTTGTGTAAAGTGCCATGAGTTAGAGCACAGCCCCTAAACATCTGTAGGCAACCTATGCCTATGAGGCTCTTGGCAGGAGGATTAAAGATCTTGGAGTACAAGTTGTATTCTTATCTATTCTTTCTGTGGAAGGCAAGGGTCCAGGCAGATCATTGTATCCCAGAAGTGAACATGTAGCTGAGACAGTGGTGTCGATGTGGAGGCTTTGGCTTCTTCAACAACGGGTGGATTTTCTGGGGAGGAGGACTGTTATCAAGAGATGGGATCCATCTAATGAGAATGGGGAAGAGTGTCTTTGGGCATCTTCTGGCCAGCCTAGTAAGGAGGGCTTTAAACTAAGTTCTACAGAGGATGGTGATCAAAACCCTCTAGCAACAAAGCCCACAGTCCAGAAGGGAAAGTACTTGAAGAAGCAACTTAATTGTGAGAGAGCTCCTGAGAGCTACAGGACAGCAAATAGTGGTGGAAAAGGGAAGTGAATGGGTCAAAATGCAAAATACATCTGATGACAAAATACAAATGCAATAAGTATGGGGAGTAAACAAGATAAGTTGGAAGCTGTGGCCTGTGGAAAGAACTATAATCTCATGGGCATCACAGAGACCTGGTGGGACAGTTCTTATGATCAGAGCCTCAACATTGGGGGTTATGCTCTGTTTTGGAAGGACAGTGTTGGGAGAAAGGTGGTGGCATTGCCTTGTATGTCAAACATTTACTCTTGTCCCCTGGTTCAGAGGAGGTTGACAGCAAAATGGAATGCATTTGTGTGAAGATGAAAAGAGAAAGATGCAACACCAATATTAAGGTGGGGATTTATCGTAGGCCACCAAATCAAGAAGAGGAGATGGATGAAGTGCTATTCAAGCAGGTGACAAATATGTCCAAAAGTTATGGGATGGTACTGATGGGATACTTCGGTTTTCTGGACATCTGCTGGAAGAACAATGCAGCCAAACATAAAATGTCAACCTGGTTCCTAACTTGTGTTGAGGACAGATTTTTATTCCAGAAATTGAAGGATACAATGAGGGGATCATTTATCTTGGATCTTGTACTGACCAATAAGGAAAATAGGTGGAGGATGTGAAGGTAATGCATAACTTGGGAAGAAGTGATAGCAATATGATACAATTCCATAACCAGAGACCAATGTGTCTGTACAAGGAGCTTCTAAAATTCCTCAAATGCAAAAGGAAAGCATACAGGCAATGGAGGAATGGGCAGCTCACCCAGGAAGTGTACCAGGAAATATCAAGAATGTTCAGGGACAAAATCAGAAAGGCAAAGATAAAGAATAAGCTGCACCTTGCAAAGGAGGTTAAGGACAACAAGAGATTCTATAAGTATGTTAGCCAGAAAAGAAGGGCCAAGAAAACTGTGGGTCCTCTGTTAAGCCAGTGAGAAGTCCTAACAGAATATGCAAAGAAGGTGGATCTACTCAACAGCTACTTTTCCTCAGTCTTTACAAAAAAGTTAAGTTGCAGTCAAATACCTACTAAGTATCACCTGGACAAGGAAGCAGGCAAGTTGAGGGAGGAGATAACAAAAGAGATAGTCAGAGAGTTTTTTGGGGGGTCTGAATTAATTCCAGTCAGCAGGGTCAGATGAACTTCATTCCAGGGTACTGAAGGAACTGGCAGAGGAGATCTCAGAGTCCTAGGCAATGGTCTTCATGAAGCTCTGGGAGATGGGCCAGGTACCAGAGGACTGGAAAAGGGCCAATGTAGTGCCCCTCTTTGAAAAAGGCAAAAAAGAGGACCCGGGGAACTACAGACTAGTTAGCTTCACCTCAAGGGAAATTATTGGAGCATATGTTAACAAAGGCCATTTGCAAGCATCTTGAAGAGGAAAGGTTGGTCACAAGCAGCCAGCATGGATTTATGAAAAACAAATTATATCAGACAAACTTGATCTCCTGTTTTGTCAAAGTAACTACTTGGGAGGATGGAGGGAAAGCTGTGGATATAGTGTGTCTGGATTTCAGCAAGGCTTTTAACAAGGTCCTGCATGAGCTTCTCATAAATAAACTTGAGAAATGTGGGATAGATAAAACTTCTATAAGGCAGACAGATAACTGGGTCAATAGCTACAAGCAAATTATTAATGGGCCCATGTCAGAATGGCAGGAGGTTTCCAGTAAAGTCCCACAGGGATCTGCCTTGGCCCTGTTGTTGTTCAACATATTTATTAACAATTTGGATGCTGGCATAGAAAGCTTCTTGAGCAAGTTTGTGGATGATGTGAAACTGGGAAGGATTGTGAACACATTGGAAAATTCAAGTGCAATTCAGAAGGATATTGACGGACTGGAAAGTTGGACTAGAGCTAACAGGATGAAGTTCAGTGCCAACAAATACAAAGTTCTACATCTTAGGAGGAATAATCAAAAACAAATATAAAGTGGGTGACACCTGACTGGATAGCAGCACTGTGGAAAAGAAATTGGGAGTCTTGGTAGTGTGATGCAGTCACAGAAAAGGTGAATGCAGTTTTCGAATGCATCAATAGAAGCATTAGGCACAAGACATGGTTGGTGATAGGCCCCTCTACTTGGTACTGCTTAGTCCTCATCTGGAGTACTGTGTCTAGTTCTGGACTCCACAATTTGAAAAGGACATGGAGAAGTTAGAGGGTCTAGAAGCAAGCAACAAAAATAGGGCTTGGAAAGTAAGTCATACAAGGAGGGACTGAAGGAGCTAAGCATGTTCAGCTTGTAGAAAAGTCCCTTTTGTCTGTAGTGCTAGCCAGCGTAGCACTGCCGAGCCTATAAGGATGCTGCATGTTTTTCTTCCCAAGGTGGAGAACTTTGCATTTTTCCGTGTTAAACACCATCAGGTTCTCATCCACCCATTTCCTGAGCCTGTCAAGGTCAACCTGGATCACCCCCCTGTCCTTAGGTGTGGATGCTTTACCCCAGAGTTCGGTGTCATCGGCGAACTTGGCCAGTCCGCTTCTGATACCAATGTCCACATCATTAATGAAGATGTTGAATAATATAGGCCCAAGGACAGCACCTTGAGGGACCCCACTGGTCACAGCACACCACAATGATTGACTTCCATCAACCACCACTCTCTGGGTCCTACCACAGAGCCAGTTCCCCAGCCAGTGGATCATGGTGAGGCCAAGGCTGCAGTTAGTCAGTTTTGATCTAGGCATAACTTTGCCTATTTTCTACCATGGATATTTCCCATATTTCTGGGCTTTGCTCATTGCCATGCCCCACTTCCTCCCTATTCTGCTACATGTGTCAAGATATTGTTAAGCTTTCCTAGGGGCATTGGGCTACAGCCAAGGCTAAGACTGCAACTAGAATATGCCAATACTCCTGCTGGGACCAAATACAAAGGTTCCTGGCTAGAGGGTCTTGCTTCTCCACTTAGGGTCAAACTGATCACCATATTGGGGGTCAGGAAGAAATTTTACACCTTGGTCAGGTTGGTATGGACTGTGGGGATTTTTGTCTTCCTCTATAGTGTAGGGTGTGGCCCTCTACCAGGGATTTCTTGAGCATATTTTGACAACATTTCATAAAAGCAGGATGTTGACTGCCGTGGTTCCTCTCCTTCACCTGTGGCAGGTTAGGGTGTTATGTTTGTGTTGTGTCAGGGTTGATGGTAGGCTTATGTAGAGTTCAGATTACAGTTTTCACTGTATGGTTTGGATAGGGATGATCCTGCCTCAGCCAGGGGGTTGGACTAGATGACCTCTAGAGGTCTCTTCCAGCCCTACTTCCATACGATTCTCTTTATGATTCTGTGACTCTAATGAGAGTTTGGCTCTGCTCACACAGCTGCTTCCTGAGGCCTATTTCCTTCCCACAAAATCTTTCAAAACAGAAACAAAATGCTCAGAATGTTTTCCCAAGACTGAACATTTGTTCACATGCTACAGAAAAGAGCTTGGAAAACAGCACCACCTAGTGACATCTCTCATAACAATAGAAAAATGACAGGGCTTGATCCTGCAAACATTTGTTAGATGTTTACTTAGCCGTATTGTTGAAGTTGGATCCTAACTCGCCGCCTTCTCCCCCTGCCCCTCCTGAAATCAGTAGAAGACTTGGCTTGAGAACAGATAGTGGTGACATGTAGGGAGTGCATGGGGGTGCGTGTGCACCCCCTCAGAGCGCCGGTGCGCCTCCTGTCAGCCAGCGTTCCTGGGCAGGGGGGGCAGGTGAGAGTGCTGGTGCCCACCCTGAGAGCACTGGCCAGGAAGTGGGGGTTCTCCCAGAAGTGCCAGCACTCTCCCGGAAGTGTCAGCAGTGCACCTGGAAGTGCCAGCAGCATGCCACTGCCCCTGTGTAGTTGGCGGGATCGTGGGATTGGCTGGGGGGGGGCCCCCCCCCCCCCCCCAGTCAGTGGGGTCAGCTGTGGAGGGACCTCCTCTGGTCAATGACTGGGCACTGCAGGGACAAGTGCTCCCCCTGACTCAGGAGGCACTAGTCACCCATGACAACAGAGCTCAGATTCATTTAGATCCACCTGCCGTGTCTTTCGAAAACAGCACATGTAGTGACCACTCTTTGTTGTGTTGTTATTTATACAAAACTGTATAAGTAAATTGAAATTGGTAACCAGACAAGGACAGATGGATGGTATGTGTAAGTAGGGACGTACAGTTTAGAAATCTTACTTGTGTATCTGCAAGCCTTTCAAATATGCATATGGAAACTAACACAAAAAAGTAGTGTGGTCCATACAGTGGTATGAGCACTGGACAGATATTCAGAACGTTTGGCTTCCCTTCCAGATTCTGCTTACTGACCTGCTGTGTGACCTCAGGCAAAATACTTCACTTCTCTCTCCATCTGTTTTCCTTCTGAACTTTTACATTTTTTTTCTGTTTAGATTTCACGACAGGGACTGTGAGCTCATACAGTATACAAATGAGAGATTCCTTTTTAGTGGGAATCTTCAGATGGTATCATAGTACAAATACTAATATATGTTTTCAGAATTTAAATTAGAAATGTGAAGGCATAGTTCCATGGTGCATTTTTTGTGTGTGTATTCACCCAGTTACAGCAATTTTCTTAAATGTATATGACTGCATATTTTATGGAAAATTGAGCAATGAGGTAAATGAACAGGGACTTTTTAAAGTCACCTCTGTTTATATAGGTCCAAATTCTGCCCTTGTCATTTTCAGTCTCTAAAACCTGCATGTATAACTGATAAACAGGGATCTGGATTTTCCGTTTGCTGTGGAAAAACATGGATTTTCTCCTTTAAAGGAGAAAATTGCGGGTTTCTCTTTTAAGTAGAAAAATGCAAGAAACTTGCAGAGTTCCAGCCTGCAAGGGGCTGCTTAGGGCTGGGGGGAGTAGGATGCGGGGGGCACCCTATGCATGTGTGTACGCATATGCATATGGCAGCTGGGCAGCAGTAGAGAGCAGCTCCCTTCAGGTAAATCTATGAGGGTAGAGAAGGGGAGGGGGAACAGGTGACACATTGCGTGGGGGAGGCACAGGCCATGAATCAGAGAGGCAGGAGGGGCAGAGCCACATGTCGGGGGGCACGTGTGCCCCAAGACCCTGCTGTGCATGCAGAAAATGGGGAGGGCACGTGCCTCCCCCACCCTGCCATATTGCCTGTGCTCCTCTGCCCCCTTGTCACATTGTCTGTGCCCCCCATGTGTCACCTGTACCCACACACTCACCCTTCCTCACACACCTACTTCCATCCTCACACACTGAGGGGCTGGGGTCAGGAGTGAGGTGCACTGGCAGGGCTGGGAGGCTGTGGGTTAGGAGTGAGGGGCACCGGCAGGGCCATGGGCCTGTGGGTTGAGAGTGTGGGGCACTGGTAGGTGCAAGGTGCAGTGGGCTTTAATATGTGATCCACAGAATCACCCTTTCTACCATGCACTGGTTCTTGTGTCCGTGAGCCCTGCAGCTGATGTAGACTGTGGGGCTTGCAACAGGGCAGTGGTGAGAATGCTGCCACTACTGTGAGTTTGTGAGTTTCACAGTGCCCCTGCTGTGAGAGCTGCACCTCACAAAGCTCTCAGTGATGGCAGCATTCTCCCCACTGCATGCCCCGCAGATGATGAGGCTCACAGTGGGGGCAGCACAGGGAACACTGCCACTATTGCAAGCCTTGTTAGCTGTGGGACTGGCAGTGGGTGACGAGCCCCAGCCACAGAGGAGCACTTGACCACACATTCAGTTAATGGCATGATTAGAACAAGCTACAACATTATTCCACATTTTTTGTGGAATAACTTTGTAGCTTGTTGCTTGTTTTATCATCCCATTAGATGGTTGAATATATAACTGCATTGCAATTTAAGGCATGATTAACTGGTCAATCATGCCTTAAGTGTAATGTGTAGAGAGGACCTTAGACATTGGTCCTCATATTTATAAAACCCTTCTGAAATGAGATCACTCCCTGCTAAGGAGTAACAGGCTGTATACTGTATGTATTCGTACTTTTGTTATGTGATTTTTTTTGTCTTCCTTACAAACACTAATTATCCCAGGCAGAGACATAAATGCTAACCCTGCAGTATTTTGTTATAAAACAATTTGCTGGTAAAGCAGCAGTAAACTCCTGGAGTCTGAAAATTCTCTCGCTCTCTCACTGCATATTTAGTTTCCGATCCCCTGTGCCTTTACTTCATTTTACAATTCTCTGCTAAATGCTAGTACACCTTGTGGTAACATTTTTCTTAGGATTTCACTGACTTGCAGGTCCTGAGATAAGATTCCCACCATGTCTGTGCATTTGACCAGACAAAGCACTTCATGCATGGTATTTTGACTAATACTACATTATGTCCCTTGATGCACTAGTTTTTTGGAGGGTTGAATAAAGGAGAGAGGCAACGCTCCATGCTCTTTCTCTTTTCTTCTTTTCTTTTCCCCTGCAACAGCACTGTACTGTGACAATTTTTGGTATCAAGGTTGATTGAAGAATGTTAGAATCACTGGATCAATTGATCCAGCCCCTTCACAGACACAGGATGCATAGTTCTTAAACTATTTCAGATAGATGCCAATCCAGTCTCTTCAGAATCTTTTCTGGAAGGAAATTCCACAACTTTGCTTAGCAGTTTGCTCCATTGTCCTCTTGTTCTTAAATTTTGGAAGTTTTTCCTGAGATATGATCTAAATCTTCTTTGCTGCAGTTTAAACTTATTGTCATGTGTCTTGCCCTTTATGGTGAGGGAGAATATTTCTCCATCTGCTTAATGGCAGGTTTTCAAATATTTTGAAAACTGCTGTCCTGTATCCCCTTAATGTCCTTTTGTTGAAGCTCTTTGCTTGAAGTTATTCAATCAAATTCATATCCAGCTAATGGCAGTTCTGCCTAGCCTCATATTTTTCCAATTTAAGGGTAAGGTATGTGGGATTTGTGCTTGGTCCCTTTTAGAACCACAAGTTCCAAAACCTCTAGAGCCTTTAGCCAAGAGAATTACTAAACACACATTTAGTCCCATCTGGCCTGGGACTCTAGAGCTAGAGCCATATTTGTTTTGTACCTTTGTAGGTACACACAGAACATTATAGATACTTAGCTACAAACCCATCAATGTCTGATGTTCCTCTAGTAAAAAGGGTTGTATATACATCGCAAAGGGTTGTATATAAATGGTCTGATGTGCCTCTAGTCCTATGGTTGTATATAAATGGCAAAATATTCTCGTGCTTATTCACAGTATGTTTTTAGACACCGCAGGACATCTCCTAATTAGTAAATTGGTCATGGTGCGCACTTGTTCAACATAGTGTGCCATAGTTTGGCTCTTAATATTTTCTTTGCTTCCTAAATTTGCAGTATTACTATAGAGCTCAGTCTCCCCCTTCTCCTGCAGTACAAAAAATGATTTTAAATGTACATTACTGACATCTATTCTAAGTATTTCTTTGCTGCTAGCAATGTCTATGGTACTTTTAAGACCAACTTACTAGCAATGTATTTAGATATTGGTTGGCTAGGGAGGCAGTGTTCTAGATTCTTGTATTTAATTAACCTGAAATACTTCTGTCTGGTTGTAACACGATGCTCCCTAGGGGCTGTCTTGATGCCACCTAGTGGCCACCTTAATCCTGTCTGACTCCCACTCCCAGGGTTTTGCCCTGCTTCCCCACCTTGATGTTAAAGATGATGAGGGGATGCTGCCCTCAGAGACTGGTGAGTTCTGGCTACTCTGTCCCTCTATATTAAGTCCTTCTCTTGGGCTCAACATTGCCCACCTAATTGGGTTCTAGCCATGCTGCCCACAGTCTCTCAACTTTAGGGCTCTGAACCCATCATTCACAGTCTCTCAGGCTTGGGGCTCCAACCCTGGTGGCCCTAATCACTGTAAGGGCTAAATTCATGGCCTCTATCCTGCCCTGCAGCCGTACCCATGCCTTGCAGATGTCACTGTCCACAATTTGGTCTTCTTGTAGAGGTCTCAGCCATCTTGCCTTTATCCTCCCCTTTTCCTGGCTCTAGGCTTCCAGCCCTGGCCCACTGGTTCACTCCCAGCTTTCTCAGTCCCAGCCCTCTCTGTATTTTAGATCTCCAGGCCCCTTGGCCCTATCTGTTTCCAGGTCCCTTTGGTCTGTCTTGCACCTCATCCCAGCCCCCTCTCACTCCTTACCCAGGGCAAGGCTGCTCTTGCTTCAGTCTAGCCCCCTGGCATCCCCAACCAAGGGCAAGGCTGCTCTCCTTGCATACCAGCTCCTGGCCCTTTTAATGAGCTTAGTCTCCTGAACTATCTGACTATGCAAGGCTGCTGTGTCCTGCCTTTAAAGAGTTTGGGCTTCTGCCCCACACAGCCCATTGGGTATCAGACCCTGAAAGGGCTCAATACTGGGTGCTCTTGTGGCACCCTTGTGGCTTCCTATGAGCCATGTCTTGCCCTCTGGTGTTACTCTGTGCCAGCTATAGATAAAACCCTTCTGGGTCTCCCTGCGTTCCTTGACCACCTCCTACCCTTTGACTGCTAAGTCTATTGCAGCTCCTTGGACACCCAGTTGGTTGTATTCCCCTCTGTTATCTCTATGGCCAATGGGAGTCCTACTTGCAGTGAAAGCCAGGGTCAGACTGACCCCTCTGGCTGAGGAGCCAGGCTTATAATAGGCTGGGGCTCCACCTTGTCTGGTCACATGGCTCAGGCCTGAGCCTGCTCTCAGGTGTTGCAGTTTAAGCCCTGAGCCACAGCACTGCCATCTCCCGTTTTTCTTTAACCCCTTGTGGGGTTCCCTGGCTGCATACAGCTTTGCAGCTGGCCCCTACTTAGCCACCTACTAAACTGCAGCCCTGTAATGCTGGTTCCCTATCTCTCAGGTAGAAGGGATTGGGGGCCTCTCCTACACTGGGCCTCTGCACCTTAAAGCACCATCAGAATCTGTATATTTGTATCTGGTCAGTGGCCTAGAACCACAAAATAATAGCTTATTTTGTGACAGTCTCCAAAAGAAGTCTTGACCTAGTTTAGCTTATTGAATCATTCTCAGCTTGAAAGTTTCTATGTATGGGCCTTTTGAAAGGAAAAGGTTACAAAAAACATCAACAAAAAAATCAAACAAACAAACAAATGAACAATTAGGATTATCAGAGCTCTAAAAAGGAGGGAGGAGACTCCCTAACTCCCTGAAAAAGTATGCCTGTACTATTCTTTATAATTTTCTAATTTTCTAATAGGCTTCTTTAGG
The DNA here is from genome assembly GCF_000455745.1 of Alligator sinensis. NCBI lineage: Eukaryota > Metazoa > Chordata > Crocodylia > Alligatoridae > Alligator > Alligator sinensis. Next base: position 1,113,479 of record NW_005841928.1, read on the forward strand.
TTTGGAACATTTGTGCAGCTCTCACTATCTGATGATTTTAATAAAACACATTTATATATTTGTAGTAATGCTCACAATTTTAAAGCTTCTGACTATAAGTAAAAATTGGCAATGAAACTGTTTCCACCAAATGCCTTTATTATTTATGGTTTCTTTTAGGAATAAGTGCAATGTCCAGGTAACTTTCTAGAAACATTTGAAAAGAAATCCTAGACATTTGGGGGATGTATGCACGTGCAGTGAGGCTGCTCTGGCGTGCTGTAATTACCGCACCTGAGCGGACTCCAGAGTCACATATATCAGTGTCCCTGTGCTGAAAAATGGTGGCAAGGGTGCTTTGACAAGCTTTAGTTAAAGCACCCCCTGCTGCCATTTTTCAGTGTGGATGCTGATACGTGTGACACTCCAGGCGCTTTAATTAGAGTGACTTTTGAAGCTGCTCTAATTAAAGTTCCCTTGCCACTTCCAGAGCATGTGTATAACCCCCCCTGAATAATATCTTTTGGGGTCCTTGAGCAAAGAGATCCTTGATTGCACTGCCCTTGTGAGTTTCCTTCTACAAAGTATTTTTCACTTTTCCTTGGCCTGTTGATTTTTTTTTTCCAATTTCCTTGAAGAATAGCTAGTTTTCTTCCCTGGACATTCAGGTTCAGTTCTTAGATTCTGTCTAGATACTTATTGATTCATCATGCCTGTGGCTTAGAAACTTGCTATTTATATGGAATCAATAATGCAGAGGGAAGTTTGCAGCAGGGGAGATCATTCTAAAAGAGGGGATTTTACAGGACTAGACGTGTGCCTTGTTAGCCATTTTTTTTTCTAAAGGCCTAAGTTAAGTTCGTCCCCTGACTCTGCACTTCAAAGAGTTTGCCTGGGGCTCTACAGAAAGAAGCTGAAACTTAAAATTAAGATCTTTCTTTCAGAGGGTGTGCTGGTTTCTGGAACATTCTACAACGTTTCTCCTAATAGTGGCGGTAGAGTCTCCTAATAGTGTTGGTACAGTAGAGACTTCCTGAAAAGAGAGAGTTGTTTAGAAAACAAACAAACACACAAACAAGTATATCAATAAATAAAAGATATAATGTAGTTTTCATTAAACCAGGTATGCTTATGCATATTTGCATTTTGTGGGGAGGATATTGAAAGATGGAGTTAGTATATGGGGTTCTGGTTTTATTGCCAAATCTTCTGGGTGCATCTATACAAGATGCTTTACTACTCATTAGACTAATCTAATGTGCAGTAGAGTGTCACCATCTACATGTGCACAGCAATTGCCATGTAGTAAATTACTCTAATGCACCATGTTCTTGTACCTGTAGATACAGGTACTAGAAATTGGTGTATTAAACTAAAGTGTTGAAGCTCACGTGTAGATGCTGACTGGGAGCAAATTGCTCCTACTCAGCCTAGACAGCACAGGGGCCACAGGGGTGAGAAGAGCTGTCTTGACTCGGTGGGACACTGCCTGTAAGCCATGTGGAGATTGGGACCCATCCTGATCACCATAGGACAGGTAGAACTGTCCTGGGTGTTGGGTCCTGATCTCCATGTAGCTGGGAGGCAGTGGCCTGATAGCCAGAACAGCTGTCCTCTGCCCAATGGAGATTGAGACCAGCCCCATGCCCCTTCCCTACCTGAGGCTGGCACCTGAGGAGCCTGGATCTCCCCCTGGCTGCTCCTCTAGACTGAATTGCTCCTTTTGGGAGCAAATTTAATCCTGACAGGCACACGTTCTCGTGTGTGTGAGGGTACAGTTTAATACAGCTGAATTTTCTGTGAAGAAAATTCAGCTACATTAATTGTACATGTAGATGCACCCATTGAAGAGGAAAATGCAGAATAAAGCTGTAAAATGGAATATAACCTACAGTAAAATGCATTATGGAGGTAGAAAAATTTAAGAAAACATACTCAACGTTAGTTCAGGTAAACAGGCTATCCAGAAAATAACAACAAAAACAATCTGAACGATTTTTAAAGAAGTGGAAATGCAGTACTTGAGAGGTTTAAGCTTGGGGGGGGATTTGAATGACATTTCAAATCATGACACCATATTTTGACTTAGATAGTCTTCTTTTTAGTATAATACCAAGAATCCTATTTCTAGGTACATGATGGGAGTGTAATATCAATTTTCAGACTGAGAGCAAAATATTTTGCCATACCAGGGAAGGTTGTACAGCAATAGTGTCACAAGTTCAGCATGACCTCATGTAACACCATTAGCAATGAACAAAAATGTTTCTGAATTGTTCATTTTCTATATCTATATACATGGGCTGATCCAGGATTTTGAAAAGCTGGGTGAAGATGGTGTGGCACATCATCACCTTTAACACAACACATTTTTTCTAGATAAAAATAAACTAGAAGTTTTACAAAGGTGCTACATGGTTAGCAATATATTATTCAATTTAGGATTAAAGCAAAAACAAATATAACTATTGGAATGTGCACTAATTTGTTAGATTATATATGCAATTTAAAAAAGCCACAACACGGTAGACCAAAAATAGTTAAATAGTCAAGAGCTATTGTGTCATTAATCCTATAGTCATTATAGTTTAAAAGTACATCTCATATTCAGACTCATAAAACAAAATCTAACCTTTTTGAGCATTTCAACAGTGCCTCCAGTACTTCACTGTCAGTAATTTCTACACCTGAATTAATATTACCACACCTGAGTTAAGGTTTTTAGCTTGAGCTAAAAATAGTCTGTGAAATAGAAGAGAGACATTACCAGGAATGGCTAAGAGACAGCAAATTTCAGAAGAAAGGATAGTTTTAAATAGTGGAATATTAAGACCATTAAAAAGGCTAGAGGGTCATTAGTACCTGTGGAGTAGAGAGAGATTAGTAGGTAACAGGAGGTGATAATGAGCCATGAAGTCAATTGACTCTCAGCAGCTGCCTGAATAGAAATGCTGCTGCCCTTCCCAGCAGTTGGTTTTAAGGTTTGGGTGGAGGAGGTATCAGAGGGATGTGTAATAGCACCACTCCACCCCTCTGTATCTCCCCCTGTCTATATAATTTACTCTGGTTTAATCAGTGCAATGGTATTACAGTGAACATCTTGCCCATTCAAACAAGAGGTGTTCATGGCCATCCTTAAATAATACTGGTAATCTTGCAAATTACTAACCTTAGCTAATTCTTCCTTTTTTGAGAAGAGAGTAAGAAAGTTATAAAGGGCACAAACCTTCAGGTTCCTTGATTTCTCCTAGTTTTGCTCTTGTCTAGTTTGTAGCACAAGTACTGCAGTAATTGCACTAGCTGGAGACCTTCAAGTAAAGAACAAAGGTAAGGTGCTTGTATTGACTCTTTCAGTTCTGTCAGCAACATTTGACTCCACTGACCACAAAAGTTCATTTATCCATTGTAGCTCCTTGCCGAGTTAAACATTACATCCCCCCCCCCCCATATTAACAGTTTACAGAAGATATTTTGAGGCCATTACTCATCTATCCATTGAGAAGTTTTGTTTTGGGTTCTGTAGTGTTTTATAAAGGGTGTGTTAAGCTTCACCATTCCTGTTTTACAAATAGGGGAGCTAAAACAGAGAAATTAAGTCCCAAATCCACAAAGGTAATTGAGTAGCTAAACAGAAATAGGGGGAAAATCCATATTCATATATTAGCCATCTATATAGGACTTACCTTAGACTTATAGAAAATTAGGGTTGGAAGGGACATCAGGAGGTCATCTAGTCCAACCCTCTGCTCAAAGCAGGACCATCCTCAACTAGATCATTCCAGCCAGGGCTTTGTCTAGCTGGGTCTTAAAAACTTCCAAGGATGGAGATTCCATAACCTCTCTAGTTAACTTGTTCCAATGTTTTACTGCCCCCCCAATGAGAGAGCTTTTCTTAATATCCAACCTGAACCTCCCTTGCTGCAACTTGAGAGCATTGCTCCTTGTTCTGTCATCGCTGAGAACAGCCCAGCCCCATCCTCTTTGGAATTACCCTTCAGGTAATTAAAGGCTGCTGTCAAATCCCCCCGGAGTCTTCTTTTCTGCATACCAAATAAGCCCAGTTCCCTCAGCCTTTCCTCAGAAGGCAAGTTCTCCATCTCACTAACCATTTGCTTTGCCCTCAGCTGAACTCTCTCCAACTTGTCCACATCCTGTCTATATGGGATGAGGGAGGGGGCAAAATTGGACGCAGTACTCCAGATATGGCCTCACCAGTACAGAATAGAGAGGAATAATTACTTTCCCTCATCTGCTAGCAACACTCCTACTAATGCAGCTCAGTAATCTGTTAGACCTTCTTTGCAACAAAGGCACACTCGTGCTTACTCGTATCCAGCTTATTATCCACTGTAACCCCCAGATCATTTTCTGCAGAGCTGCTGCTTAGCCAGTTGGTCTCAAGCCTATCCCATGGCATGGGATTGTTCCATCCTAAGTGCAGGACTTTGCATTTCTCCTTATTGTACCTCATGAGATTTCTTTTGGCCCAATCCTCCAGTTTGTTTAGGTCACTCTGCATCCTATCTCTACCCTCCAGCATATCTAATATATCCCCCAGCTTGGTGTCATCTGCAAATTTGCTAAGGGTGCACTGCATCCCATCTTCCAGATTTTTTATGAAGATACTGAGCAAGACTGGCCCCAGGGCAACCCATGGGGCACTCCATTTGATACAGCCTGCCAACTAGACCTCAAGCCATTGATCGCTATCAGTTGAACTCAGCAATCCAGGCAGCTTTATATCTACCATACAGTCGATTCATCCAACCCATACTTCCTCAGCTAGTTTGCAAGAATGCTTCTAGAACATTCTATCAAAACCATTGCTAAAATCAAGGTATATCATGTTCACTGCTTTCCCCACATCCAAACAGTCAGGATGGTCAGGCATGACTTGCCCTTGGTTGATCCGTGCTGATTGTTCCTAATCACCTTCTTCTCCTCCAAGTGCTTAGAAATGGATTCCTTGAGCATCTGCTCCATGATTTTTCTGGGGAGTGAAGTGAAGGTGACTGACCTGTAATCTCCTGGATCCTCCTTCTTCCCTTTCTTAATGATGGTCATTATATTTACTCGTTTCCAATTGTCCAGGACCTCCCCCGATTGCCATGAATATTCAAAGATAATGGCTAATAGCTCTGCAATCACATCAGCCAACTCCCTCAGCACCCTCAGAGGCATTGTATTCAGCCCCATGGACTTGTACACATCCAGCTTTTCAAAATAGTTCCTAACCTGTTCTTTTGCCATTGTTGACTGCTCACCTCCTCCCCAAACTGTGCTGCCATGTGGAGTACTCTTGGAACTAACCTTCCCTGTGAAGACTGAGGTAACAAAAACCCAAAACATTGAGTATTTCAGCCTCTTCCTCATCATGTGTCACTAGGTTGCCTCCCTCATTCAGTAAGGGACCCCCACTTTCCCTGATCTTACTCTTGTTACTGACATACTTGTAGAAACCCTTCTTGTTACCTTTCACATCACTTGCTAGCTGCCACTCCAATTTTATGCCAAATTCAGCTGCCTAAATCACAAAAAGCAAAATAAAATTAGTTGTGCTATAGTGGCCTGAAAAACTCAGGTGCTCAAATTCATTTGGTGAACATAGTTTGGACTGTAATGAAGTTTTAATGAAAATTAATGAAGGCTTCTGTGCATGCTTGGTACCTGGCTCCTGTCTAAATTCCATGATCCAGGTAGGAGGCAGAATGATGCTTGAACTCTCACCTAAATCCCCAGAAGGGCCTGATAAGAAGGAGTGCCCAAACTAACCAGTAGACACTTTCAATCAAACACAGAACAGGAATAGGAAATAGGAGAGGAAGTGGCTGCTGGTGATATTCTGATAATTAATTGTAGGATGATTTCTCTTTTTATCCAATGACTAATGTAAAAACATATAAACATCCTAAAAGGTTCCCTTTCCCACCCTCCAGTTGCAAAAACTAAGCACTTGCACACATGCAGTGAGTCTGCTCCAATGCACTGGAAATCCAGTGCATTAGAGCAGACTTGATTAATCGAGTCTGCTGGAGCACATAAATTGACATGCCCAGTGCTGCATCAGGTACAGATGTATAAGCGGCGCAGCATGCATCAGCGCTGAGAAAATGGTGGGTGGTGCGCTTTGAACTAAAACACATTTGATATGCTTTAGTTCAAAGTGCAGTGCTGCCATTTTCTCAACTCTGACATGTGCTGCACCACTTATACACCTCCACCCAACGCAGGCCGGGCATTTTTAATCAGTGAAGCTCACTAATTAAAAGCACCCTGTGCTGTGTTGGGAGCACATGTAAAAATTCCCTAAGTTTCTGTTAAGCTCTCTCTTTGCTTTTGTTCTGGTCCTATGACTCCTGAATTCTTGGCTGCACACTGGCCAGCTTTAACAGGAGTGGTGGAGAGTAACGGCATTGTAAATCTAGTAAATAGTATTTAGTATTTAGGACATTTTCTTGGGGGATGTGGCTTTGAATGGCCCCAGAGGGGCCAGAATCCAAGTCTCTGTTTTTCTGGATGAGTGCTCTAAACAGTAGATAAGCAACGTATTTCTTTGCATGCCACACCCCCCCAAGTAAGACATGCAACATGTTTCTGGAAGGCAGAATGTAGAAAAACATATTTTTCCATAATCATGGCTGACTTTGTGACATAAAGTAAGTCCTCCTTAAAAAACAGACTGTCCAAGAAGTATGGCATCCCAGGAGACAGTCTGGGCGAGGCAGCAGGAACTTCGTGGTGTACAGGACAGCAAAACAGCATCAAAGCTAGATCCTTGCAATGGAACAAGCTACAGTGCTCAGCCAGTAGCTGGCTAAGTAGCAGCTCTGCCAAAAAGGACCTGGGAGTTACAGTGGGCAATAAGCTGAATGTAAGCCAATAGTGTGCCCTTGTTCATAGAATCATAGAAGTAGGGTCGGAAGGGACCTTGTAGATCTTCAAGTCCGCCCCCCTGCCTGGGCAGGAGGAAAACTGGGCTCAAATGACCCCAGCCAGGTAGGCATCAAGCCTCTTCTTAAAGACCCCCCAGGGTAGGAGCCAGCACCACTTCCCTTGGAAGTTGGTTCCAGATCCTAGCCGCCCTAACTGTGAAGTAGTTCTTATGGATGTCTAACCTAAACCTACTCTCCAACAACTTGTGGCCGTTATTCCTTGTTATCCTGGGGGGCGCTAGGGGAAACAAGGTCTCCCCCAAACCCTTCTGGTCCCCCCTAGTGAGTTTACAGATGGTCGCCAGGTCCCCCCTCAGCCTTCTTTTGTGAAGGCTGAACAGGTTCGGGTCCCGTAGCCTCTCACTGTAGGGTCTGCCCTGCTGTCCCCGGATCATGTGGGTGGCCCTCCTCTGGACCCTCTCAATGTTGTCCACATCCCTCTTGAAGTGGGGTGCCCAGAACTGGACACAGTACTCCAGCTGCAGCCTGACCAGTGTCACGTAGAGGGGGAGGATCACCTCCTTGGCCCTACTTGAGATGCACCTGTGGATACACGATAGGTTAGCCCTGCTGACCGTGACCTCGCATTGTCGGCCCGTGTTCATCTTGGAGTCGATGATGATTCCAAGATCCCTTTCTGCCTCCATGCTCTCAAGAAGGGAGTTTCCCATCTTATAAGTGTGCTGCAATTTTGGTATCATCAGCAAATTTAAACAGGTTGCTTTTCACCCCGTCGTCCAAATTGCTGATAAAGAAATTGAACAGTGTGGGCCCAAGGACCAAGCCCTGGGGGACTCTGCTGCCCACTCCCCCCCAGGTCAAATATGACCCGTCCACCACCACCCTCTGATTACGACCCTTCAGCCAATTTGCAGTCCATCTGACTGTATAGGCATCAATGCCACAGTCGCATAGTTTTTTTAATGAGGATGGGGTGGTTGACAGTGTCAAAGGCCTTGCTGAAGTCCAGAAAGACTACATCCATGGTGACAGCTGCATCCAGTGCTTTTGTGACCTGATCATAAAAGGCAATCAGGTTGGTTTGGTATGACCTGCCCCTAATGAAACCATGCTGGTTGCCCTTAAGCATCATCCCCAATGCCGGCCCATAACAGATGTGCTCCTTGATGATCTTCTCAAAGAGTTTCTCCAGGATTGAGGTAAGACTGACGGGCCTATAGTTGCCCAGGTCCTCCCTCCTCCCTTTTTTAAAGATGGGGACCACATTGGCTATCTTCCAATCATCTGGCACCTGGCCCGAGCACCACGAGCACTCGTAAAGCTGTGCCAAGGGCCCTGCAATAACCCCTGCTAGCTCCCTCAACACTCTGGGGTAGAGAGCATCTGGACCTGCTGATTTGAACATGTCCACCCCCTCCAGAAGCACTCTAACCCAGACCTCCTCAACCTTAGGTCTAGAGGTGTTCCCCTCGAGTCTATCTTGAATCACGGTGGGGGAGTCCTGGTCCCTGTACAAGAAAACGGAGGTGAAGAATTTGTTAAAGATGTCTGCCTTCTCCTCTGGTGCAACCACCAGATTGCCGAGCGCATCTTGCAGGGGCCCCACATTTCCCGGGGCCTTCTTCATCCTCCCTATATATTTGAAAATGGTCTTTTTATTATCTATCTTGGATGCTAGTCCTAGCTCTATGTCTGCCTTAGCTTTCCTAACAGCCCCCCTACAGGCCTGAGCAGTGGAGGTATACTCCTCTTTGGAGATAGCATCCCCCCCTTCCACCGGGTGTACACTGCCTTCTTGGAAAGCAGGCATTCCCGGACATCCTTGGTGAGTCAGGGGGGCTTTTGGGCACTCTTGCCCCTCTTGCTTCTTGTTGGGATCATCACCCCTTGGGCCCTGAGTATCGTCTCCTTAAGGAACGACCACTCATCTTGGGCACTGAGTTCCCCTGCCTTCGAGAACCCCAGTGCCTCTCCCACTAATCTCCTCAACTTGTTGAAGCTGGCCCTCTTGAAGTCTAGGGCTACTGTGTTGCTGCAGGCCCTTGTCACCCTGTGCTGGATGATGAATTCCAGCAAGCGATGATCGCTATCACCCAGGTTGTCAAGGACCTGGAGCCTCCTTACCAGATCATCACCTGTGGCCAGGACAGGGTCCAACAGGGCATTTCCTCTGGTGGGACTGTGCACCTCCTGGGTTAAGTGGAGGTCCTGTATCTCGGCCAGGAACCTCCTGGAACGGTCCGACCTGGCTGACTGCTCCTCCCAGCAGTTGTCAAATTAGATCACCCATGACAACTACATCCCTTTACTTAAGTGCCTCTGCAAGCTGGCCCAAAAATTCCCAGTCCAGCTCCTCCCCTTGGTTGGGGGGTCTGTAGTAGACCCCCACCGTTAAATCCCTCTCCCCACAACCCCCTTGTATCTTGACCCACAGCACTTCAGCCTGCCCCTCCTCCAATCCCATTTTGCTGGCAGAGGATGTGTATTGCTCTTTGACATAGAGCGCCACACCCCCTCCCTTCCTTCCTTCTCTATCCCGACTGTAGAGCCTATAGCCCCTAATGCTAACTGCCCAGTTGTGGGATGAATCCCACAATGTTTCTATAAGCCCTCCTATGTCTGGGTTTGAACTGGCTATTCTGAGGGTGAGTTCCTCCTTCTTGTTCCTCATACTACAAGCATTGGTATATAGGCATTTAAGGCCTTGCATGGCTGCGTGTGCCACCCCCCCCGCCAATTAGGAAGACTCTCTGGACTCCTGTTTCTTACCTGGGCACTCCTTGCAAGTGTCACCTGTCTTCCTTGGGTGGTGTCTCCATGTCTTCCTGTAGCCTCCTCCCCCGGTGAGGCTAGTTTAAAGCTTGCCGTACGAGATCAGCCAACCTGGAAGAGAAGACATGCTTGCCTTTAAGAGAGAGGTGAAGCCCATCCCGCCCCAGCATCCCCTGCCCGAAAGCATGGGTCATTATCTAGGAACCCAAGGCCCGCCTGGTGGCACCAAATCCATAAGCACCGGTTGACCTCGCCAATGCAGGCCTCGTGTCACCGTCCCCACCTACTCACCGGAAGAAGAGAGGAGAATACCACCTGCGCCCCCATCTCCTTAAGCTTGGCTTCCGGAGCCTCGAAGTCCTTCATAATGCGGTTAGGGTTGCCCCTGGCCACATCATTCGTTCCCACATGGATGAAAACCATGGGGTGCTGGTCTGCAGGTTGGATGTAAGCTGGGATCCTCTCCGTGATGTCCCGAACCTGAGCCCCAGGCATGAAGCAGACCTTCCGCATACGGGGTCAGGCCAGCAGATGGGACCTTGTTGTGAAGACTAGCGACAGGATCTCCTCCGGCGGTGGCGGATCTCCTCCGGCAGACTTTAAACTAGGCTCATCGGGGGGAGGGGAAGATGAAGGCGGGGGAAGCTGTGGACCACCAAACCATGTGGCACCCACAAGGACAGCCCAGCCTGAAGAAGGAGAACATTGGGAACCTGCAAGCCATGGGGCGGCCAGCAGTACAGCACAGGTAAGCAATAAGCAGGTAAGAAATAAGGGGCCCCTTGGG
>NW_005841928.1:1126556-1141300 GCF_000455745.1 Alligator sinensis
AATATGCATCTAGCTGGGGTCATCTAGACCCAGCCCTCTTCCCTGCCTATGCAGGGGGTCGGACTCGATGATCTATTGAGGTCCCTTCTGACCCTAACGTCTATGAATCTATGAATCTATGACATACTGGGCTGCATTTGTAGGAGTATTGCCAGCAGATCAAGGGAAGTGATTTTCCCCCTCTATTCGGCACTGGTGAGGCCACATCTGGAGTACTGTTCCCAGTTTTGGGACCCCCACTACACAAAGGATGTGGACAAAATGGAGAGAGTCCAGCGGAGGGCAACAAAAATGGTGAGGAGGCTGGAGCACATAACTTCCGAGGACAGGCTGCAAGAACTAGGCTTATTTAGTCTGCAGAAGAAAGACTGAGGCAGGTGTTTAATAATAGCAGCCTTCAGTTACCTGATGGGTGGTTCCAAAGAGGATGGAGCTAAACTGGTCTCAGTGGTGGCAGATGGTAGAACAAGGAGCAATTCACTCAAATTGTAGCAAGGGAAGTTTAGGTTAGATATTAGGAATAACTTTCTCACAAGGAGGGTCCTAAACCACTGGAACAGGTTACTCAGGGAGATTGTGGAATCTCCATCCTTGGAGGTTTTTAAGACCCGGCTAGACAAAACCTTGACTGGGATGATCCAGTTGGGGATGGTCCTGCTTTGAGCAGGGGGTTGGACTAGATGACCTCCTGATATCCCTTCCAACCCTAATTCTCTATGATTCTGTTATTTTACTGTGGCCATGAGAGAGTTAAGCCAGGGCTCTGCCCATTTTGCTTGTTGTGTCAGAGACAAGCAGCACCATCTTGGCAGTACAGTGTTTCTATTCCGGCAAAGAAAAATCAGCGTTCCCACTTAAAAATACACCTCAAATTTTGAGGGCTGATTTTTGGGGAAAACTGTGCGCTATGCAAGTAGATAAGGTATATAGAAGGTGATATCACCATGCTGATATCATCATGCTTAATGTACAGCCTCTAGCCAAGCATATGAGTGGCAAAAATGATCATGAATTCATACAACTCTTGTGGTCAGGATTTCCTATTGACTAGTTTGAGGTGTCTCTCTGCTTAACATGTGCAGTTTTATGGACCTGCCTTTTAGAAATGTCTCTCTCCCATTGACTGTAGAAAGAACTTAGGTGCCTAACTCTGCTACTTGGAATATTTCTTCAGGAGCCAGGTACCTAATTTTTCAGCATACTGACATATGTTGGAGATGTCTAAAGAGCCAGTCTGGATTTTGTCCTAGGCCTGAAATCACTTGGAGTTCATTGCCTTTACATATCTTTGTGGATCTAAACCCTAGTGCCTTTTGCAAGATCTCACATTAAGCTAATGACTAAGCTGGAAACAGAGCATGGGTATTCTGAGTACCACTTATACATGGGTGGATCCAAGATTTTGAAATGGGTGTGCAGGAGCAGGCTGCTGGTACAGGGGTGGTTGCACACCTGCTCCCAGCGTCTTCTCCCCCCCTCCACTGGGGTGGGAAGACCACGGTGGCTATGCATAGGGGATGCATGTGGGTGCACATGCACCCCCTGAGAGTGCTGGTGCACCCCCTGACCAGCCATACTTACTGCTTAGGCAATGGATGGGGGTTGGGGGCAGGCAGGAGCACTGGTGCCCCCTTTGCAAGTGTCGGCCGATGGCTACAGTTGGTCCTGAAAGTGGTCGCAGCGATTGGCCGTTGTGGGATGGGCTGCGGGGGTACTTCCAGACAGTGAGATCAGCCACAGGGGGACTCCCCCCCACCCCCTAGTCAGCAGAATTGGCCACAGGGGACCTTCCCTGGGCAGCAAGATTGGCTGCGGGAGGACCCTTCCCTTGGTTGGCAGGACTGGTTGCAGGGGGGCACATGCCCCCCCTGAGTAAGGCAACACCAGTCAGCCATGGCAGACCATGCCATGGGAACAGTAGCGAGGGCCTTTTTAAGTCTGTAAATCAGGTAAAAATCTCTCCCTCCCTCCTTCCCCCGCATGCTGTGTGTTTTCTCCCTTATTCATCCCCTCCCCCGCCCACATATGCTGCTTTCCCTATTGCCTCTGGCTGACAGAGGTGAGGGAAGACCCAGAGTCAATCCTGCCCCAGTCAGGTCAGGCTGTGTGGGGACTAGTGCCCAGCTGCGGACAGCGGCAGTGGTGGCAGATAGTTTTTTCTTCTCCCTGAGTCTGCTCCTGGGTTGGCGAGGAACAATCAGGGGTATCAGGCAGGGAAGGGGAACCCACCTGCCATGGCTAAGCCCAACTCCTTCCACAGTCTGTCTGGAGTGGGGCAGAAGTGGCTCTGGAGCTCTCCCTGCCCCTGGGAAAGCTAGAGACAGTGGGGACAGCAGTAGTAGTGGGCAGGACACGAAGGGGAATTGGAGGGTGGGAACATGCCACTGAGCATGGGGGAGATGGAAGGGTAGTGTGGTGCTGAGACAGGGCAGGGATTCTTACCTGGTTTGGGAACTTAAAAAAGGCCCTGGCTGCTCCTCCTATGGCATGGTCCAAAAGCAGGGTGAGCCTGCAGCACTGCACCCCCTCTAGCTCCACCCCAAAAGCTATATGCCCATTTCAGGAGACCCCAAATGCCCTTTACTAGTCCTCAGTTACTCTTACCATTGTGGTATCTGAGATTCACTGAAGTACTTGAATAACAGTCTCTAAATATAAAAGTATTAGGTAGCTGGAAGCAGGATATTCTAAGTGACTTTTTATTCTGGAATTTAACTTCTGTCTCAGTTAGGACAGCCTAGCTGCATCCAGATGAGCGTGGTTGTTTGTTTTGCCAGGGACAAGTAGCAGTGGCACGCTTTGTGCTGCTACTACTTGTCCCTGGGGAATGTCCATGCCATGTGTGTTTTGGTGCGCAGCAGGTTACCCCAGGATTGGGTAGGAGAGGTTGGGGCCAGCAACTGCACTGACCCCAGCAGCCTTATTTAGAGTTGTGGGGGCCCTGGGGAGGTGCAGCAGCAGCACTCCTGCAGCTGGGAGCCTGGCTGGCATCTGGAGTGTGGCTCCGGTCAGCCAGGCTCTGGATTTGGGTAGTGAAAGCTGCTGCCGCATACGCCACCCCACTTATTTTTGTCATGAGTTTTGGTGTGGCAAAGTAGCAGTGTAGGGTGCAGTGCTGCAAACAGGCCTGAGGTGCCACATACTGCACGTCCGCACTCGTCTGGATGATGTTAATACAGACTCTTTTCTCCATTCATGTTGAGGCAATAATTTTTGGAGGTGTGGACCAACTGGAGCAGAATCTTTTGTGTGAGCTCCTGATTCAGTATTTTGTATTTGGCTAGGTACAGACATTTAAAAAGCTGGAGGTTGAACTGATCTCAGTTATGTGGTTTTCTGTGAGTAGCATAGTTTAGATCATTAGCGAACAGAACGCCCATTTGCCCTTTGGTGGGGTGGGGGGCAAAATTGAGACCAGCTTCTGCCATTTTTAAATCAGTCTGTATGTGCTGAACTTCTGTTCTGTTACAGGTATAGATCTGTTTTGTGTTCTGGACTTCTGTTCTGTTACGGGTATAGACTGGTTTCTGATCACTTATACCGATAAACATGTAATGTCTATGCTTGGCTTTTGTGCCGTTGGCCACATGCCCTGAATCAGTGAAGGTCACATTTATGAAATAAAATAAATTAACAATAAATATCTATTTAGGAAATATGTAAAAGATATTTATCAGAAATTGTGTAAATAAATGTATAAACTATGAGCTGTCTGCTGTAGTACTGAAGACAAGAAAAACAGTCTTTTTTCTCTGTTGTATCCTGAAGTCTGTTCAGAAACATGTGCTGTTGCTTCTTGCTGAGCTGAGATTTTTGGCGTAGGGCCCATCAAGTGTGTTTGTGTATGTGTGTGTGCACGCTTAAGAGAGAGATGGAGAATAAAGTCTGTATGTCAAATGTTCTTTTCAGTGCTTGAGAGCTGGATTGGTCTTTTTCTGTGAAATCATATAATTAGTAATCTTGAATCTCAGTCTGCCGGAATATCAGTTAATTTGCAGAATGTCTTCACACTTTACTGTATCATTTGCTTAAAATGTTTGGTAATAATTGAGGAAGCAATTGTCCTTTTACCCCTTGCAGTCTTTATAAACTGCTCTCATTATGGGCTCAGTTGAGCATCTTGTGCACAGCCCTATGTGGTGGGTAGTGTCAAGCTGCACCATCCTCAAGGAAGTATAGATTAGTTAATTTGATTAGATTAGTTACAAGAAACAAAACATCTTCTCCATGAGGGGAACCATACAAACCATGTTTCACTGCTTTAAGGGATACAGCATTGTATAATTGATCACTTCTGCTACTTAACACAGAAGAAAATAACAGGACCCAGGCTACACCTCTTCCCACCCCCATTCCACTGTATTTCTCTAGCCTGAAAACTTCAAGCTACTTTTGAGCAGGTTTGAATTCTTCCAGGTGCATCAGAGGTAAATCTCTGCTGTCGTTAGGGTTTTACAAATGTGAAAAGGCTCCTTCCTCTTTATCCAGTAATGACGTAAATAATCACCCCCACAACCCTTGCCTCTGAGCTGTACATAGGCCATTCTTATATAATAAGCTATGGTGTCAGGCAGTGTTGTCTTCAAACACACTGTGTTAACTCCATGCAGGATTCTTCCCATACCAGATGCAGTGTAACTTAGTGTGTTACTAAGCAAAATAGCACTTTGAGCAGCTAATTAGCACTGCTGAGTAACAGGGCCATTTAGCCTGCTCCCATGCTAATAAACCCACCCACAGCATCTTGGGATCATGATCATGTTGTTTCCAGTTAAGGAGACAACTTGTGCAAAGCAGGATGGCATGTTTAAGTGTACTACTTTCTAGAATACTATGTAGACAGCTATAGTTTGATGGTCTGGAAAATACACATTTTTTAAACTGTAGGTGACTTACAAAGACAACTCTGTATCTCTATTCACACAGGGAGTCATTGAAGATAACTAAAACTATCTTGAACAAGAATTTTCTCTACTTGTGGAATTTCTGTCTTTAGTTATAGTTTCCTAGTGTATCCTCATCTGCCATAAAAACAAAGAGAAGATTGTTTGAGTTGGCTTACCAGTGCCGAAGGACTGAATGAATAAAATTAGTCTGAATAAGGCCCGGAGGATAAAGTCAGATGGCCGAAAACTCCAGGTCCAAGAGTTTCTACATGAAGTGCTCCATCTGTGGTTTTATGTTTTATAAAGATTGTGTGCCCAGCTGGGGCCAAGCCAGTTTGCTGTGTTATTCCAACAAGTGTTTTTCTCACTTGACTGCGATAACTCAATATTGTGGTCCATTTCAGTACATAGATGGTGCTCTGGAAATATGTAAGGCTTGATTTCACTGGGTCATTAGTGAGCTGCTCTCAGGGGAATGCTTACATCGTAGTTTTCCCTGATTTTCTTCCAAGGGTTGGGAGGGGACGTCTTCCCGCACAGATGGCTACAACTGGTGCCTGGCAGACAAACTGATGGATGAGATTTTTCTCTGGCACCAGGCAGCAAAGCAGGCTTGGCAATGCGGTTATGGCAAACCATTATTTTGTTCTGTTTTTAAAGGCTACTGGAGAAGTTGTCGGTGCACTGTCATATAAGCCCTGCTTGCCATCCTTTATCCAAGTGGACTAAGTGGGTTAATTGCATGGTAGAGGCAGCTCTTCGAGCATAGTTGAGCTAACATCTGTAGGATAAACACTAATCAAGAATTACTCTTATGGTTTTAGCACCACTCTCCATTGAAACAGTAAGCTGCATCCAAGAAGAAAGTAGTGCTGCCGTGCTAGAGATATGTAGGTTCTACTGTATATACATTATTTGCTTTTGCCTATGGGTACCAGTTAAAAAGGTATTCAAATAAGCCAAGTATTTTCTCCTTTGTTTTTCTTGAAGATTCACATGAGTACACGTCCCATGAAGCAAGAACATATACCATCTTAAGGGACGGTAAGGAAAAAAGATGATGCTGTATATTAAAGTCACTAAAAGGAAGCAACTCATTGTTCATCGTAAATATAAGTAGAGTACTTGAATACTTTACCTGTGATGGACTTCTCTGCTTCATGACAATGCTAAGAAACATAGAAACCTAGCACAACTTGCAGATTCATTACAAGGGCATGATAGTAGTTTTAATATTTTGAAAGGCTGCCATAAAGAAAAGAGAGGACAACTGTTCTCCCTCACTGAAGAGGGAAGGGCATGATGTGATAGTTTAAATCACAGTAAAGATGATACTGCATGAACAACTTACTTACTCTTAGAATAGTAAGGCAGTGGAATAGATTGTCCAAAGAAACTGTGGAATCTCCTTCGCTGGAGGTTTTCAAGAGAAGACTGGATAATCATTGAACAGGGATGATTATGAATAACATTTTTGCATTTGTACAAGATCTTAGACCAGATGACCCTTGCAATCCCTTACAACCCTATGATTTTTATAATCTTTGTAGTTTTCCAGAAGGTCAATTTTAAAACCTTATGTCTCTGGGAGGAACGTATGTGTCCTTGGAACATAAGACTGAGAGAAACCCCTTGGATCAGTCCCCTTTATTCACATTATCCCATTTATCCAGTGACTCTTAAATAGTGTCCATTCCAAACCCTCACACAGCTGCAAGGCACAAACCCAGGAAAACTAGGAGCACACTTCAAGTGAAAGCAGGGAAAACAAGGTCCCTCCATCACAGGGTGCTGTGATGTACAGGAACAAGAAAGGATTTTGTACTTGATGGCATTTCTTACATCAAGTATTATGGAGGTTTCCAGCAGTATCTTTTGTAGCAGTTGGCCTGTCATGCTAGACAATTTTGATTGACCATTTTGATTCAGTGCAGTAATTCTTATGTTCCATTTCTTACAATATTTTTTAATATGTGCCACTCTAGGGTTGTTAATCAAACTTTCTAATGTGAGAGGTTACCTTGAGAGTTTGTATAAATTTCTCAGCCTGCTATTTTTGGTTGCATGATCTTAGAAACAAGGCTTTCTAAGACTTATGTAAATGTTATTTGTTCCTCCCCTTCCTATGTTGTTTTCTTTTCTAAATGCTTGGTAATGCTAATGGATTCAATTTATTAGGTGCACTGGAGTAACACTCTAAACAAATACTGGCACCATGAAGAATCAAGATGACTTTATCCTATCTTTCAACCCTCTTAATTC
The DNA here is from genome assembly GCF_000455745.1 of Alligator sinensis. NCBI lineage: Eukaryota > Metazoa > Chordata > Crocodylia > Alligatoridae > Alligator > Alligator sinensis. The sequence continues at coordinate 1,133,705 of NW_005841928.1, forward strand.
CCAATTCTGGGGCTGTTTGAGGCCCATTTTAACCTACTAAGAGCAGTCTAATTTATACCAGCTTGTGATTGCCAGGGATCCTGTTTTCCCTGTTAAAAAAATCCAAAATTATCTGATTAAAAACCCCCAAACCCCTGTTTTTCCACAATTAAAATAAATGCCACTACATATATGTGTGTGTATATAATATATCTATATCTATATATATATATAAGTATCAGTTGAACACAATGTTTTATTGATATTTTTACAATTTTAAAGCACTTTTGAAGCCTACCAGTGCCTCAATCATTATAATAAAATAAATTCTAGATACCTATGTATTTTGGTGTTTAATTTTTTTTTTATCATGAAAAATCAGAGCTCCCCCTGCCTCCTTCGCTCACCAGGACATGGGTCCAGTTGCAGCTTCCTGCCACTGCTTTGCAGTGCTGAGTAGCCAAAGCAACCAGTCAGAGTGCGAATAAAGCATTACAGACAGAAAGACTAAGGCTTTTATAATATAATATATTATATGTGTGTGTGTGTGTAAATAATATGTATGACTGAAGCAGCTGTTTTATTATATATGGGAAACATAGAGAACATCTATGGGGAAAGTGCCTGAATACTGTATATACTTACATATGGCATGCACCTTTCCCCCCGAAAATTAGTTGAGGAAATTGAGGTACGTGTTTTAAGTGAAGTAATGTGGAGAGCAGAGAATACAATTCTGTAGGAGCCAAACAGCACAACCCTGCTTCTTGAATTGGATGGGCACCACGTCCTGCAGCTAGTGGGTTAACAGAACAGCCACAGTTCTTGCTCTTCTCCCCTCCTCCCAACAATACAATACTCTTTCCAACATAGTATGGAATGGTGCACAGGGCAACACACAGGTAATTTATTTTTCTTACAGCTTCCGTAGTGTTTCTATTCATGTTATTTGGAAAACGATGCAGTTTGAGTGCTGTAACTATTTTGCTTCAAAAGATCTATCACTACCATGTATGCCTTATTGACACCATTGAGGACATAGAATTACAGTTTTGTGTAGAACTGATTTTTTTCTCCCCACTTCATTGAAAAATCAGGAAAAGTATCTTGGGTTGACTAAAATATTTTGCGCAAAATGGAACATGCACTTTTACGTTTAGGCTTATGAACCATTTTTAAAATCTTTTAAAAGTAGAGTCTTCAAATATAAAAATATTGGTCTGAACAAAAAATGGGGAAAGTGTTTTTGTTTTAAAAATGTTTCTGTCGTCTGGGTTTTTTTTCCTTTTTTTTTTTTCTACTAAAGGTTGACTGAATTTGACTTGAATTTGCTAATATAACTAAACCTGCATAATATCCCTAATTTTTATACCACACACAGTAATGCAAAAAAACCCAAAACCCATTAGTTGTCACTCCAGATATTGTCACAAGCCACTTAAAGTCAACAACCTAAGCAATCTCTGCTGAATAAATATGCCACTTGGTGTCCCAATTATTGAATGATGTTCCAAGATCGTGTCAGTGAGCAGACAATCATTAGCAAAGTAATTTGGCTTGTTGGAGAAATATGTAATGATATACAACAGCAAAAAATTATATATTTTTTATAGTTGTCAGATATGCTTCTCAGAGCCTTATTCAGCCCCTGAGAATTTAACGTACTGCCAGATCCTGAATGTGATTGTGAAACATATTAAAAAGACACAAAAATTACTAAAAGGGTCAGAGTGCTGAAGCTCATGTGTGGTTCCATGGAAGGTGCGAGGAATGTTTCAGGGCCTTAAGCCCTCCCAGCTCTTTTGTGCCCCTTCTCTCTCCAATTCATTAGTATATATTTTTTAACATAGTATAACTTTTGTGGGCTTTACTTCATTTTTTATGTTAGACATTAAATAAATGTCACAATTGGACTTAATGTAACCTCAAAAAGAGAGTAAGGAACAAACAGTAGTCTCTCCAAATTTAGAACAGTGACACTGCTATTTGTGAAATGACTGAAATGCAAGAAAACATCTTGTGGACACGCAGGACAAAATTCAGATTCAGAATGAAAGTAGTCTTTTATTGCTTAATGTCACCTTGTGAACCACTTAATCATCATGCGCCACTTCCTGGTGTACAGTATCTGTTGTTGTCCAGGCCACTTAGTATCACAGGACTTTGTCAGTCTCGTTCAGTTGACCTGATCAGGGCTTGACTGCAAAGTCATTGCCCCAAAACTGAATTTTTCAAGAAATAAATGATTCATTGGAAAAATCTGTAGCTCAAACGTGAATTTCAAAGTTGCCTTATTCATAGATGTAGTGTCATAACTCTGGAGCAAATATTGTACCAATCTTTTCAGTCAACCTTCAGAGAAACTGGGCTATCATTATGTCCAAGACATATGCAGCTATTAGGGTGAACATTCCAGTTGTAATCAGTGTTTTACATCTTTTCTTGTCAATGGAAAGTTCAGATTGTGTCAGTAGCAGACTTTTCGTTGATTTTAGTGAACTTCGGATCAGGCAATGAATGGGTATCTTCAGTAAAGTTGACTTCAATATGAATGAATTAGTGTGTTTCCATAGCTTTGATTAATTCAAATACAATTTTCTCCTTTGCTGCTTCCCTTGGGTGAGCATAACACAAAGAAGTTGAAATTAAGCATAGGAAAGAATTGTTGAGTACTTTTCTTTTTGCAAATCTTTATTTGTCGCTTAACAGAGGAGGTCTTGTTGGAAACCTTGGCTCAGCCACAGATTTGTGTTTTATTTTACATTGTGGCATAGCAGCTACTAGATTTTTTTTTATTAAATTGTCTATAAACCCATGAAACCAGAGGGGTTTATTTTGTAATTTTGCAGGGCTATTCATATCCTTCCTATCTAGAATGACACACTGAGACTGACGTGACATATTGAAATTGCTGAAGTGTAGAGGAAAGATAACCTACATTTGTTTTCTCTGTCAATCAGTATGAACAAAGCAAACATCCTATGTATGAAAAAAAAACCCATTGCTTTCTCTGGTCACTTAATAACATGTCGATTTAGGGCCTGAGCTGGCAGACATTATAGTAAAAGTACTATTTTTGTTTATTTTCCTCTTATCAATAAAAAGTCAGACTTCTTTAGCCATTATGGGTGAAGAATATTGAATAATCACTCGGTGAAAACCATGCAAGAATGTGGCAGATTGGTAATCTGCTGAATACGGCATGGAAACCTCATTTCTCACACAAATAACTGCATTATAGTCCTTAGCATAACTATAACACCAACAATTTGAAATAAGTAGGAACTACTTATATGAGTAAAGGTTTGAAGTACAAGATCACCACAATAAGTCAAATAGGATGTTTTGCCCATTAGGAGTCAGAGAAGCCTGACTTCATTTTAGATACTGGAATGAAACTTCACAGAAAAAATGAAGTTTCCACTTCCCCCCACCTGCCCCCCAGTTTTGTTCATGTCACTCGCTGTTGCCTCTTACTTTAGCTAAGCCCCTGATTCTATAATGAGCCTGCAAAATGTGTATACAAGCTGTGATTCGTACACTGATCATTTTGCATTAAGCTGACGTGCACTTCTAGGCAAGATTATATGGTCTCGAAGATAGGGATTGTCTTCTAGTCTGTGTCTAGATAGCAGGCAGTCTACACAAGATGTTTACTGTGAAGTTGACTAATTACTTGTGCAGTAAGTATTTCGGCTTCTACACATATGCCTCTATTAGGGTGCACAAAACTAATGAACTCTGTAACAGGATAGTACTTATAATTACAAATACTACCCAGCTGCAGAGTTTTTTCACACACAGCAGCGCACATGTAAATGCTGTCCGAGCTGGCCATGTGCCTCAGCCAGCCGCCTGCCAGCCTGGGATATTCTAACTGGGCTCAACATGCTGCACATGAATAAACTCCAGAGCAATGTACTCTGGAGTTTTTTGCTTCTGGGTGCACATTCAAATGGCATATCTGGGAGCAAAAAACTTTGGAGTAATAAGCTCCAGAGTTTATTCACCCGCATTAATCACATGTGTAGACATACCTAGCACCTAGCATAATGGGAGCCAGACTTGACTGGATCTTAAGATGTCTCTGTAATACAAATAAGTGATAATAATAATGTAGAATGAAGTTCAGTAGGTCACCTGTTCTCATTTGTAATATTTGTGATTTGCATATTACATCTTCACAATGACATTTGCTAATCCAGTGTTAATGATGGACATAAAAAATCACAAAATGTATGTTTTTGCCACAAAATGCATGTATGCAAATCCTAATGATATCAATTTCATCTGACATTTGTGAAGAAATAACTTTTCTAAGATAAATAACTGACTTGCATGTGTAAGCAGGATTGTGTAGAAAGTATACATACCTTTAAAGATTACTATTAAATAAATTGTTCCCTAAACTTAGTTGCATGTACATATTTTACTGTAAAGGCAAATTAATTGTCATTTCGGTTACAATTATTTCTGCTTTCCATATAGCACTTTAATGTTACACAGTACTGTAATGTGTTTCAGAATTATTATATGTAATTACTAGAGAAAGATTTCATGCTATGTATACACACATACTGCAAGACCTGATTATGCAGTACTCACTTACCTGGGTTATCTCTCTTGTCTTCAATAAGGATTACTCACATTAGTAAAATTTGCAGGATTAAGTCCTTATGATTGTCTGAAGAATTCCACTAATGACATTCAGTTTCCCAAAACATCTTCAGAAAAGCAAGGCATATGCTTTGAAGTCTATGCTATGAGACGAGACAATCCCAAATATGAATCTCATAAAATATTATCTCAGTTTGGAATGGTTCAATGGTTTAATAAGGTTAATTTGTATTAGGTTGAGGGAAATCCTTTATCTACTGAATAGAAGCTTTCACTTCACATGAATGTGACAGATATTGTACTTACTGCACTGAAACTTAATTATTTGATAGCACAAGGCACTGAAATCCCTCCATTTCATTGCAAGGAATATTCACAGTAAATTCTAGATGGTAAACAGAAACTAGAGGATAGTTGTCCTAGATTTTTATTGTGCTTAAGTGCTGTATTAATATTTTCTGAAGAGTTTTATGTTTGTTTACCTTCTCCCCAAAATTAGAAAAACTTCACTAAAGAGTCTGCAACACTAACAAGGGCATTTAATTAATTTTTAGCCCTAATCCAGTCTTCACATATTACAATGGCCTCTGAAATGCCTTTCTATTCCATTCATAAATTTAAATGACCGTTTCATTTAATTAGATTACTTTGGCATAAAAGTCTTAAAAATACCCCATTTTCTCTCTCTAATGACCACAAAGTGAGAAATTAGCTGCCTTTGAAAAGTTTTTGTTTCAGCACAATTTTTTTTCCTCAAAGCATTTTACAACAAACTAAATCCACTAACTAGCTTGCATTTTAGATGACTATTGGTGCATGTAGGTGATGCTTTATTTCTGCTTAGAAGGTGTAATATGGAGTCTCTAGAGAGCCAGTCAAGCTGTGTAAAACTATTAAAGAGAAGAGTGAAGAGTCAAACAAAATTTCAGAATCAATGAGACAAATCAGAATACAAATAAGATCTTAAATCTGATGGAAAGAAAAATAAGCAGGAACACATCACAACCTGTCACTAAATTTACTTTCCTTTATAGATTCAGTGTCAGATTTTCAATGGGTCTCATGTCAAGACCAGTAAAAGAATTTGTGTTAGCCTGGGACACTATGAAATGCATAATTACCTATTATAATAAAATTAACATTTTTTTTCAGAAAGGGTATCTAATAGAATAAATACACTATATACTTAGTACTGTGGTATGATATATACTGTTGTATATAGTACTATATATAAGAAATATTATGTCCAGAAAAACAAAATGATTCTTTGAACCAGTATTAACCCATTTAATTGTTTGCAAAGGGATTTAAAGTAATTTTCACTCTGACTACTTTACACTAATAAGCCTACAAATATCTGCTCAAAAATGGTAATTGGATACTGGTATAACATAACTCACTAAATTTTCATAATGCTGTCTGTTGATTAATGTAAACAACATCTTTCTCCATTGATTAAAAAATATGTTAAAACTTGTAAAAATAAATAAATGCATACTGAAGTGCAGTATTTCAAAAGGTGAAATCTCTTGAACTTCTGATTTGATGGATCAAATGCCAGTGTGCCACAATATGATTGACTCGGTTTGGATCGGTCACATGGTGTTAATTTCTTTGTAACACGGATGATATGATAGAACATAATCCAACCTGACAGATAGTATTGTGCTAAAACAGAAATTTAAAGAAACTGATCAAAATGTTTAAAAACTGTTCAGCTGGCTTTGCATTAGTGAAAAATCTATCCTTTCTCAAATGTAGTATTGTAAACAGTAGCTTCTGTTTGTCCACTTTAGAGCCAGATTGTGAGATGCCCATAAGCAGCTGTGCATGGGCAGAGAGACAATGAAGTCATTATACAGGGACTGTTTACAATAGTTGTCCTTGCACTCTTGGGGCGCATCCAGACAAGCACGCACATGTGATATGCAGTGCTGCAGACCCATCTGTGGTGCTGTACACCACACATGCTGCACATGCAGGTGTTCCCTGCATGGCTTATTTGCAGCGCAGAGTTCTTTTTTGACATTGGAAGATCCCACTGTCAAATAAACCTGCACCTAAAAAAAGTGGGGTGATGTAGTGGTGGCAGTATGTGCTGCCTGAAACTGGAACCTGACTAGCCTGAGCCATTCGCTAGCTGCTGGCCAGGCTCCCTACTGCTGGATCGCCACAGATACTGGCCCCAGCCTTCCCTACCCAACCTGGGGCAATGTGCCATGTACAAAAGCATACATGCACATATTGTACCACTGATGTTTGTCCCTGTGGAAATGCATGTTCCTACTCATGGGAGTGCACCCTAGTGACAGACATTCAGAACGCTGGAGCCTGAATTGATTCAACCTTTGCAGGTTAGTCTAACCTGGCTAGGCTGAACCAGTTTGTAACAGGACAAACATTCTCTCTGGACTGAGGAAACGCAGGCACATGCCTACAGTTTCTCAGCCCAGGTGCTGGGGGGCGCTAGAGTGTGTCCGCGGCTGCAGGGAAGCTGTGTTGGGTGGGGCATGGCCAGACCAGGCTGAACTGGCCAGGGCAGGGTTTAATTCCCCCCTCTCTATCACATTGGCAGGGACCCAAGCCGGGTCTGCTGGGTGCTCCCCCGTCTCTGCTGCAGAAGTGCGGCACCATGGCTCTTGAGGGAGAGGGGAGCATGGAGGAGAGTTAGTCTCCCCTCTACCCCCACTGGCTGTTGGGTCTGCCCACTGTCACCACCACGCTCGCTCCCCTGCTGTCTCATCTGCCTCTGTACTTGTCCCCTCCTACCAAAGGGTCCCTGCCTGGCTGTGCCTCCGCCCCACTGCTGCAGTGGGAGGGGGAAAGGCCCTTGTTGGGGACAGCAGCCCCTGTCATAATGTTGGGGAGTGCAAGCCCCTTCCTGGCAGGATGGAGCATATTGTGCTGGACACTGCCCCAAGCACAGACAAAATGCGCCTGGAGGAATACAGCATCCGACAGAATACACCACTTCCTGCTGGGAAGGGGCTGGCCCCGACC
>NW_005841928.1:1141337-1141988 GCF_000455745.1 Alligator sinensis
GTGCTCGGGGCCAGCCCCCTCCCAGCAGGAGGGTGCTTATTCCGCTGGATACTGCCCTGAACGCAGACCGAGTGATGGCTGCAACAGGGCCAGGCAGACCCAGCTGTGGTGCTCCTGGGGGCAGAGTGGGGAACCCTGCTCCCTGGCCCCCCCAGTGGCCCTGCAGGTAGCATCTGGCCCCTCCCCCACCCCTGCCCAGCCACTAGAGCAGTGAGGGGGAAGCTACTGTGACTGGGACAGCAGCCCCAGTCCCCGGAGCCTCTTCCCAGTTGGGGTTGCGTTGCAGGGTCGACAGAGCCACTGCAGAGCTCGGCAGCACTGGGCAGGGCTTGCAGGGCTCTGCCCTCTGGAAGCCAGTGCTACCATGTGCACCCTCCCCCGCCCTCCACCCCAATTCTGCCAGCCTGCAGCACAGCACCCTGCTGGGAAGGGGCTTACACTGGCCAAAATTATGACAGGGGCTGCTGCCGCCAGCAAAGGCCCTGCCCCCTCCTGCTGCAGTGGCAGGGCTGGGGCATGGCCAGACAGGGCCCCTTGGGGAGTGGGGGGGCAGGGTTATTTCTCCTCCCTCTGGCATCTAGTGGAGGGGGCAGCAGGGGGCCTATTTCATGGCAGGGGGGGAGCACAGGGATGAGGGGGGGCAGACCCCGC
>NW_005841928.1:1142037-1148337 GCF_000455745.1 Alligator sinensis
CAGTGGGGCACCATGGGCCCTGAGGCAGAGGGGGGCCATGGTGCCCCACTGCTGCAGCAGTGAGGGGGAAGAGCCCAGCAGACTCAGCTCAGGTCCCTGCCAGTGAGATAGAGGGGGGGGATTAACCCCCACCCTGACCAGACTCCTGCCCCTGCCTGTTCCTGCTCAGGTTGGGAAGCAGAGGGGCAGGGCCAGCCCTGCTGGGTTGGAGCAGAGTGCCCAGCCCAGAGAGCATGCTGGACTGCCCTGTCTTCCTCCTCATCAGATCAGGATCCCCACACAGATGACCCTTTCCTAAGTTACCAGCTTACCTTGAAAGAATGGTCCTTCTGGGTTGTAGATAACTGTTTGTCCAAGGGTGCTTCTATGATTAGAGGATCATCCCATTTTTATGACTCTCCACTGTTAGTCCCTGACATGATTGATGAAATATGTGCTCCACCTAGGGAGGAAAAACTGCCAACATACCTATAGGCTGGAGGGGGAACTTCTCAGCACCACTGAGGCAGAAAGAGATCTTGGAGTCACTGTTGACTCCAGGATGAACATGAGTCATCAACGTGATGAAGTAGTTGGCAGAGCCAATCGCACCTTGTTGTGCAGCCTCAGGTGCTTCACAAACAGGTCCAGGGAGGTGATTCTCCCTCTCTGCACATCACTGGTCAGGCCACAGCTGGAGTACTGTGTCCAGTTCTCGATACTGCAGTTCAGGTAGGATGCGGACAACCTGGAGAGGGTCCAAAGAAGAGCCTCTCGTCTGATTGGAGGCCTGCAGGGAAGGCCTTACGAGGAAAGGCTAAGGGACCTTACCTTTTCAGTCTCTCCAAGAGAAGGTTGAGAGAGGACCTTGTGGCGGTGTACAAATTCATAAGGGGGGAGCAACACAAAGTAGGCGATGATCTGCTGAGCAGGACACCCCCTGGAATAACATGAAACAACAGCCATAAGCTATTGGAGAGTAGGTTTAGACTGGGCATTAGAAAAAAGTTCTTCATGGTTAGGGTTGCCAGGATCTGGAATGGGCTTCCAAGGGAGGTGGTGCTCGCCCCATCCTTGGGGGTCTTCAAGAGGAGACTGGACAGGCACTTTGCTGGGATCACATGATCCCAGGTTTGGTGACCCTTTTCTTGCCTGCCAGGGGTAGGAGGTTGGGCTAGATGGCCCAGTGAGGTCCCTTCCAACCCTGGAATCTATGAATATCAGTCCAACATGGATATAAAAACACAGCAGACAAATTCCACATTTAAAATATCAAAGATATATATATATAGGGAATTCATACTCTGGAATTCATCCATTGTACATAGGAAGATACCCCAAGTAATTAAAGGGGCCAAAGCTTAAAATTCATGATCTAGGCTTATGAGTGGCTGCTCAATCAAAGGAAGGTTGTATTACAGTGGTTACAGGTTCCTATATAGTGGAATATACAAGGAAGAGACAGAAGGTTTGAACTGCCTGTGAAAAAACCCAGTCCTGTAGAACCATGAAGAAAGCCTCCTCAAATTTTGTATTCATTTATTTTTCCATTTTAGGTATCTTTGTATGGATATAGTAACCCTGGTGTTTGTGTGACAGACAGGGAAGCGAGAGAGTCTGTGTTCCTGGTACATACCATATTTACTTGAATACAGGTTAAGGTTTTTCACCCTAATCAGCATTGAGAAAAAAGCACTCCATCTTATATTTGCATATAGGGAAACCTCATTAAATACAGTATCTATTATTAAACTGCTGCCAAAAGCAGCATGTGCTCAGTAATGAAAACCAAAAGAAATTAAATTAAATGCAGACAACATTGATCGTGATTATAAAACACATGGCCCATATTTGGTAAACATATTAATGGGAACCTTTTTTTCTATTACAAAACAACTAAAAGAAACTACATTAAAACAAAACTTGACAACCTCCTCCTACAACAATACCTTGCTCTAATTATACCCCTTTTCACCATTAATGCAATAACCTCTCCTAAAACTCCCCAACCCAGGAAGGAGTAATAATTTTCACTCTGTCTCTTTGCCCTTTTGGAAGAAACCCCACCCTGCTTCTTTCCTCCATCTCTTCTCTGCCTTCTCCTTTCCCATCTTGGCTGCCTCTTGATCCATATGATATTTCCATACACATATTGCCAACTGCTAACTCTCTCTTCTGGTGAAAGCCAGCCAGTCCCTTGAACAACAGTGCCTCACCTTCCATATTGCTACTGTCACACAAAGTAGTATGATTCTCAGTCTCTGTGGGTGTTTATACACATGGTCCAGGAGTGGGGGTGGGTGCTTTAATTAGAGTGGCTCCATGAGCCACTCCGGTGTGCATTCATTCTGGTGCGCAGTTGTTGTTTGATCTCTCCTACATATTTTCCATCAGGGCATTTGGTGCATTGGATGAGATATATTACATTTCTGGAGGTACAGCTGTAAGATCCAGGAATGCTGATGGCTCTGTTGTGGGGTGTAGTAATAGTGGGGGGTGGTGGAGATGTGTTGCAACTGCGCACCAGAATGAACGCACACCGGAAATCTATCAAAGACAGAAATACCCAATTCCCGGTGGGGGCACATTTCTCACAAGAAAACCACTCTCTCTCCAATCTCTCAGTCGTGATCCTCAAAGGAAACTTACAAAACACTTCCCAGAGACGAGCCTATGAACTCCACTTCATCAACCTCCTGGATACTAAAAATCATGGACTAAATAGGATTTATGACACATTATAACCTGCCTGACATCTGACTCCCCAGGTATCTCTCCACTTTCATCCCCCTTCTGTCTCTTCCCACCCCCTCCCCAGCCTCTCTCTCACCCATTGACTCCTCAACCTACCTTTTCACTGACTACCTGTCTTGTATGCATACCAGCCCAGCCGCTGGCTTCTTTACTTTTCATTCCATCCAGGAAGAGCACACACCAACTGCTGAAACTTCCTTGGCATGACAAAGGGTTTTTGAACCTGAAAGCTTGCTTAATGATTATTTTCCAACTATTTGGGTTGGTCTAATAAAAGATATCAGATTCACCCAAGGAACCTTGTCTACCTATGCACATATGGGTATTTTATGTACATAAGGTATATGTAGTATAGTTCACATGGATATTTTAATGCTGGAAAACTTTTATTTCAGGATCTCACACTAAGAAAATAGGTTTTATTAACCTTTATAAAGAGACAAAAGTACGTAATAAATTTGAGAGATGAATACATTTTTATTATACCTTGATAATGTCTTTGCTTGCTTCAGTGAAATACTCCAGTATACATTCTTCTCTAATTGTTCTTACCTCACCAAGAGTTTTCTGCATGAGTTACTTATACTACATTTAGAAAAGAATTCAACTTTGCTTTAGAGTGCTAGCATCATTGTAATTCTAGTTTCCTGCATGGCAGATTACTTTATAGAGCTAAATTTAATGTATTTCTAATGAAAAAAAACTTGGTACTTAGGAATGTTATCACCATCATCATCTTCTTCTTGTTTGCACAGCTCACCATGTTAAAACTGGAACCTGTGAGGTGGTGGCACTCCACAGATGTTGTAATAAGAACAAGATAGAAGAAAGGTCACAGACAGTCAAGTGCTCCTGCTTTCCAGGGCAGGTAGCAGGTACCACTCGAGCAGCTCCTTCTTGTGTTGATGGTGCGACTTCTTCTATTCCTTCATTTTGTTGCATTTTTCTAGTGGGTTTTGTAATACTTAGTGTGAACACTGAGACTTTCCCTTAAGCCAGCATTCTTTAAAAATGGTGTGAAGGATTTTGAGTTATGAAAGGTATACCCAAGATGAATGGGAGACGAAGATATGAAAAATTAATTATTTACTGTTACTCTATGGAAACACTAAATCAAATTATTAGAAGCCTGTGAAAGAGACCTCCTGAGAAACAAACCTTGATCTAACTAAGAGTGCCCTTAGTATCATATCAGCTTCATTTAATTAAAAGTGTTTGTGCTAATGCTACACCAGCATATCAGTTTTGCATACCACTGTCTCACATGTTATTCATATATTATCTTGCAACAAAGAAAACAACAATCTGAACTATATGTATATATTTTGGCTCATTATCAGTCTTAGCCAATTCCATCTATTATACAATATTAACGTTGTACTTAAATCTCACATAAGATAGTATTTGGGAAAATATTGGGTTATTTTGCACATCTCTTTCTCTGACAGAGGATCAGAGTTGTATCACCCTTTACATGAGCTTCATACTGTTGTTGGAAGCTGTAAATATGTTAACTTTTGGGAATAAATTTAATCAGCATGTACAAACAAAATATACTAACTTAAGCCAAGGAAATCTACTGCAAAACTTAGAAACCTAGCTGGCTAAGAAAATACAGTGATGGCAAAGGAATGCTGTGAAATTAGTTCTTGAAGTGAGATACATTTAAATAAATATAAATTCATTACACATAACCTTTCATAAATAGACTTATTTTATTTAGAAAGATTCTGACTCACATGCAAATTAAAATGTAGATATCAGCCAGTAAATTTCTCCTAAGATTTTGAGGGAGACTAAAATAAATGCTGTATATTAACAATAAATTAACGCAGCCATTTTGTGAATATATAAATGTCTATGTTTTCCCCTCCTGTAGCTTCGATAGTGGAACAGAAATGGTGGTGCCACATGCAGCCCTGTCTTGAAGGGGAAGAATGTAAAGTTCTTCCAGATCGGAAAGGATGGAGCTGTTCTTCTGGGAATAAAGTGAAAACAACTAGGGTAGGTACAGTACCAAGTTAACTTTTTACCACCAGGTAACATGCACATCCAGACTAACTTGGAAACACTGAAAAGGAAACAGGATGGAAGAATAGTGAGGTGGGTAGAGAGTTATATTGACATTGGGCTTTCCTGGGCCTTCACGCTTATCACAGTCTACTTTGCAGATGATTGATCCTGGTATTCATTATTCCTGTCATCCTCAGGTGAGCAATAAAGAGAATACAATCAACCCCTTTCTCGTCAAATAATAATGACAATTTATATAACATTTGATAGGTGTTTCCCTCCATGACTGGTTGCAAAAATCCTTCACATCCTGCTAAGCCCATGTTAATGTTCCAGATTCACAAGACATTGGTTTACAAGGTATAAAATAAATGCATTTTTATTAGTTACATAGAATTACCAAGTTTCTACACAGAAACTGATGAATATGGTAAGTATTTACTGTCATTACAGAACAATCTTCTGGTGCTTTATGTCTTATAAGATTGAGAAGTACTAAAAAAATTGATTAGTGTTGCAGTAAGTTCCTTTTTGCATTTGACAGTTTTTATATTGTTAGTTCAAAATTGCATTAGAAGAAATCTATCTAACATCACGTCTAATTTACAGAAAACAAAGTAAATTTGGGGAATCTGAAACTTTTTATTTGCTAACAAAAGTAGAAGGATAACAAATTCCCTTAGATAACTTAAGCCATAAGTAGCTAGACTTCTCAAAACCTCAACTTCAAACACCAGTAAGGTCAACTCAACCTTGTGAGACAAGCAGACATGCCCATGCGAGTAGCAATGAGACTGCTCCTGTACTTTAAGTTATTTAATAATATTTTGCAGGACTAAGCCATAATTGGTCACCATATAAATTAGTGTGCGTGTTTGTGTGTGTTTATTTTAGATGGGGCCTCTATGCCATGTGTAGACACTAAAGATTTTATAGCATTGGACAAAAACATTTCTCTTATCTATGTTGCAATGTATGGTGCACTGACTGTCTACACCCCTTCTATTCTTTATGTATGAGTTTTAAACCATTTTGACGTTTGGGGGGGTGAAGGCTACTTTTTAGGTAAAATAAGCTGTTCTTCCTTTTAAAATATCACCTCAAATTATTAGTTTTAGCACTAATCTCTGGTTGAACAACACCCTCACCTAATCTTCATGCATCCATATGCATCTATATGCAGGCATATATATATTTATATATATAAAGGATATGTGTAGATAGCATATCCAAATAGAATAAGATGATTCAACAACAGTTGAACCAATAGTTGAACAGATATGGAAAAGAAATTGGAGAAAAAAATGTCTTTAGGTTACATCTCTCTCTCATGTTCATCTAGTCTTCATCTTTCTCACCATTCCTACTTTCTGTGACCTCCCTATAACTAAATTATGTCATTTTTGAGAATGATACCTTAGGACAGGAATTTTTTTCTTTATACCCATAAAGGTGAACAACTTTTTCATCTAAAGTAACCTGCTATCAGAAAGCAAATCTTTCTCCCTAGTATATGGTGGCTATAGCTTTTTCATCTTTTTCCCAAAGGGAAAG
>NW_005841928.1:1148347-1162339 GCF_000455745.1 Alligator sinensis
GGAAACTAATAAAAAGTCCTACATAGAGTCAGTGGGCATATCTATGCATGATATTAATGCAAAGCAATACACTTAACATACAGCTGGGACCTATGCACATTGAGCCAAGTCGGAGCAGCTCTGGCTGATAGGGAGCCCCAGGAGCCAACCTGCCAACCTGCCAACCTGGGGCTGCTCCAACCCACCTCAACGTGCTTTGGAGGGGCTGGATGGGGCATGAGGATGCTCCAATGCAGAGCTAGCCAGCAAGTAGCCCTGCACTAAAGCACCCTTGTGACAGCAGCCCCATCAGCATCTACAAATGTGCTGCTGCACATTAAAGAACGCCATTGCAGGATAGTACTTGTATTTACAAGTACTAACCTTTGGCAGAGTTAATTAGTTTCCTGCAGTCTAATACGGGTACACGTGTAGATGTTGAAACTTTACTGCGGAGTTAATTAGGTGGCTCCACAGTAAATATCTTATGTAGATGTGCCCACTATTAAGAGGCCAAGAATAATGAGCTTTTGATTATCAAATGAAATAACCCATATGTGATCACCATTTATAATATAAAAGCAAAAAGAAACAAAGCAAGCTGGAAAGTTTGTGTTAATTAAAAACAAATCAGACGTGAAAGCTTTGTTGAGTCAGTGTAAAGCTCCGTCTCAAGCTTTCATACTCCGGGATGCATATGGAACTAGTAATTACCTAGTAGCCTTATTAACTGCAAGGCAAACTGGCTATAAAGTCATAGGTGATTTCAAAACAGAACCTGGAATTCCAGAATGAAGGTTGATAATAGCTAGCTATTACATGAGGGATGGAGCCAGTATCTGTCTTACCCATGTCCATTGATGTGCTCATTAACATGGTCTTGAAGACTGATGGTATAACCTTCTATAGTTTGTGGTATCAATCACTGGGCATAAACGGCAAGTGAATAATAGGAGAAGACCAATCCATTTTTAAAAATATGGCCTTGTTGAAATGTTGCATATAATTAATAAGCATATCCTTGAATAATTACTTTGGATTACTGTGACTATTGTGGTACTTATAATTCAAATGTTAAAGATATGCAGGTGGAAATTACTTACTTTAGGAATTTATTCAAAGCCATGGCAGCCCAGCTTCTCACCAGCTTGGGGCTACATGCAGCACTGGCCATAGCACCCCTTCCCCACCAGGAGTCACCCCTGCCTCATGGGTACCCCAATTTCCCCCTGCTGCACATGTAGTACCACTCACCTGCAGTGCAGGCTGCCTAGCTCCTTTGTCATGAGCAGCCCGGCCTCTTTCTGCTGCGCAGGCACATAGTCACTGTAGTCTCTCTCATGCATGCTGCCTGGCCCCCCTGATCCCCTCCTGCTGCACTCTCTAACCCCCAGGAGCAGGGTAGGAAGTACAACCCAGAGGAGGGCAGGGGAACCCAAAGAATCTGGCTGCCACGGGTCAGGTCAGTGGTGGCCAGGTGTGAACCTGTGGGCCACATGCTAATCCTTTGGGGCTGAATGTGACCCATTGGCTGCCAGCTGGACAGCTCTGTTTTAAGCATTTTGGAATGATATTACAATGAAATCCCTGTCCTACTTCATCTCGGTCCTCCCTACCTTGCTCCGAGGGCATCCAAACCCCAAGCCTCAAGGCTTGGGCCTGCAGGTAGGATGCCCACCAAGGTTTTGGAAACATCTGAAGCCCCAGGTGTGGGCGGAGGATATTTGCCGGTAGTTCTGATGGTTCTGGACTCTTGGATTTGGAATTATAGCTTCGTAGTTTCATAGCTGGTAGGGTCGGAAGGGACCTGAGGAGATCACCTAGTCTGACCCCCTGCCATGGGCAGGAAAGGATGCTGGGGTCAAATGACCCGAGCCAGGTGGCTGTCTAGCCTCTTTTGAAGACCCCCAGGGTAGGGGCAAGCACCACTTCCCTTGCAAGTTGGTTCCAGCTCCTAGCCACCCTGACTGTGAAGTAGTGCCTCCTGATATCTAGCCTGCATCTACTGTCAGTCAACTTATGGCCATTGTTCCTTGTTACCCCCGGTAGTGCTCGGGGGAACAGGGACTCTCCCATTGTCTGCTTGTCCCCCTTGGCAAGTTTATAGAGGGCCACCAGATCCCCTGTCAGCCTTCTTTTGTAGAGGCTGAACAGGTTCAGGTCCCGTAGCCTCTGCTCGTAGGGCCTCCCCTGCTGCCCCCAGTCATGCAAGTGGCCCTCCTCTGGACCCTCTCGATGCTGTCCCTCCTGAAGTGCAGTGGTCAGAGCTGGATACAGTACTCCAATTGTGACCTGACCAGTGTCACATGGAGGGGGAGGATCACCTCCTTGGACATGCTCATGATGCATCTATGGATGCATGACTAACTGCGGTTAGCCTTCCTGACTGTGTCCCCACATTGGCGGCCCATGTTCATCTTGGAATCAATAGTGACTCCGAGATCCTTCTCTGCCTCTGTGTTGATGAGAAGGGAGTTCCCCAGCCTGTAGGTATGCTACTGGTTCTTCCTCCCCAGCTGCAACACCTTGCACTTGTCCATATTGAAACCCATCCTATTCTCATCCTCCCACCTCTGTAACCTGTTGAGATCTAGTTGTAGCCTGTCCCTCTCTTTTAGCGTACTCACTTCTCCCCACATCTTAGTGTCATCTGCCAACTTGAACAAGGTACTTTTCACCCCCTTGTCCAAATCGCTGATGAAGATATTGAACAGTGTGGGCCTGAGGACTGAGCCCTGGGGAACCCCACTGCCCACATCTCTCCAGGTTGAAAATGACCTGTCCACCATCCACCACTCTCTGGGTGCAGCCCTTCAGACAATTTGCGACCCATCTGACTGTGTAGGTGTCGACACCACAGACATCTAATTTTTTAATGAGGATGGGGTGAGAGACAGTGTCAAAGGCCTTCCTGAAGTCCAGGAAGACTACATCCACTGTGACACCTGCATCTAAGGCTTTTGTGACCTGGTCATAGAAGGCTACCAGGTTGGTCTGACAGGACCTGCCTCTAATGAACCCGTGTTGATTGCCCCTAAGCATAAACTCACTTGCTGGCCCCTTGCAGATGTGCTCCTGGATAATTTTCTCAAAGAAGACCAAGGTAAGACTAACGGGCCTATAGTTTCCTGGGTCCTCTTTCCTCCCTTTTTTGAAAATGGGGACCGCATTAGCCCTTTTCCAGTCATCGGGCACCTCACCAGAGCACCACGAGTGCTCATAAAGCTGTGCCAGGAGTCCTGCAATAACCTCTGCCAGTTCCCTAAATACTCTGGGGTGGAGATCATCAGGACCTGCTGATTTGAACACATCTAGTCCCTCCAGAAGTTCCCTGACTAGGTTCTCACTGACCTGGGGCCTGGCTGCGCCTCCCCTGGGTCCGTCCGGGATCCCAGTGAGGGCAATGTCCCTGTCCCTGTTCAGAAAAATGGAAGCAAACAATCTGTTAAAGAGATTAGCTTTGTCATCTGGTGCTACCACCAGATTACCAAGCATGTCCTGCAGAGGCCCCACATTATTTGGTACCTTCTTTTTACCCCCTATATATTTAAAAAAGGACTTCTTGTTATCTTTGATCCTGGTCTCTAGTCCCAGTTCCATCTCTGCTTTAGCATTCCTGATACCCTCCCCCCCCTTACAATCTCGAGCCAAGGAGGTATAATCCTCCTTGGTGATGGTCCCTCCCTTCCATTGAGTGTACGCCTCCTTTTTGGCTTTGAGGCATTTTGGCTAATTTGGCTTCAGATGAAAGTTATAAAAAAAACCCCAAAACAACTTCATCTCAGTATGTTTGATAGTAGAAAAAGATGATATTTATTTATCATGGAAAAGCAGTAAATGTAGAATGACCTTCATAATAATTTTATTCCATCACTTTTGTATTTAGGTGGTTTGTAAAGTTTGTGTCTATGTTGTCAAACAGTAATGAGAGGGCAGATGCTAAACTGGCAAAATAGTGATTTAATTATATTTAGATAGAAATCTGAGAGTCTACCTATCATAGCATTTCACTGGAATGGAAGAGGATATTCAGAAATAGATTATGAAAAATAATAGTAAAAACCCCTTAATTTCCAATGAAAGCCCATTTTCCAAGGAAAAGGGGTGTAACTGGAAAAATTATGGCTGCTGACAGACTTGAAGAAAACAAACAAATGGTGCTTTACTGGAAGAGGCAGTGCATTAGTTCAACCCAGCTCCACAGCTTCTGTATAGATTGGGTGCTTTAGCAGCGCTTTTGGCCCTTTTATATAAAGCTGATTCAATCAGCTATTAGATAAAAGCACCAAAAAAGTAATGCTGAAATGCCTGATCTATACAGATGTTGGGTGAGCTGGGTCTAACTAATGTGATGTGTCTTCTGGGCCTGCAGCAGGCTTGGTGTAGGGGTGTGCAGAGTTTAAAGTAAAGCACCTTTTTAATTTAAAAAATTTTTTACATCTGTAAATAGCCAATGTGCCTAGAGAGAGTGATTGTATTTTTTTAATTCTGTTTTCCTGTTGGCTTAAGACTGTTAGGAAATGCACTTCTCTCCCAATATTCTTTTCTGCATGGCAATAATGAAATGAGAGACTAAGGATGATTAGTTTTAGCTTTTGAAGTCTTTGTTACCCAAGGCAGTCATTAAATCTTGCTAGGGTCAGAACTGACATTCCACTTATGGGATGCAGATGCATTGGCTAAGGCAAGACCACTCCCTCTTTCCACACTGAATGGCTTGTACTGATATTCTGTTCACTCCATAGCTATAACCTAACTTAACTTAGCTCCCACCACCCATGGCCTGGAGCTGTTGTCCTGGTGGTTTGCCCCTTAAATTGGCTTTGGCAGAAGCCTGTTTTCTTACATTTTGTGAATTATAGTTGAGTCCTTTAAGCTCAAATAGACAGGGTGTCTAAGAAGTGGAGATTTCTACTGCTTATTAGTCCTACCTACAAAAACTGGGAGAAGGGATGGTCATATCAAATATGTAACCCTAAGGGGATTGCTGGTAAAGATGGAAGATTTACAGAGTAAAGGTGCGATGAACTAGGTTAGCTTGTGGCACATTTAATATGATATTATGTTGGAGAGATTTTGTTTCTGTTGTTATTTAAACAATACATAGGGCAAGCTTGTGTTTGCTGTGATTTTTTATGTTTTCTTGTTCTGTGTATCATGCTGCTTTTCTCACTACATCTCTCCCTCCTACTTCTTTAGATTTTTTCTTTGAATTATGTAATTAAATTTGTCCTTTGTTTTACCTAAGCCCTGAGATCTATTCCATTTGGCTAAAAATTAGTAAATAATTACTCAGCCACAAGGAATATCAAGGTACTTCCTCTCTGCCTCAAACAACCTCATACCCAACCAAGTAGGTGATAGTCCCATCAGGTATTCACTTAAGGAAGTAAATTGCTAAGAATGTATTCTGTTAGTTAGGAGATGTCCATGACAGCTAACAACTATGAATACCTTACAAGGATATACTTAGGGTTATAACTGGCCAGGACTGTGCCCAGGCCAGTCCTCCCTCTCTTCCCCGCTCTGCTTTTTGGCACCAGAGGTGGCAGTGGGCGGGATGCAGAAGTGGCAGCTGAAGTTTACAGCTGCTGAGGGGGGTTATCACCTCATTCTTTTTGCTGCAGACACCCACATTGAGCAGGCATGTTTTTGGTGGTAAGAAAATGGGATGACATCTCTCCATAGCAGCAGTGAACTCTGCTTCCACACTATAGAGCTACATTTCTTAGAGTGCCATAGGCTCATTGACGCACACTCATGCGACACCATTGCTTGTTCTGGGGGCTGGAGATGGAAACTGCACACAGAGCTGGGGATGTGAAGGTGAGGCATCCCATTGTCTATTCTGGCAGCCCCTTCCCTCTCCCTCCTCACTCCCCTTAAAGCAGCTCCTAGGGTTCATGCCCCTTATACTGTTAGATATACCTGATTGTAAACAGGGACATGAGTGTACTCATACACAGGTGTGCAGAGAATGAGATGCACGTACCATCTTTTAATTTTGGTGTATACCTAGAGGTATTTTATTAGAGCCACTTCAACATGAAAGCCATAGATGTGAACATCAAGAACTCCCGGAGGATTTGAATGAAAATGTATTATTAATATATTGCATGAGGAACCCTAAACTGTGAGATGCTCTAAATCTGTGTTTGGGTGTCAATATTTATTTGAGCTCTTCTGTTTTATTTTTTTTAATGTATGCATTTTTATTAGCATTCAGTAAAGGTGGAGAATGGGAGGAGATTCAAAATTGTCATACATTTGTCATTTTCAGTGGGTAAATTGTTTGGGCAACTTCCTTTCTGCCCAGATAAATTTAGATGAATGAGCAGGTTTACTAAGTAATTATAAATATTTTATTATGTGTGAATACATTAAACTCTGAAAGCCTTTAGTCACTCATTTTAGCTGACAAAATGCTTTTGTGAGTTTCTATTAAAGGAATCCTTCAAAAATACTAGAAAGCAATATCCCACACTCAAGTTATTTTGTTAGGAAGAATGATTCCTTTTTTAATTTCAATTGACAGGAAGGTATGCACACACATTCATTACATCAAGGAATAAGGTTTTCTGTGGGGGATTTTAAGTCACACACACAGAAGCAAGCTCTGTTTGTAATGGTTAATAACATGTTTTCCATTGCCTTTAAAACTACAGGCTTATTTCAAATAACAGAGATGCTAGTCTAAGGAAAAAGATGGTGATACACTGTAGAGAAATAGGAAAATAGTTGTGTTCTCTACTTTTACTCATAATCTATAATACCCCATAAATACTTCAATGCAGACTGCTTTTAGAATAAGATATTATACAAGAAAGGCAACACTACATTTTGAATGTAGCCTTCTTTTGATAAACCTCTGTAGTGGCAAACTATTCAGAAATGTGTTTCTTTATATATATCAGTAATGGTTTTGGACACCTTCAAAGACAACATATTTTAAAATACGCTTAAATATGTGTTCTGTAAATATGCAACCATGCTTCTATTAAACGTCACATTTTTAGATGCAAGAACAAAATTCTAAGAATCTGCTGTCCAACAGTAATTGGCAGTCATTGTACAACATTTTAAACGTGATTAGTAGATGTAAAACTATATAAAATGAAAATTGAAAATTAAAATCTGATAGTGCATGACAGAAAAAGATCATTCATATTCCTTGACAAATCACAAGATAAGATAAATGTCAGATCATATAATATCCATCGAGTAACAAATTAAAGAGAAGGGTTTTTTCCAAATGTAATTTCCGGGTTTTTTTCCAAATGTAATATGATGCTGGATACAAACTGTTGAAAATGAATGTTCTAGGTTTTGAAATGCTAACCCAGGCACACTGAACTCTTTTGAAATCAGTAGGAACTGGAGGTGTATGATCACTTTGAAAATTGGACTAATATTCTTTAATGTGTGGGGAAAAGCAGAATACAGGATAGAGAGAAATCAATATTGAATGCATTACTATGTAACTATATTTCAAACCAATATTAGGAATAGACTACCATAAAAAATAATAAATATTTCAGGGACAGAGAGAAATAAAAGAGAAATATTGAAGGGGGCAGAGAGAAATCCATATTGAGTATATTTATCTACATTCGAAATCCAAATCTGCTTCCCAAATCGATACCAGAGATGGATGACTGGTGTGAAAAAACAAAAATATTGCAGGGACAGAAAGAAATCCATATTTAGTGTGTTTATCTACATTCCCAAACAATATTAGAGAGAGCCTGAAGTCAGATATTTGTAATATTCATTTAATCTAATTTTGAATCATGGCATCCAACACTGGGGAAAAAAAAATGAACAACATGTTCTTGGAAGAGAAGAAGACATCACATCCAGGCTTGCCAAATGGCCATCCATAATGCCAAAGGTTGATTAATATGCAAAATCCCAACTCTAAATAAATAGTTTTGTTGCTCTCTATTAATACTGCCATTTTCACTTCATATGCTTCTCCCTCACATGTAGAGATGCTGAATTATTTCTAAATTTATCACAGCTGCTACTAGTGGCAGCATTCATTTAAAAAAATATATATTTTAATCTACTCTTAGATGCTGCTGTTTATTCTCTAAGCATGTAGAATAAAAGTTCATCTAATGAGATGTCCTCCTATATAGGCAAAGTGTTGACAATTTAAAGACCAGACTCCAAAATCAGCCCTCAGGCTCTCTCTAACAGTCCCCTTTTGCAACTGCCTTCATAAATAGCTGAATTACCTTAGAAGATTGGTTTCAGAATCTGGGCACTTCTCTTGCCTTCTATATAAACATTAAATTGAAGCAACAAAAGTGAATGACTTCTAAGGTATCACAAGGAGAGAAGATTTCTAAAAGCCAGAAGGCTTTTAGATTAGAGAGTATATAGGTCAAAATGAACTCTTTGAATCTGCATCTGGAATTCAAATGTCCTGAGATAGATGGAAGCCCATGCACACTATGGTACATAAGTTGACATGTTTTTCCTGAGAGAAGCTCCACCATGTAAGCTGGTTGTAGAAATATGTACAATAATCTAATATTAAGGTGATAAGACATGAAGACCTCTTCCTTTTGACTATGGACCTTACCAAAGTTAGTCTTTTAGCTTGTGTGTAGAAGAAACAGGGGCCCTAAATTGAAGTGGTAGGTTTTATGAAACACTGCTTCAATTTAGGGCTGATTAAAGCCCTGTGTCATGCACACACCCCGCACTTACCTGCCTCTCTGGTGGGGAGGGAAGGGTGAGCTGCCAGGGGGCGGAGAGGTCCCTGGGCTGTGGGAGGACTGGTGCTTCCCTCTGGCAGTGGTGCCCCCCACCCCCATGCAGCACTCGCCCACAGGCACCTGGCTTGGGTGATTCTGGTGGGCACCGCAGCCACGGGAGGAAGCACCGGGCCCTCATGCAGCTCAGACAGCCAGGCTCCGGGGGGGAGGGGGGAGGATCAGACTTGCTGCTTTTCTTAGGCGGAACCTGCTTTGCTGGGCTGCTGCCAGGCTGCCTGCAGGGCTTCCTACAGAGCTTCATGGAGCCCGGTGCGTCACTCCATGGCTGTAGGGCAGCAAATTAAAATTCCTCGAAGGAGTTTTAGTTTGCTGCACCCCTAGTCATTTAAGGTGCATTACGCCACTGAATTTCCTACAGTGACTGGAATTAATTCACAATACACCACTGAGGCGTGCAAACACCGACACCATTAAAGTGATGCAAAAGCATTTAGCTTTAAAGTGCTCATGCACACATGCCTCTTGTTTTGTCTACACATGGCCTTAGGCAGACATAAATGGGAAAAAAATGCATCTTTCCCCATTGCTGCTGTTCGAAAGTCAACTGGGCATACCGAGTTGATTTTAAATGGGAATGAAACAGCTGTGGATGAGGTGTGCAATCCTGAGACTGTAGGCCCTACTAACAAAAGTAGGGCACACTGTCACAGAGACAAACTCTATGATTTTACTAAGGTGTTTCCCTAGCTATCAGCGTTCTCTCCACATGATTTGTTTTGAGCTTCAGCCAGCCGATTTTCCTGTCAGTTCCGATCTTAACCAGATAAAGGCAAACTGAGAAATAACAATATCCAAATGTGATGAAAAAATGATATTCATCTGGATGTTACTGCACCTGAATGTATTTCTCTCTCATTTAGTAATGTCCTATATATGAAGAAGAGATTGAATTGAATTTGCTGGTAACTGCCACAAGGGAAATGTCAGGGAAGAAAACTGTTTTCCAGCACCCTTTTTTGGGTTCTCTAGGAGACCAAAGAATAGAGCTGCTAGAAATCTACTTCCTTCATCCCTGCCAGGATCCAAAGCCAATCCCCAGAACCTGTGGTTAATGAAATCAAGGCAGCAGGTACAGCCAAAGGAATAGATAGACGCTTGGATTTTATCCATGTCTTAGAGAAGATCATCAAACAATGAAACTATAACTATGACTATAATATAATCAGCTGTGCTAGCAGACTGAGTAGCATTCTTAGCCTGTCAAGTTTTAGTGTAAAAATAATTAAGTGCAGGAACATATTGCCAGGGGAGGCTGTGGAATCTCCAACACTGACGATACGGGTTAGACCCATGATGCTCAGCCAGGATGCCCCAAGGTTCTTTCAAGGATGCTATGGCGTGCCATGCTGCCCGGTGTGCAAACAGGATGCACAAGATAAACCCCAATATTTCTGATGGGAATTCATGGTGTTAAAAACATTCTGACATGTTGTAGTCTTTCTGAGTTCTGTCCAACAGAAGTACTGCTCTATTAGTAAAAAAACCCCAAAACAAAAGAGTGTAAACTAAGAACTGGCATTTTCTGAGGGGTGCCATGAGCCTATCAAAGGGTGCCCTGAGTCTAAAAAAGGTTGAGACCCACTGGATTAGATAAATGTCTGTCAGGAATGGCTTAGGTCTAGTTGATCCTGCCTTTGGGCAAAAGCGTGAATTAGATGACCTCTTCAGGTCCCTTCCATTTGTATTTTATATGATTCTGTAAAAGATACCCAGCAAATCTAAGGAGTCTAGTTATTGCTACAAACTTCTAAAAACAGAAGGCTAGAGAAAGGGTGATAATTAGTATGATTTTAAGCATCAGGCGGTAGCATTAATGTTGCCACAGCTATTACTGCTACTATTGCAACCAGCATATGTGCTGCCATTGCCCCTTCTACAATCCCTAAGTCTTTACAGCAAGCAATAAAGATGAATAAAACAAGGCAGTATATGAGAGTTGAGAGAGAATTTCCTGGCCTGGCAAGAAAAGGAAATTTATCTTGAAACCAAGCCTGATATTAGTGTCAGTGAAGCAGCTATGTTAGTTGATGATCTGTCCTCTTCTGAATCACAACAGATGCATAGGTACTTTAGACAGCTGCAAAGGCAAAGAAAATGGAATGAGTGTTGCTCTCTTTGCTGCCAAGGCTGAAAGAAATATTGCCCTCCTGCTAGCCTATTCTCTCATTCTTTTATTCCTTTTTTCCTTCAATGTTTCCTCAAAAACACAGAGGTGGGCCATAGCTAGAATTAAGGTGAGCTTTGTCATGAAGTGAACCTGCTCTTGAGAAGTTATATCTACTATATACTATCATGTTATTGATAGACTAGATACTAAGGAAAAAGATTGGATAGTTGTGGTTGGCACCACCACAGCTGTGGTAACACATTTCTCACACTAAATTTTGTTACTGACATTATGCCATCACATGAAACAAACATCTTTCTTTGCTTTTGCTGATACTAGTGTAAAACTTGAAATATGTCCAAGAATGGTAACATAAGCTAGAAGGGGTAAAAAGTGACATAGCTATCTGTCATGTAACAATGGTAAGTAACAGTAGGAGTTGATTTCTTCTAATACTGAACAAGGAACTTTATTGAGAAAAAAAATCTTAATCTTTAAGGCTATTCTGTCTTCTGCTCCCTTTCAGATCCCCTACCTAGATTCTTCACCTTATGCCTGGCTTTCTGCTGTAGATTTAGAGAAACAGTACACATGTCTTCATAGTTTCTAGTAATATCTTGTGGTTCATAGAAAGGATGTGATCACAGTTCAGCACTGTGTACAGACTGTAGCAAAATACTAGGCCTGGAAGAGTGATTATACTTTACTGCCATCTCATTATTACTATGGAATTTTTTTCCAAAGCCCATGGGCCAATCTATCACTGTGAGAAATTTGCAACCACTTGAGCATATACTTGTCATAGCTACCCTATTGCCCCCAGTATGTCATTTATCATTAAAATTGCAATATACAATATGTACAGTATTTCAAGAATAAATGCATTTCATGAAAAATATATAAAACCTCATCTCTCAGGTCATGAGCCAACTTATGATAGAGATAGGATGAAACTTTCCCCATAGGCAGGTTCTTTCTTGTCAGGGACAAAGTGTTGGTCTGTTCTGCTGTGAAATTCTTCTGTGATGAAAAGAACTGACTATCATAACAGGGGACACCTGGCAGTTGGGCAGGGAGATGCTGTTTCACAGTCTAACTGGAAAACTTCTGGTTTTGGAGTCTGTCAGCATATGTGGATGGGCCAGTCATAGGTTGGGCACGCTAAGTTCTGGCCTCCTACTGACCCACTGCTGCTGCAGTATAGACAGACCCGTAGAATCGCTGTAAGTGGCTACCACTAATGCAACTTCTTGCTCAATGTTTTTCTAAGTGCAGCCACTAAGCACACTTGAGTAAGTTACCAAATAGTGGCTATAGAAGTAACTGGACATTTAAAAAATAGCTACTATGGGCATCAGCACATTCACTGGATTGTATTGACATGCCTGTGAACTAAGCATGTTCACTTCCCTTTCCCAAAACTCAGTTCATTGGAAGCCTGAAATTTAGGCCAGTTGAGGCCTGCTAGAAGTAAACAAGCTCCAGAAGAAACACGGTCCTTACTACTAGGAATTTACAGTATAAGTTTAGCTAAAGCAATACAAATCCTGGGGAAACTCTTTGAGAAGATCATCAAGGAGCACATTTGTGATGGGCCGGCATCAGAAATGATGCTCAGGGGCAATCAGCATGGATTTATTAGGGGGAGATCATGTCAGACCAACCTGATTGCCTTTTATGATCAGGTCACAAAGGCCATGGACGCAGGTGTCGCGGTGGATGTAGTCTTTCTGGACTTCAGCAAGGCCTTTGACACCATCTCTCACCCCATCCTAATTAATAAACTAGGCGACTGTGGCATAGATGCCTACACAGTCAGATGGATTGCAGATTGGCTGAAGGGTCGCACTCAGAGGGTGGTGGTGGATGGATCATATTCGACTTGGGGGGAGGTGGGTAGTGGAGTCCCCCAGGGCTTGGTCCTGGGGCCTGCGCTGTTCAATTTCTTCATCAGCGATCTTGATGCTGGGGTGGAAAGCAACCTGTTTAAATTCACTGATGACACCAAAATTTGGGGGGAGGTGAGCACGCTAGCAGGGAGAGAGAGATTGCAGAAGGATCTGGATAGGTTACAGGGGTGGGAAAACAGGAACAGGATGTGTTTCAATACGGACAAGTGCAGGGTGCTGCACTTGGGTAGTAGGAACCAGCAGCACACTTATACGATGGGGAACTCCCTACTTGAGAGCACGGAGGTGGAAAGGGATCTTGGTGTCATTATTGACTCCAAGATGAACATGGGCCGACAATGCGAGGTCATGGTTGGCAGGGCTAACCGGACCTTGTCGTGCATCCACAGGTGCATCTCGAGTAGAGCCAGGGAGGTGATCCTCCCCCTCTATGCGACGCTGGTCAGGCCGCAGCTGGAGTATTGTGTCCAGTTCTGTGCGCCCCATTTCAGGAGGGATGTGGACAACATGGAGAGGGTCCAGAGGAGGGCCACCCGCATGATCCGGGGACAACAGGGCAGACCCTACAGTGAGAGACTGCGGGACCTGAACCTATTCAGCCTCCACAAGAGAAGGCTGAGGGGGGACCTGGTGACCGTCTATAAACTCACTAGGGGGAACCAGAAGGGTTTGGGGGAGACGCTGTTTCCCCTAGCCCCCGCTGGCATAACAAGGAGTAATGGGCACAAGTTGATGGAGAGGAGGTACAGATTGGACATCCGAAAAAACTACTTCACAGTTAGGGCGGCTAGGAGCTGGAACCAACTTCCAAGGGAGGTGGTGCTGGCCCCTACCCTGGGGGTCTTTAAGAAGAGGCTGGATGCCTACCTGGCTGGACTCATTTGAGTCCCGTTTTTGTTTTTAGGGTTTTTTGTTGTTCTCCCGCCCTGGCGGGGGGTCGGGCTAGAAGATCTATTAGGTCCCTTCCGACCCTAAAACTATGAAACTATGAAATGATAATCATAGTGGGCTAAAAGCATAGGGAGAGCAGTTGTGACAAAGGCCACGGGACTGCTTGTTAATGTCTGAATTTCTTGAGGTTTTTTTGGCTAGTTTTGGGGTCTGCAGGGAGATATGCTTGTAGGGCTCAATTATGCATATGTTTTAATAGATTCCCTAGATGCCATGATCTGAGCATTCACACTAGGCAAGTGGCTCTCTGCACTTCTTT
>NW_005841928.1:1162349-1176301 GCF_000455745.1 Alligator sinensis
CTAAAACTAAGTGAATTCCCAAAACTGAGGAGGTACAAATTTAAGGTTTCAATAGATATTTTAGCTCACCTACATTGCAGCTACTGGGCCTGATTCCCAAACTAACTTTAACTTGGTCTTCCTCCTGGTTCCCACGAGTTTTGTACCACAGCTACTTGCAGATACAATTTTAGCGTTTTTTACTTGGTTTTCAGGTGGAAAAGTTGTACAGGATCTCTGTTTGCTGAAATCGATGGAACAACTTCTGTTGGCTTCAGTGAACTTTGAATCAGGCACATAGATATCTATTTACAAATACAAATAAGTTTGACTGTCAGAGCCCCACACATCAAATCTGAATGTTAGGACTTCTGGGCATTTCTGATGTCAAGCTAAGAAATGGATTTCCACAGACAAGTGTTTTGGGGAAGCCCACTGCAAATGTTCCAGTAGACCCACACCAAAGCAAGCTTCTACTCTCAAATGGATGTATTGAACCTATTTTAATCATTTCATGCACCTATAAATCCTGGGGTTACTGAGAAAAAAGTTAAGGGAGAAATAAAAATAGTAACCAGGTAAGGAGATCAGGGAAGATGAAATGCTTCACTGAAGCATGTAGCCTTTTTGAGAACGAGGAAACTGTCAACATGATACTTGAAAGAAGAGAGTTTTGAACACAGATTCTAGTTTTTTTTTTTGTCTGCTGCCTGTTTAGCAGCAGGTTTGCATCCTGTCTTGTTTTTCTTTTTTCCTCCCCAGCTATTTTTCATCAAGGTAAACCTGGGATTTGTCCCCTTGGCTATTACAGGAGGTCTCCCTAACTCTTATGTGAGGAGAGCTTCTATATAAATCATTATCAGTGAAATCATTTATGTCACACTTTCAGCAAGGTTACTTTGGTAACAACACATTTTGTAGAACGTATATTTTGATATAAGTTAAGGCTGCATCCAGAATTCACTATTTTCACTCACAAAACTTAAAAGCTTCCGTATCTACCCTGCAGGTGAAGGAAAATGCTTCTGTAATTTTAAAGGAGAAATATCTAATGGGCTACAAGTTATATTGATTAAATCAATGAATTAATAAAAGATTTTTCAAGCATTATTTTCTCCCTCTATTTTCTGTCTTTGTCCCAAAAGATTCCACATGTGAGGGTTTTTTTATTCAGTTTGCCTGTTAGTTCCCTTTGCTGGTGAGTTTGGGATACTGTTATGTCTACAGAACAATTTTTTTTGCATCTATGATAGAGAGCAGAGATGTTTCTTGAAGGCTGTGCCTAGACTATTTGTTTTCTCTACTTCTTTATTAGGTGGAGTGGGCCCAATGCTAAGATCAGAGAGGCTTCCTTTTTCATTTTCAGCTCCACTTAACTGCAGGCTCTCCACCTTTGCTGCAGGAGTGCTAGGAAGACTCTGGTATTTTTGGTGGCCTTTTCCAGTATATGGATGTTTCATAGTTTCATAGTTGGTAGGGTTGGAAGGGACCTGAGCAGATCATCAAGTCCGCCCCCTGCCATGGCAGGAAAGAGTACTGGGGTCAAACGACCCCAGCAAGGTGTTCATCTAGCCTCCTCTTAAAGACCCCCAGGGTAGGAGCCAGCACCACTTCGCCTGGAAGTTGGTTCCAGGTCCTAGCCATCCTGACAGTGAAGTAGTGCCTCCTGATGTCTAGTCTGAATCTACCCTCTGCCAGCTTGTGACCGTTATTTCTTGTCACTCCTGGTAGTACTTGGGGGAACAGGGACTCTCCCAATGCCTGCTGGTCCCCCCTGACTAGTTTGTAAACGACCACTAGATTCCCTCTCAGCCTTCTCTTGTGGAGGCTGAACAGGTTCAGGTCCCTTAGCCTCTCCTCGTAGGGCCTGCCCTGCTGCCCCCTGACCATGCGGGTGGCCCTCCTCTGGACCCTCTCAATGCTGTCCACATCCCTCCTGAAGTGCGGCGCCCAGACCTAGACACAGTACTCCAACTGCGGCCTGACCAATGTTGTATAGAGGGGGAGGATCACTTCCTTGGACCTGCTTGAGATGCATCTGTGGATGCATGACAAGGTGCGGTTGGCCTTCCTGACCATGTCCCCACACTGTTGGCCCATGTTCATTTTGGCATCAATAATGATTCCAAGATCCTTTTCTGCCTCCGCACTGATGAGAAGGGAGTTCCCCAGCCTGTAGGTATCCTGCTGATTCTTCCTCCCCAGGTGCAGTACCCTGCACTTCTCAGTGTTGAAACCCATCCTAGTCTCATTCACCCACCCCTGTAACCTGTCCAGGTCCAGTTGCAACTTATTCCTCCCTTCTAGCATGCCCACTTCTCCCCACATCTTAGTGTCGTCTGCGAATTTGAACAAGGTGCTTTTTACCCCCTCGTCCAAGTCGCTGATGAAGATGTTGAACAGTCCAGGCCCGAGGACCGAGGACCGAGCCCTGGGGCACCCCACTGCCCACATCCCTCCAGGTCGAAAAAGACCCATCCACTACCACTCTCTGGGTGCGGCCCTCCAGCCAATTAGTGACCCATCTGACTGTGTAGGTATCAATACCACAGTCTCTTAGTTTTTTAATGAGAATGGGGTGAGAGACAGTGTTGAAGGCCTTCCTAAAGTCCAGAAAGACTATGTCCACTGTGACACCAACGTCTAAGGATTTTGTGGCCTGTTTATAGAAGGCCACCAGGTTGGTCTGATGGGACCTGCCTCTAATGAACCCATGTTGGTTGCCCCTAAGCATAATCTCCCCTGATGGCCCCTTGTGGACATGCACCAGGATAATTCTCTCAAAAAGCTTCCCTAGGACTGAGGTAGACTAACTGGCTTAAAGTTTCCTGGGTCCTCCTTCCTCCCTTTTTTGAAAATGGGAACAACATTGGCCCTTTTCCAGTCCTCTGGCACCTCACCAGAGCACCATGAGTGCTCGTAAAGCCATGCCATGGGTCCCTCAATGACCTCTGCTAATTCCCTCAGCACTCTGGGGTGGAGATCATCAGAACCTGCTAATTTAAATATGCCCAGTTCCTCCAGAAGTTCCCTGACTACGTCCTCTCTGACCCTAGGCGTGGGTATGCCTTCCCTGGGGTGTACGGGGGTCCCGGTGTGGGGGGATGACCTGGTCCCTGCTCAGGAAAATGGAGGCAAAGAAATTGTTAAATAGGTTAGCTTTGCTGTCTGGTGCGATGACCTGATTTCCTAGCATGTCCTGCAGAGGCCTCACATTATTTTGCTGAATCTCCTTGTCAGCTGCTTCTACTCCTTCAGCTACCCAGTAGAGAGAGATCATCCAGGAACAAGGAGGAATCAGAGGGGAAGGAGGTGCTTGTGAGGTGGCAGACTTAAGGACCACTCTCTCCCTGTCTCATTCTGCACTGCAGTTTCTTTCGATCATTACCACAAGGGACTGACCAGAAATTTCAGCACAGGATGGCTTACAAGTTTGCCCTTGAAACCTTATGTCATTCATTACCTTAACTAGACTTTCATCCAGAGACACAATTTTCACCTCTTCCCCTGGGTAGATGGCCTAGGGTTTGAAGACAGGTCCTCAAAGACTGAGTTTCAGACCAGTTTGCATTGGATGATTCTGATACCTTTATTCGCAGAACAAAATGGGTGAGCTGGTAGATCTTGTTTGTTTTATCTTAAATAAAACTCCACTATGCAGCTTCTAAGAGAAGCTTGGAGAGTACCTGCTGCTTTTCCCTCAAGAAAACTCAAGGAGAGCACATTTCAGATACCAGAATCACTGGAAGAGTTATTAGAATAGTCCAAAGTCAGGGAGGGCAAGTCCATCATCAGGACTGCCTAACACTGATATCAAATTCAGTTACATACAACCACCAAGATTTATTTCTGTTCCAAAACTAATTAGTCCTTCTTCCATCCCATAGGAAAAGCTAATTTTCTTTGGGTGGAGCAAGAAATACCAAGGACTTTATGCTGTGAAAAATATAGCTCTCTAACATGGTCCTTGAAAGCTCCTCCCTTTTATTAGGTGTAGATGGTATAATCTTGACTTGCACAATCCTGTCCATAGCTGATTCCTTTATGCTTACAGAGTAAAAAAAAAAAAATCTCACTGAGATCTAAAGGGACATTTTCAGTAAAAGTATCTCAGACTAATTTGGATATTGGAACCTATGGTATTGCCAGATTTTTGGGTAGTTGCTTCCTTCGAAAGCTGAATTCAACATGTTGAATGTCTAAGATTTATAGAAATGGGATATGATTTCCAAACAAACTTTATCCAGATACCATTCAATAGGTTGAATGTTTGATAATAGTATAGTAAAGAAAAGTATTAAAACATTTATAGATTTGAATATTTATTGGGCCAAACCCAGCCCTTTTCTACAGGGTACAAAGGAGTTACCCTTTTACCACAACTGCAAGTTTCACCAGTTCCAAAACAATCTTTCCTTTTGCCACTCTCAGTCCAATATTAGAAAATATTTTCCAGACTCCAGTCAGAGCAAGCCACCAAGTTGCATCTATTTTCTAAATGTAGCCTGCTAGCTTAGGAAGCCCAGGCACCTATGCACATGCAGAGAGGCTGCTCTGACACGTTGTAATTACATGTTAGAGCAGACTTGATTAATCGTGTCTGTTGGATTGTGGTAATTACTACACTTCAGTATCAATATTCCTGCACTGAAAAATGGCAGTAAGGGTGCTTTAACTAAAGCTTGTTTGATAAGCTTTAGTTAAAGCACCTCCGCCACCATTGTTCAGTGGGAGTATGTTGATACACATGACACTCTGGGTGCTTTAATATCGAGCAGCTCTCATAGCCACTGTAATGTACTCCCACCCCAGTCCCAGAGCACTTCTATAGACACCCCTCATCCGCATCAAAGTAAGACTGAAGAAATTTGGCAATTACTACTGCAAGCAGATGGGTTATTAAAATAACCCCATTAGGACTTCTAGAATTTCACGATCCCACTCCCCTGTCTCTGCTTATCATCTTTTTCCACAGGCTAAAATAACAGTAATTTCTTGACAATGTGGCAAAGCTCTTCTCTTTACAGGCATTAATTTAATGAAAGCAAGAATTGCCAAGGTTTTTGTAAGTTCCTCTTCCAGAACTTTCAAAGTATAAAAGGAGACAAGTTCCCATCCTGGAACTTGTCAAAGTTGAATATAATAGTTTGCAAATTCCATTTATGTTTAAAGGCATTTGATATTGTCTCTCAAGATTCTTTGTCCCCTTGACTTCAGATAGGTATATTGTATCCATTTAGATCTTGGTATATAACTCTTACTTGTACTTTGCAATCAGAGGACCATCATCAGTTTCAATCCATGCCTTTTGGTCTCTCCCCCTCTGGATTTTAGAAAATGCATGGTAGCATTGTTTAGCTAGTCTGAGTCAGGAAAGTGCACATACTTACTGTTTCTTGGGCCACCTAATCAATAGAATCAGTAGAAGTAGTTACTCCTTGTACTGACAGGATTATCCAGATTCTCAGGAATCGTAGGTTAAATTGATTACAAGAAAAGCCCTGTAGCTCAGCATTGCAGCTCTCCTCCTATAGAATTCCCCTTTTTTTAATGAATTACGATCTGCTCAATCTTTCTTTACTTCTAAAGTCTGCACTTCCATGGGAGAAATCTCCACAACACTTATGTAAGAGGATCTCTGAGAAGTCCAGTGGTGACAAAAGTAAGAACCAGTGCAGTGTTAGTAGGGTCATACCAGTTTGTCAAAATACTCCATGGTTCAGGGCAAATAGCCATTTCAGGAATGATGTTACAGCCTCAGTTTCCTAGAGTTAAGCATAAAAAGAATGTAACATTCTACATGTTCTTGAGGAACATATGATATACTTGTGGACAATGAACACAACAGGGTATATATGTGAAATTTCATGCCTGTCATATCCTCTAGCACTGAGGGTGGATAGTCTATTTTTTTTTATAACTGGGCAGTACTTGCTTATGTCTTTCTGTCTTTTCTTCTTCTTCTTCAAGTTGGTTAGTAATATTAAGAAAGACCATTTTGACTACTCCATATTGACCGATTTACATCTATTTTACCCAGCCACCTCCCAATTATCTCTTTAATAACTGTGGATTCTCATTCACCAACTCCCCTTTCCATGCCCCTCTATCTCTACTCTCAGAGACTTGGAACCTCCTTGAAGCCTTAGCCATTACACCTAATATCTTGGTTAATATTTGAGGGAGTTTTCCTTTTCAAATTGAGATTCTTTCAGTTAAAGGTAGAAAAGGGAATACAGGGAAATTTGTTTGTGATGTATGTGGAATTATGCTTATCCCATCTCCACAGCTTGGTCAGCTATGAGTCCTTGGAAAGAGAGGATATGGTACATGTACTAACTTTATGTGACAAAGATCTCAGGTGGAGAGTTCTCCCATCTTTCTTTTTTATTCTTCCATGATGAACTAAGGCAGGAACAGGGTGACAGTTGTTATTTATTTTGTCACCCTCCTATTATTCTACTCTTTGTCACTTCCTGTAAGTGGATGGATGGGTTGGTGGGTACCCGTGCAGGAGAAAATTTAAATTAGTTTTTCTTGAATCTAATTTCATTTTCTCTTAGTGAGTACCCACTGCTTTGTCAGAAATCACCTGTCCTGGCTGAATCCGAAATTTATTTTTCTAGCAAGAAGAGATTATTT
Organism: Alligator sinensis; assembly: GCF_000455745.1. Taxonomy (NCBI): domain Eukaryota; kingdom Metazoa; phylum Chordata; order Crocodylia; family Alligatoridae; genus Alligator; species Alligator sinensis. The sequence continues at coordinate 1,168,971 of NW_005841928.1, forward strand.
TTTCTCTGATAGATAAGGATCTAAATGGAGAGAGAGGAAAATTATCAGAACATCGTACTTGATTAATTGTTTTTTTAATTTTTTTTGTCCTGCCTGGCTATTACTTTGCTCTTTTCTAACTTGTTCTATAGTTCTTTTATATTCCCTCAGCTATGGCAGTGTACCTGGAGGCCAAATATGTGTACTACCTCAAAATGCCAGCAGTGGGAGCTGGCAAGCAAGTTTGGGGAAAATTACAAGAGGAATTTCTGAAGCTTAGGACAAAGGCAGGAAACTCATCAGTAGTGGACTAGCAAACCGGCAGGTATCTACATAGAGGTAAGCAAACCATTTTTAATTTTGCCATGAGCCCAAATGGTTTGTTAATATCCTTTCAAACTTGCTTTATAAATTTACTTGAAAAGTGATATGCCACATATAGTTCAAGAAAATAGGTCATAGTTAAGCTTAGTTATTCATGGAATAGTTCCTCTGTAACAAGATAAAGAACACTTTGCCACTTTTACCTTCAGTTTGAGACTCAGGTGGAAAGTGCTAAAAAATATAATTATTTAGCTAACAGTAAAATAATACTGAATTCCACCATGGAATGTCTAGTTGGCAGCTGGTATCAAGTGGAGTGCTGTAGGGGTCAGTCCTGGGGCTGGTTTTGTTCAATGTCTTCATCAATGACCTGCAAGATGTCATAGAGTGCACCCTCAGCAAGTTTGCAGATGACACCAAGCTGGGGGGCAGTAGCAGATACACTGAAGGGTAGGCTAGAGTGGCGTAGACAAATTGGAGGACTGGCCAAAAGGAATCTCATGAGGTTCAACAAGGACAAGTGCGAAGTCCTGCACTTAGGACAGAACAAACCCATGCACCAGTACAGGCTGGGGGATGACTGGCTGGGCAGCAGTGCTACAGAAAAGGACCTGAGGGTTACATTGGACAACGAGCTGAATATGAGTCAGCAGTGTGTCCTAGTTGCCAAGAAGGCTAACGGAATCTTGGCCTAATTGGTAGTTGTGTTGCCAGTAGGTCAAGGGAAGTGATTATTCCCCTCTATTCAGCACTTGTGAGGCCACATCTGGAGAAGTGAACTGTGTTCAATTTTGCCCTCATCATTATAGAAAGGATGTGGACAAATTGGAGAGAGTCCAGCAGAAGGCAACAAAAATGGTGAAGGGCCTGGGGGACATGACTTATGAGGAAAGAATGGGGGAACTTGGCTTATTTAGTCTAGAGATGAGAGGATGGAGAGGAGACTTAATAGCAGTCTTCAATTACCTGAAGGACAGTTTGAAAAAGGATGGAGCCACACTATTCTTAGTGGTGGCAGATGATAGAACAAGGAGCAACATTCTCAAGTTGCAGCAAGGGAAGTTTAGATTAGATAATAGGAAGAATTTCTCACTAGAAGGGTAGTAAAACACTGGAACAGGTTACCCAGAGAGGTGGTAGAAGCTCCATCCTTGGGGGTTATTAAAACCTGGATGAACAAAAGTTTGGTTGGGATGATCTAGCTGGGGATGGTCCTACTTTAAGCAGGGGGTTGGACTAGATGACCTCCTGAGGTCCCTTCCAATCCTAACTTTCTATGATTCTATATACAAATGTATTATATGATGTAATAACACTCCTAGTATGAAACTTTCAGTTTTCTGCTAAAATAAGGAAACATTCAGAAGTATTGGGTATTGCACATGCCTGCATACATATACACACACATTTGCGCACACACAACATGTACATTTAAGTAGAGTTACCTTTTGTAAGAAAATGATCAAAAATTACTTCAGAGGAAATAATGGGCTGCATTCATCCTTTGTCTTCACTAAGGAGGGTTGCCCCAGTGAGTCCTATTAGGTAAGGCCGTGCACGCACATTCAAATAATCTGGGAAAATTCTCCCAGGTTCGTCCTCCTGGTGAACAATTTACCCAGAGAAATGTGCACAGACATTCAAAAGCTGAGGACCTGAAGAGTGGAGAGATTGCAGTGTTGACACTGCCGCTTGGTGGGGGGGAGGAGAGAGGCTGTGCCCACATCTTGACATGCTCTGCAGGCTCCCTTAGTTTTCCCAGCAACAGATGACAGTGTCCATGGGTGACCCTAGCATACCTGTGCTGGCATCAGTTCTTAGTCACCCACTGATCTTCACCCATCACAACTTGTTGTAATTTAGGAACTAGAGGGCTACATCTGGTTTCTTCTGTGTAGCTTTGACCTGGTGTCCATCTCAGGTTTGCTCTGCAGGGCTCCTTCATCCTTACACCCGCTCCCTTACCTCACATAGATAAGTTAAGTCCTTGTCTCTCTTTTTAATTCCTTTTTTGCTTTGGTCTAACTCTAATAATGGAACAGGAGATAAGTAAAAATAAAAGTAAACAACTAGGACAACAACCCCATCCTCAAGAGGGTTGTTGAGTCCCTTAAACAGTCTGTTTATTATACCTCCAGAGTTTGTCTTTGGAGAACATAAACCTTCCACCTTCAGGTCAACAAAACATCCCCTTCTCAAGTAAACAATTGAATACAGAACCAACCTCTGGTTTCCCTTCAGTTCTCAGACCCCAAGAGAGAGTGCTCCATCCTGGGCTGCAGGGTCCTGCTTTCCTGTCTCTTCTTTCTGTCTGGGCCCTTTTTAATACACAAACCATATGTGTGATCCTCTCACTGTGGACCCAGGGAGAAGCAACTCTGGCGTGATGCTTATCCATCAGCTATCTGGCCTTCTGTCTCCCTCTCCTGCAGTGTTCAGCTGGCTGGCTTTTATTTTTGGCCTCACTCAGCTTCCCCATTGCTGGGATAACCCCTCTAGGCAGCTAGAGCTTGTCAGATGAGCTCTGGCACACTTGGGGAGCTGCCTGAATGTTTTCAGAGTTGCTTTGTCTCACGGCCGGCGGCTAGTGTTCCTTACTCGCTCCCTGGCTGCCTCGTCAGGTAAGTTCCTGCTTTTCTATAATTCCTGTTATAGACAGTAATGCATATGGTAGCCCTCACTGGCTGAATCAGACTGCCCATGGTAGCCTGTGTTTCCCTGCAGCATAGTCCAGTGAGTAACACGCTGTCTTCTGGTGGGGAGGCGGGGAGAATGCTGGAGGTCTGTGTTCTTTTCTATAGAGAAATCACATGTACAGACATTCAGTCTCCTAGGAGAAGCTCTCTTGGGAGTGATTTAACCATGGTTGTTCTTAGATTATATTTCTCTTGGAATGGCCATTTTTACTCTGGGAGAAAAAGCCTGCACATCTGTACACTTGTGGTTTCTCCTGGGAGATCAGTGACTTATTCAGGAAAAACTTAATGTCTGTACAATATTCAATTGATGTTGCAAACCATAACATTCAAGAAAATATAAAATAAATACAAAAAATACAGACACACACACATACACATTAAAATAACAACAAACCTTTTGATTGTATTTTAACCTTTAGGAACAAAGGTAAAACAACAAGTTGTTTGGGTTATTAGGTAATAAAGTTTATGTTATGGTAATCTCATTGCAACTTTTTCTAAAGACATGCTTTCTAATCTCTAATTCTAAGGCCAAAAATGTAAGAAACTAATATCAACTGGGCATGTCTACACATGCATTAATGTGCCTTTGCTACTGCACATTAACTTTAATACCTCTAATATGAGGTACTACATAAATGCACAGTAGCTCATGCTACTTTACAGTAGCAAAGGCACACAGTGTTTTTCTGATGCTTAATGCACAGTAGACTAATTCTACTGTGCACTAGTGCAATAGCATGGCTTGTGTAGACATGCCTACTTAGTACCTACATAAAGTGGTCTAATTTGGGGGCATGCTGAATACTCTGTGTTTCCACTGGCCAAAATGATCATATTCCCCATTTCTGATTATCAATTGACCATAAAGTTTACACATGGCTTAGGTGTTTACATATGGATCTAGATGCCTGCTCTGGGCTTCAATTCTTATCTAATTGTCCATACATGTTAAATTCACAAAATGTTGCTTTTTTTTTCTTTAATCACATATGGGGAAAAAACATTTATGGAAAGCTTTTCCAGAAAAAAACAATTCCTATTTCATGCTTCTTTCTTTTATATCACAGGTCTAACACTGGACATACTTCCAAACGCCTTTTCAGAATTTGGATTGTCAGGATTATGAATTTCTGGTGGTGTGACATTAAATAAACATTATTGATGTAATTGTTTTTTATAAGTAGAATACTAAATATAAATATGTTTACAACTTTTCCCTGAAATTAATAATTGCTTTCTTCTATAATATCATGCTTTTTTTAGTAAAGGAAAAAATCTATTTGACTTTTGCTTCTGTCATCCTGTACCTTTGTCTTTATAAGTAAAAACAATTATATAGTCCATAAATCTCTGCTTTGTTTTCTATAACTAATTCTATACCAGTGTAGTACCTGACATGTGTTTGTTTCTTAGGCAAACGTGTAAAACTCTTCAAGTCCGAATGGAGAAGTAGAAAAAAAAGAGGTTTCTGCTGTGCCTGATGACAATTTTTGATTTTTCCACACACAAAAAATATTCTGGCTCCACGTTGGAGCACTAGTTGTGATGAATCCTAGTCTTGGTCGGATTTTAAGGAAGGGCCAGAAGGTTCGTTGAGGAGTAAAGAGTCAAAACCACTCCAGAAAATGTGTTCCAGCCCTGGTTTATTACTCACAGAGCAGCAGGTGTGTACAAATACAGGTTTCCACAGTCTTAACAGGATTTACTGTTCCTTACTCTTGTCTATAGTTACATAGTGTGCTCCAAATGATCATGAACTGTGGGCTATTGTTAGGCAGATTAATTGCTTGTGTCTTAAGGAAAGCTGTTCAGGAGACAGTATACTCTAACACTAAATAGCACAGATATGTTAGCCAACTGCTTCCTGAAATCATTTGTCTGCCTTTAATTGTCCTTCTTCGATTATCCTGCCCTCAAGGGTAGGCCAAGTTCCTTGAACCTGAATGTACTATCAGTATGTGTCCTTGCACTGTTGGAAGTCAGTCAGACACTGTAGAGATGGGATGGTATGATAAACTATTTAAAACAGAATAGAATATCCTTGGTACATACACTTAAGCATTCTGTACATTCATAGGCAACTGCATTGGACCACTGAAAATTTCAGAAAACAGTTACCATATGAAAAAAAGGAACTTGAAATATATTCTTAAAGACAGCTAGATGTCGACTATTTTAAGAGCAGCGTTTAAAATACAAATTTTAAAGCAGGATTGCTTTAAAATGAACAGCTCATTTCCTACACCTTTAGCTTTAAAACTGGTTTAACATTTACTCAGGAGGGATGGTTTAGCTTAGTAAACTCAGTCTGTGTTCCAAATTCTGCCAGATCTACTGGGGGGAAGAGGAGGTTGGCTTGGATCTCATTTTAGTGTCACAGTTCCAGTCATGTATTCCTTGCTCACCAGCAATTTCCTGCTAAGCAACTGAGAATTGTGGGTGCACACAAAATTATGGTATTATGCCTAAACTGGCATTTTGGGATCCAAGAACTCTTAGTTTAGAATATATTTGTTTTCTTGTTAATTGTAGGCGCTAAGGAAAATATTATGTGCAAATCTAATGTATGACCAATCTCAAATGGGCATGTTTATAAAAAAGGATTAAAAAGTTTACAGCTTGGTGGCTTCAGAGACATTAGATGCTTTAGAGCTATTAAGATACTTTGGGAAATATCCTGTTTCATTGGCAGAGAAAAATTATTTTATTGGAGGGAAGTGCAACTTTGAAGTCAGGAGATCTAGGATATTCTCCTACAAACTTGGGAAATAGCTTACACCAACATTTTGTGAATTTCAATGGGGAAAGATGGCCGTGTTTTCAAATGTGCTTAAGTCCTATTTTCAAAAGTGATTTAGATCAGAATTGTAATATAAACAACAGCCAATATAATTGATTTCAATTAAAGTCAAGGTCAGTTCTTCTCATCCAGGGCATCATGAAATTCTTTCAGGGGTGCTGAGGGGTGCTACACTATGCTGGCACTGTTAGGTATGCAAGCATGGTTCACGAGATAAACTCACTGCTCCGTGACAGGCGGTTGTATAGGCATCCTATGGCAGGCAGAGCTCTACAATCTATAGCTATAGCTCTAATTAACTCTGCTTAGCACAAGCATGGCAAAAACTTACTACGCTACTCGTGGTTTGGGAAGTACAATATGTGAGGAATATTTCAGCATGGTGCTTCCTGGCATGGTAAACTAGTGGAATTGATGTGTCCTCTGCTTTTTACTTCATTAGATCAAGTTTACTATCATGTTTACCTCTGAAAAATGTGTTAGAATAGCTTTAGAGTTTCTAAAGCCTTTGAAGCACAGCCTGAGCAACCAGATATCTGACTGCAGACTTAGGTTAGTCACCTAAATTGATGTGCACTAATTATGTAGTATATATGGGTGTTGGTACCAATTGTTAGGTACCCAGGCTTGAACATTTTGGCCTTAATATTGCTGTGCTTCCAGTTTGCCATTGTTGAAGAGGAGTAGTAAAATACCTCACAGAAGTGTTGTAAAGCTTATCTAATTAACATTATAAAGCATGTTGAAAGTCTCAGGTGGAAGGTGGTTTAGAAGTAGTATTATGCCAGCTAATGCCTTCCAGGTTTACAAGTTGATCTTTTTCAGAGTGGATGAACACGGACAAGTGGCAATGCAAACTGTCATCTGCTTTCATAAACCACATATGAAGGATAGTTTATGGCAAACACATTGTACAGATTTCAAAGTTCCAAGAAACAGTGCATATCCATCTGTTCAAAAGATTTGTTTCCAGGCTAGAACTTCATTTGCAAGAGTGCACAAAATGAAAATCCATCGACAGATGTTTGTTTATGGTTGTTTGGGCCCACACTGGTCTTGCATTCTAATACTACTGTTAGACTTTCAGAAGGAGAATGCAGTTATTCTTCCTATAGAAATGCATGATTAGCACAACTCATTCAGGTCCAGTCCCTGTTAAGAAAGTTTTGTAGAAGAAGCTAAGCCTATTTTATTAAAGTGTTTGTGGTTTTGTAATTCTAACTATGAAAATGTGCACTTTAATTAGAAAGCTAAAAAAAAAGGAGTGTGCTGTGTGCAAATAAGAAAGGCCTTTGTTATAGCATGATTATGGAATTATGCCTGTATTCCTGCCTGTTATAAATATAAGGCTTATAAATTCTTTTCACAAGAGTAAGGATTTTCAGGAGATATTCCATACACCTAGATATATGTGCTCCCATGAAGATATATTTCCATATTAGCATATTCCTCTAATGGGATTTTATCGTGTTTGCCTTTTCATATCTTTTAGAATTTACAGTAAATACATTGCATATAAGCAGGAA
>NW_005841928.1:1176368-1192220 GCF_000455745.1 Alligator sinensis
TGTTTATGACATTCCTCTTCCTTAATTTATCTCTTATAGAGAAAGGTGGTATAAATCCCTGTATCTTGGTTACCTAAGGTTATCCATTATAGGGCTTTCTTGCAACCTTTCTTTTGGGAAACTCATATATTTTCATTATTTTCAACAGGACTTTGATATTTGACAGAGACACTCTTCAGCTACTATGGGCCTTTGCTTTTTTCCGCATGCAATTTCTTGTCATGTTAAAAAGTACCCTTATGATATACTGGAACCATCAGAGGGTTGCCAAAGCCATTGTAGTAGAACCTGGGAGAAGATAATTAATTGGAGTTTCCCAGTTTCTCATCACTTGCATTAATCCCTGGATTCTCCTTTTGGATGTGTCATTTTTGACTGAAGGTCTACCAACTCCTATACATGGGGAAGAGTGATATGACCTCACACCCCTCCCTCCTCCCACAGTGTATTTGGATTATGGTGCAGGCATTTAATTACCTTATAATGTGATTTGATTTTTCCTACAGCGTTCATCCAGTGCACAAGGTGGATATACAAGGGGCAAAATTAAGGGCAGGCATAAATTTAGCAAATACTTAATCTTTGAGTACTTGGCTTGCAACCTAAAATTTTTTATTTAATGTAGTTTTTGTGTATGGAATATCATGTATAGTAAAAAAAAAAGCTCTGTCAGTCAAAAAGATGACAGTGTACAAACACTGTACATTGTAACTGGCAGCTGATAAACAAGGAATGTTTCATTACACCCTGATTTCAATATATTGTGTGCTTTTTGGCTGATTGCTTCTTTTATGTTATAAAACTATAAACTAAGAATAATTAGATGCCTCAGTTATATTTATAAATAGTCCTATAATTAGAAAATAAATATAGAGGTATTTGTTACTCTGAAGAAATAAAGTATCATAGATAAACACACTGTACCATGTGTTTAACTGTTAACTATATCACTAGACCTAATCTTGCAAATCTTACATGAGTAAATGACACTAAAGATGTGAAAAGACATTCACAGGGCCTATTTTAGGTTTAGGCAGCTTAGTTTAAGCTGCCTCAATCTGAGCTGGGATTGACATGAGCAAGCATTTGCTCCTTGCCAGGAGGAGGCATGGGCGGCTGGCAGCAAATGAGTCACAGGGGATGGCTGGCAGGTCTGCAGGGGGAGTTGGGGCGGGGGGGGGGGGGGGGGGGGGAACCTGGTGGTTAAGGGGGGAGAAACAGCCTGGTCAGGGTCAGGGGCGTAAAAACAGTATAGCCTCAGGGTTCAGGAGAGTGGCTGTTTTTTCCTAGACCCAGGGCTGTGGCAGGCAGATTTAAGGTTGGGTTAACCCATGCTGATCTAAAGTTATTTCTTGTCTGATGAGGGCTAACTTTAGATTGGGTGCACATTTTTGGGGGGTGACCTAAGCACTATAAACATTTGTACACCCAGGAATTTAAATTCCCTTAAGCTTGGTTAGGGTGATCTAACTAAATATAATTCTTGTACACACCCTGTTGTAACATGTCGTAAAATAGAGATGGGCTAAAAAGGCTGCACCCTTAAAGACCTGATTTTACTTTAATGGGTATGGAAAAGAATAAAGTGGAAACAGTTGCCATTATGTGGGTGATCCGTTATCAAGGGAGAGGAGGTTCTATTTCCAGCCTTGTGTGTTCATTGGGGGAGTGCAGTTTTAACTAGTAGTCAGAGCTGTAGGGGTGGAGGACAATATTGTCAATAGTACCAATGCCAATTGACTGGCCATATATCTCCTCTGCACCATGACAACCAAGGTTTGGGACTGCACAGGTTAGTTTTGAAGCTTTTTCCCGTATGGTACTTCCTGAGTTATATAATATAGTATAAATTAAGGTTTATTCTTGCTGTAAACATTTACCTACCTACAAGAACACTGTATAAAAATTCCGTTGAACTTAATTATATATTGTTTTAAAATAAAACAAGTGAGTTCACATACAATTACAGCCAACTTACAGCAGTCACTCACCAACTTAAATTAAAAAGTCTGCAACTGCAGAGTAATTATACTTTAATTGCACATTTACTACACCAAAAGTAAAAAGAATCTAATTGTTTGTATTTATAACATAACCACCATGTGAAAAAATACATTAGCATAAAGGGAGCAATTACACTTCAAGTATGAACAAATTAATTCAGATCAATAGTTAGGGTGTTTAAGTCCTTTTTCCAGTTGTATCATGGAGCAGGAGCAAAGTTAATTTTCAAACATATTCATTATTAATTGAAAAGCTGATTAAAATTGATTTGGGTCTATTTGGCATGCTACTATTCTCTTAGGATTTCAAAGATTGAATAGGTACTGCTTTCAAACACTCTTTTTTCCATAAAAAATATTGGCACAACATTTTGCTGCCCAGCTGTGCTCATATGAAGAGCTTGCTTAGCATCCAAAATCAAACATTTTTAGAAATAACACAGATAGATAATAGATAAAATGTAATTGCTTCTTTGTGAAATTGACTTCAGCATCCAAGAAGTCTGCTTACCCCAATTAATGCTATGGACAAAGCTATGGCCATTTTAATTGTTACAGAAATATGATATAGAATTCTATGAGCATTTCTAACCACATTGAAAGGCTTTCTATTTAGAAAACTCACAATATTAAATTATATTACATGCTACTTAGCTACTGGTGTAATACATACAGAATTTAATAATATTAAATTTATTATCATATACCTTTGGCCACTACACCTGTACTCATATACCTTTGGCCGCTACACCTGTACTTGCCCAATAATTTCTCCCAAGGACTTATTCTATATTACAAACTGTGGCAGGGCACCACCCACACCACTTTAAGGGCTTGAGCAAGCTGTGGAGCAGCCAGCAGGTGTGGTTAGGCCCAATAAGGAAGTCATATGACTGCAAGGGGGCTACCAGATTTCATAAGAGCTGGGCAGCCAGGGTATAAGCGCAGGCCCTAGGAGCTGAGCTAGCAGTTACATCTATGGAGCCAGAGGAATGACATCATTCATCCTGCTGACTACATTTCCCAGAACATCTGGAGGTCAGGGTAGGAACTATGGGGATGGAGGAGGTTCCTGGTTCTGGGTAAGACCTGAAACTGCACTCTACTGGAGTTGGATGATGTGGTTGGATGGTGTGGTGGGGCTGCCTGTGGCAGGGTAGTCTCCAGGAAATGCCACACCTGTGCCTTCCCAGTGAAAGGCAAGGATGGGATGCCATAAAGCTTCAGCACTTGCCGCCTTGTGGGTACCCAGTGGAGGAGAAAGGATAGGGGAGCACACCTTGACAGAAAAGCACAGGGTCCAGGCCCATTAATTGGGGCTTGAGACAAGGGCCAAGGCACACTGAGTGGGACCTGAGGCCCATGGGGTGTAAGGTCCAGGAGCCCGCTGAAGGGCAGAGCAGTGACCCTAGTGACGGGGCAGAGAGGCCAAGGTACGTCTGAGGACACCTGAGGCCCAACCAAATGGGCAGCCTCCCACATATAAATACCATTTTTTTGGAAACATCGAAGACATGGCAGGCGACGCAGGGTGGACTTCCCTAAACATGTGGGCAGGCCATTGTTGGGACCAGCCTTGAGATGGTCCCCGGTCACACAAACCTCTATACAACTTCAAGTTACTGTCATGATGTGGGCGAATAATGCCAAAGAAATGTTTCTCTGCCCTGAGCTAAAATTCCAATCTTATCTGGAATTCTCCTTTACTTGCACTAGATTATACTGCCATTTGGTGTTGGATTGATAACATTCTAATTTGGATCAGTGACTGATTTAACCTTATGACCTTTCAAAGTTAACTAAATATGCTTCCTACCAACTTTAGATGTCTAGCAAGTTAGGAATATTTCTTCAATAGTTAGATGTTATACTTAGACTATACTGTGGAATGTTAAGTGATGTTAAAGTTAGAACGTACACTAAACATTCATATGTTAAGAGTTAATACCATTTTCTGCCCGCAGTTGCCATAAGAGGGCTGATGTACAGGCGCATAGTCCGGGCACCTGGGGTACCTATACATGAGTGCTAAGGCTGCTCTGGTGTGCTGGAATTCCAGTGCATCAGAGCAGACTCAATCCACTGTGCTGGAACATGGCAATTGCTGGGCTCCAGCATCCTCTTGCATTTCATGTGGGCACTTGAACTAAAGCTCATCAAACAAGCTTTAGTTCAAGTGCCCCTACTGCCATTTTAAAGCTCAGGGATGCTGATAGAAGAGATTCAGTGGTGCTTTAATTAGAGCAGCTCTTGGAGTCTCTCTAACTAAAGCGCCCCTACCCCCAGAACAAGGGTAAAAGTACCCCATGGCTCTATCCCTGCTCCAAGGAGGGGAATGGTGCATCCCAGTATGCTGGAAGTCTTCAAATTCCTTTTTTTAATCTTTGTGGAGCAGACTGAAGTTACCCTGCCATGAGCTAGGTAGCATGGCCCAGACCTTAACCTTTGCCTGAAGTGGCATAATTTGAGATCCTCAGAGGCCACTTAGTATGAGTTAACGAGCTTTAACTTGTAGACACTCATGTTTTAAGGTACACCTGAGGTGCAACTTAACCCTTAGAATGTGCTTCAGAAAATGTGTCACTGTACCCTTTTTACAGGATGTATCATAAAAGCCCTTCTCTTATTCTGCTTTGGTCCTGATATACCATCTGGTGCAAAATGTTCGTAAGGCCACATCCCTGCTCTTGTGGGGCTTTTTTAGAGAGTCTAGCATTGCCAGCATAGCTTTGGTTCTCCCCTGCATTCCATCTTTGCACTAATTTTAGTGGGCTTTAGATAAGTGTTCCCCAACCAGTGTGCTGAGGCACAAAAGTGTGCCGTCATAAATGAACAGGTGTGGAATTTTGCCATGGCAGTGAGCAATAATGACCTACAATAGGTGTGAGGATGGCGAATGCCTTAACAGGTATGCTGCAGAAAATGTTTATTAATGTAAATGTGCCTTGGGCTGGAAAGGATTGGGTAATACTGCTTGAGGTCATGCCTATTTAATTTATTACAATTTTCTGTACATTTTTCAAATTAAGGTAATGTATAGCCACCTGGCCAATGTAAGTATATTTTTACAGCAGCAACACAATGGCATCTGAGTCCATTATAAAGACTCATATATGCTCCAGTACTGCAAGTAACAAATAACAATTAGATGCTGTGTCAGCCTTCTATGCATTCAAATGCATGGCATAGTAGCATGTTGCCTGACTTTTGAATTATTTCTTCATTCTTCTTCTTCAGGAAATTATGCAAAATAGAAATGTTCAATTGGGGATGTTTGAGCCAATGGAACCAAAGTAAAATAAAACCAGTTTGGAATGAATAAATATATGTATTATAGAAACCAGAAAGTACAATTTTATTATTGCCTTTCTAGCATGATTCCTAAAAATTGCTCAAAGTAATGAAGTCCTAAAACAGTCCTGTTAATATTCTACTCAAGGTTTCTGCTCTGCAGAGCTAACAAGAGCTGTATGCAAATGGTTTTGCTCATAGCAAAGGAATGTTTCATCATCAAGGAGCATGGCCTCTCTCTCTATGATCAAAAGAGAAAACATGATGATGTTGTAGTGTTATTATGACCAATCCAATGGTTTGCTCCTCAAAAATAGGGATAGTTTCCCTTGACACAATTTTATATTAAAAGTTACTTGATCATTAATTGTATGCACTGACACAGCAGAAATATTCCTCAAAGTAAGATTTCTTTGATGCAACAGATTTTTTTTTCCTTTTTATGCTGAAAATCCAAGCCAGATTTAAGGAAAATCTAATTATGTGAAATATTTTGTCTTCCCTTCTTTCCCTGAGGTCCTTCTGTTAGCCAGGGTGAAAGTATTCTAAGTGAAATTTTTGATAGTTATTTTTTGCAGAGTGAATAATAGGGTAAACATATCCCCTGTTTATTCATGCATGCATTCTTTTCAAATCTGCCTGTCTCCGCACTAAATGATTATGCTTAACAAAATGTAATTGGTCCTTAAAAAAAGACTGCATCCTAAAATAGCAAGATAAATTAAAGAAACAAGAAGGAAAGCTCTAAATCAACCTTATTGTTAATAATTGTTTTTCAGTAATTTTATGAAAGCAGAGAAGATCTTATGGTGAAAATGATGGAGGTAGTATAAAAAGCTCCATTAATATTTCTGGCTTTGTGTGAACTGATAGTATATTGTCTTTAGAATTTTTTTGAATAAGGCCCCCCCCCACATTTTAAAGTATGGTCACAATTCAGACAGCAGGTTCCTTGCCCAGGCCCTGGTCCATCAAAGTATTTAAGCAAATATAAAACTTAAATGAGAAATGCCATTGGACAATAGTGACGCTAATTAATTATTTAAAATTAGGTTTTAGTGTTCTGAAGGGTAGGGGTCTTAGAGAGAAATTTGCATTTCTTAAAAATCTGACTTTTTATCTAAAGTTTTGATTTTCTGTCTCTTTGCAGGTAACCCGATAGCTGACGACAAATCAAGTCAATCTCAAGGCTGATGACCTTAAATACAACGTACAGAAATTTCAGCAAGCAGTCCTTGAAGTGAGATTTTATACTGCTGGGGTTTGCCCTTCAGAACCAATTATTTCAATGAGAACCTCACTTGTTATCAGCAACAGTCTTGAGATCAAAACTACTGAAAAGTCATTGTGAACTTCTGTGTCACATAGATTTCAACTGATTCAACTGTGTACACTTGTAAAATTGCATTTGCTGAGGATTTTGTGGCTGCAATCTCAAGAGGTGATGTTCAAAAGGTGCAGAAAAGGCAGCAATCTTTCGGGTTCTCCATTCCAGACTGACAGCTTTTCATCTTTGCAAAGACAGCCTTCAAAATGTACTGGTCCTTTCACTCTAAAACATTTCTTGGTCCTACATTCAAATTGTTGGTGGGACTGCACACCACTTTAATCAAATTTCTGTTGCAGAAATTGTCCTCTGGCATGGCACAGTTTTAGACATTTTTATTTGTATTCTAATCTTAAAGTTCCAAAAGGCTACATATTTCAACATCTTGAAGTTGCTTTTGTTATAGGAATGGAAATATATATCCATTGTTAATAATTATTGTTGACAAGTAATAGTAATCTGAGTACATCAATCATATTAGAATGTATAGTCAAGCCTGACATGTTTCCCTAAGGCTAACTAACTACTGCAGCTCTTTGGCAGTTAAATAAGTGGTGGTCAAAACTCAATTACCATTTTCATTAGAAAGTATTTTATACCTTACAGTATACATTTCTGTTTAGTTTAAAGATTGGGGTTCCTGCTATGTACTTTAGTTTCTTAACAGTAAATTCTTCTAAGTTCACAATAAGCAGTAAATGATACTAACTAGTTCCTTCTTGTAAAGATAGAGAGGGATGCATGTGACTTACAATTCTGAGATTGGATGGTGATCATTCAGAATTTCTTTTAGTTATTATTTAAAATAGAACCTATCTTTTGCTTGGACACAAGTACTGTCTGGATGCTTATGTAGATGTCTCCTCAGTCTCTTCGTTGATAGAGGAAAAAATAATTCTCTTCAACTCTGCTGTTCATTAATATTTTGCTTACTGTTGTCCTGCCCAGATATTCTGGTCCTTCCTATAGTCATTTTCTCAAAATAACATTTATTTTCCTATTTTCTACTTCAGTAGTAATTTTTTTGAACTCTGTGATGTGCTGTTCCATGAAAACCCTTAATATTTAAAGGCCTTAAACATCTATGGACTTTTTTCTAAGTTATTACAGAATGTATAATTTTATACTCCATTTAATATATATAGCATCATCTGTAATAATAAGACAAAGGGGAGCCGACAATTCTTTGCTGTACTGTATTGACACTGCATAAGCATGCCAACTGGAGAGAGTGAAAGAGTTATATTATATGCTTTGTTTAGTACATTGAAATGAAGATCATACAAACTCAGATTTAGTCAGAAAAACTGTGGGGGCAATCTCATTCAAATGGCCTGCATGGTTACTAGCATTTTAGAAAAAGAGGGAAATCTTTTGTATTGTTACAAGTCATTGACATGGCTAACTAGATATAAATTAGGTTCCATGATGAATGAATACCCTGGGGTGTGCTGATCTGTCACACTAACCAAGGCTGTTCTAAGACCATTTAATTACCTCTGCTGTATTATTGCACAGGAGAGCTAAACATTAATGATTGTTGGAAATAAATTTGGGATGTATATTTTGTCATTTTGCTGAGGAATAATCAAAAGCACTGGTGGGGAAATATATTCTTTTCTAATTCAAATTAAATTAGGAGAAACTGTTTAAAACAGCAGTTAACTATCTCAGTATTTTAAAATGGATTACCATTGTGTGGATTGATGCTACAAGAGGTGCAAGAGTGAAAACAGCATCTTAAGGAGAAAAATCCTTTATTTGGGACAGTAGAAACTACAAATGTGTTATTTTTTAGAATATGAGTTTGGCCTCAATTTTGGTCAAAATTCTGCATCATGCTTCTTTCTCAATATTTGTTTTCTTTGACTTTGTTCTTAAAACCAACACTGCAAATACTGTATTATATACAAGTGTATCACATGCATATCAATAGGTGAAAATAAATGGATTTTCAAATATACAGAATAGATTATCTGCAGTAGATTAATGTTGTGACTATTCAAAACAAGTGAATAAAATTGTGATATAAAATGAACTCCCCTGTATGGATCTACACTTTGAAGATCTTTTCTGTTTACCCATAGAGCAAAGGAATTTTTCCTCACTGAGCAAGAAGGTCAGTGACTCTATTAATCTCATGTTTCTTTAGGAAAACTATTCTACTCTTTTCTGAAGGAAAGAACAAGTATTTGATCATTGCCTTGATAGATGCACATGTATTTGATCAAACAATAACTGTAGACTGTAATGGTAAGGTCAAACAAAATTAGGAATATCCATCCCATGGGAAATGATGACAAACATGCATTTGTTTTCAGTCTAGATTGGGAAAACAATTAAAATTTTGTTTTCTCCTACAGAATAGCAATACAGGAAAAATGTTTTGGAAAATAAAATATCTAGCCATTCTTGAAATTGAAATGGTTTGCTTCAGTTAGGTGATCCAATTAAAAAATAAATAAAAGAAACACTTTCATTTTGAGTTAGTTTAACATTAAACTGCATTTTCCTGTTGCGGTGCCTGTTTTCATAGAGACTAACATTCAGGAACTTGATGGTAACTTTCTTTCTAAAGGGACATGCTTCTTGGCTGGACGATGATACACCCAGAAACATCAGTCTCTCTTGATGCACAAACAGCTTTGTCAGAGGGAAGTCTGCATTGCATTATTGAAGCAATAGTCCTTCAAGTAGTCTGCCCCACAGGAGGAAATGAGGTCCCAAACTGCACCCTACTATAAGGCAATGCAGTATTCAAAACAAGTGAATATAAGTGGTGTTAAAAGAAGTGGTGTTCTGGTTAGTTAACAAAATGGAAAGTAATTTCTAATTCATATCATTCCAACAAAATACTTTGAAACATTAAATAACACTTTAAAAAGCACTTGTAAGAACATATCTTGCTTATGTCTTCAATATTGGTCAATAGAAGTAAGCACTAGCCTGTGAAATATCACTGGTATTGCCACTTTTAATATCCCTGGATTGATTGCTTCCAATATTCTTGTTAAAGCAGCCATCCTGATTGAGAATTTTATTCTGTAGAATTTAAGTAATTTGCTAGAGCACCATACTTAATTCAAAGCCATTTTCTTTCATATAATGGGTTTCAAACATGCTCAAATGCTTCACATCGTTAAACAAAATGCATAGAATTATTTTGCTTCGAAACTACAGCATGGTATAAAGTAGATTATTCTTTAAGTGATCTTTCCTGTAATTGTAAATCATACATGCCTATACAGTTTGTTTGCCACTTGTGATTACTTAGCTATATATCTATTTATACAGCACACAGATAGCTATACAGTATGCATATGAAGCACTATGCTGTGATTGACACCTCTTCCTGTTGATTTATGGACTCAAGCTTGAAATTTCTGTGCATCAGCCATTATCTGAGATAATGGTTTTGGTTTTGATGTTCGGTGCAAATGTTATCTTTATTTTTGTTGTTGTGGTTGTTTTATTTTCTTCCTGATAGTTAATGCCGATAGTTAAGTAGCTCAGCCTCAAAAATGTTACAGATAAACAATCTTATGGAATTAAATGGTTTTCTCACAATTTCAGTCCTATTAAATGGCATCAAGAATACTATATAATCGCTTTTGTAAGTCTTCACAGTTCAGTTCTTATTCTTTTTTTATGTTATGGCATTAGAAAATGTTCCCAAATTACATCTGTACAGTCATTTATACAAGAGCTTACAAAAAATCTGCTACCACTTAACAGTCATTCCAAATATTTTAGTGAAATGTCCTCATTGTCTCTCCATTTTGCATCCTCTGTTTGTTGCATCACATCTGTTCTTATTATAAGATGTAATAAATGTAAGATCTGAATTTTCCACTACATCGTTCTGACAGCTGATGACATGTATTGTCAACATCTCTTATTGTAAAGACCATCTTAAGACTGCCTGGCAAGAAAACTGTTTCTAGTGACATATCAAATATTATTCTATGCGTGCATGTGCATACTCTCTCTCTGTCTCTTGCTCTCTCATTCAGATTAAGTGGTATCCCAGACCCAGAAATAGCAAAGGGAAGCCCTGGTAGCAGAGTTCCACCAATGGTGGTACTGTAGATAAAACATCCCTTCCTTTCCCCTGTTGCTGAATTTGGGGGGGAATGGGGAAAAAGCAAGTACCAACAGGCTCCACAGCTGATTGAAAGCAGGGGCTCTGGCAGGCCTCATGCTGGTGAGTTCATGGAGCTCACAGCATATCTGGGGCTCCAAGCAGCTAACCTGTTGGTAAGCACTGAGAGCTCATTGGCACCTAATCACAGCAAGGGGTTGCAGTCAAATTCACCTTTAACTGTGGGGCACATGCACAATAAGCTCTTTGCACTGTGCTTGACCCCAATATACCCCTGTCACTGCAATGTTGGATCCACCCATGCTCTTATTCAACTGTGTTAACAGTACCTTAACAAGAGTTGTAGACCCTCAGAAAAAAAAATCTGTTTTATTAGTTGCATACCTCTTAAAAAAGACACAAGATGTTCCTGACATTTAGACGCTGCTGAACTGGACTAGATTTGAATTACTAAAAATGGTTTATTTTCAAATGAATTTATCTTTTCTTGTTAATTTGATGAAGCATTTTCTGGATCTATGATTTATTCCCTCAGTTGTATGGAGCAATGTGTAGGTAGACTGGAACCATATTTCACAATTATTCAAAATATTGATCTTCAGTGATGGAAATCTGGGAAGTCCAATGCTAGTTACATGCAATTCCTTTTCAAAAACCCATCTTGGGCTGAAAGAATATTAACTGGAGTATTAGACATCTTTAACATTTAACTTGCTTTGTCCAGCTTTAACCCCCATTGCCTGGATGCAGCAGAACTCTACGAAACTGGGTACCTGCTGCTTTATTCATGACACCATCTTGAGTAGGTATCTGCTAATCCTTTAGCTTCCTGTACTACGTCTTTGTGGTTAGTTCTAGAAGAACAAATTGTTTACATAGCTGGGCCATTATTTGGGAGTAAAGCGCATAAAACCTCACTTCAATTATGAAGAGTTTAACTCACTTTTCTTTCATTTCCTTTGCCTTATCCCCCCCCCCCCCTTGAGATAGGGTTTAGCAAGTTCTGATGAAAATCCAGTGCAGCTGAGAGAGGTAAGTGCTTTATTAATAATGTCCTGGAAATGACACAGGAGGTTTTCAGTACTTTTGGGTGCAGTATGCTAGTTACATCATCAGTTCTGCAATAGTTTCCAGCATTCAGCTGGAATGCAAATATTTTTGTCTCAGCATAGATAATCTGTACCTTAATAGGCTCACTGATCATAAAGCTGATGGACTGGCTGCCTCTGTGTGGCAGATTACCTCAGTAGAATTTACAAATGGAAGATGATGATTTTGCTAATGTCCATGGGCAGGTAGACAGAACTTGGTCCCAGCTGCTCTGTCTAATGTTCATGGCAAAAGGGACTTGAAAACAATGCCTCCATATGCCATAATTGCTTGAATTATTTTTCAGGCATATTCCCTTGTCATCTTTCATGTGTAGAACTCATTAGATTCCTAGTGGGAGAACATATGGAGGGGGAAGATGATGGAAAACACTGTAAAACAGATTGTATATTTACATTTATATTATAAAAGACCTCTGTGTACACAGCAAACAAAATGGAGAAAGTTCAAACTCTTCCTTCCCACATCATAATCGAGTAAACATTAATCAAACTATCATCTCAGTTCAATTAGAATACTCTTAGAAGTACTGCATGGAATCCTGGATCCATTGATGTCAAAGGGAGTTTTGCCATTGACTACACTGCACCCAGAATTTCATCCGTGTCTCCTAAACTCATAATGAAATCATGTATTTGCAAAATGCTATGCTGGAGCCCCACTGATTTCCTTGGACTCTGTGAAGTCAAGGGACCACTCACATGGGCTTGTCTACAGTTTCAGGTCTTAGCCTTTATATTTGCTACAGCCATGACTTCTGTGTTGTGACTCCTGTGACTTTTAGGATTTTGCTTTTCCATAAAATTAGGCTTTTTCACTCAGTTGCCTTGTGAACAGGATTTTCCCAAGAGTTTGTATTAATATGCTTCTTTATCCACTAGAAAGGTGGATTTTTCAGTGGTTTTAAACTATTAGGAATTTTTTACCTTTTCACATGATTTCCTATGATGAAAATACAATGACAACTTAAACTATTGTGTATAATAACTCTTCTTGTTTTTAATTTACAATGATGATCATTTAATGGTTTTGTCACAACAAAAGCAAAACTGTTCCCCTTTTACCCCAAATATTCATGCATTCTGTAGGGAGAGTGTATTCCACTAGAGTTAAGATGTAATGTAGTTTAGTGACTTAACAAACAGGAAGAACCATTACTGCTCAACTCTTAAGAATAAAATGTCTGCAGAGTTAGTGCCACTTCACTGTGCTCTGCAAGCTGAACAAAGTGACATGGCAGAAGGATGTAATTTAGGACACTGGGGGATTGAGACCACTACATGACTAGGAAGGAAGCAATGATGTGATAGTCTCTGTACTAAAATCATGCTGTATGAAATAATGTTGCTGGGGCAAACAGCACCACTGGCAATATTTTATATAGTGTTGCTTCTTAGAATGGTTGTTCTTAAAAATGATGACAGAGTTCATAGTGGATGTGTGAAAACCCAAAAACAAAAGCTATCCAGGAACAGGAAGTAGAACCATTGAGCCATTTATGTTATGTTCATACATTGACCATTTCATGAGCCCATGCCAGTAGTTAAAATGTACCTCATGGCCTGATGGAGATTGTTGATGTCTGATTTCCACCTATGTGTACTGCAAATCAGTGGGACAAATGCATTTTTCAGGTTCTTATTAGTATACTCCTTTCTTCATTATATTACTGGTTATTCATTCTTTATGATACATCTGTATCATCCTTTTCATCAACTATTGTGCACTTTTTTTATAGTGTTAAGGCCTATGAAACACCTTATAGTTATATGTTCGATTGGTAATAGGGTAAGAAACTAGAAGAAGACATGCTGAGACAGAGTTGGGAGTTTACTTACTGACTTGGTCTTGGGTATGGATGTAACCACAGATTACTGAAGAAATTACATATTATAATATGAAAATATCTCTCCTATTATCTATAACAGTGGTTCACAACATTTTTAGACCCAAGGCACCATTCAGAAAATGACCCCGGATATTCCAGGTTCAAAAAATCCTGTGCCGAAAAATAAGTGTGTGGCTCTGGTGGTGGCAGTGCACACTGTCCAAAACTGGAGCATGGCTGGCTGGTGCTACACTCTGGTTGCTGGCCAGGCTTCCTGCTATGGCTGCAGCCCCAGGAGGCCCTCAGGACCCCAGGTAAGGCTGCTGGTGCTGGCACAGTTGCTGGCCCTCCCCTACCCCACCTGGGGTAAACTTGCCTTCCTCAACCACGAACTGCATTTTCATGGAAGGGTCATGCTGGGACGTGATGGTCTTCATCTCTCTTCGAAAGGTAAGAGTCTGTTCTCTAATGGGTTGGCTGATCTCTTACACAGGGTTTTAAACTAGGTTCATTGGGGAATGGGAATGCAGAAGACAGAGAGAACCTAGGAACAACAAATCACAAGCCATGTGTTGGAACAGTCCAAGTAAGTACAAAACAGCTCAGCAGGCATCAGGACACGGGGGAAACAAGGACACCTATCGGGGGGCTTAAGTGTCTCTATACTAATGCTAGGAGCATGGGGAACAAGCAGGAAGAGCTCACACTCCTGCTTGCCAACAAAGACTTCGATTTGGTTGTACTAACTAAAACCTGGTGGGACCCTACCCACAATTGGGCAGAAGGCATTGAGGGCTACAGGCTGTGCAGATGAGATAGAGTGGGGGGAAAATGGAGGGGTGTATGGCTCTCTATATTAAGGAGCAATACACATCTTCAAAATCAAGATGGAATCAGAAGAGGGGAAAATTGAGGTACTGTGGGTTAGAATACAAGGGGGTCGGGTTGAAAGGGACATGGTAGTGTTGGTCTATTTTAGACCACCTCACAAGGAGGGTGAGCTAGACATGGAATTCTCAAGGCAGCTCTCAGAGGCAGTACACTTAAGGGACATGGTTGTCATGGGTGACCTAAACTACCCTGGCATCTGCAGGGAGGAGCAATCAGTTAGATCTGATCATTCATGTAGGTCCTTAACCTGCATACAGGACCTTCACCTAACACAGGAAGTATATGGTCCTGCTAGGGGAAATTCCTTACTGGACTTAGTATTAGCTACAGGGTATGACCTGGTGGGAGGTTTGCAGATACAGGGTAATGTAAGGGATAGTGACCACCAATTGTTGGAATTCACTGTCCGGTGAAAGGTGGGAAAGATAACCAGTAGGGCAGAAGTGCTAGACTTCAGAAAGTCTAAACTCAATGAGCTCAGGAGATTAGTAAGAGAGGCACTGAAGGACAAGAGCACTGATGGGATGGGAGTCCAGGAAGGGTGGTAGTTCCTCAAGGGAACGATCTTCAGGCACAGAAGGGAACAATCCCATTTCACATAAAGAGGGGCAAAGGGGCCAAAACCTCCTCTTGGCTGAACAGGGAAATCCAGGAAAGTCTAGGGGCAAAAAAAGAGGCATACAGACTGAGAAAGAAGCGGGTAGCCACCATGGAGGAGTATACCTACTGGGCTTGCACTTGCAGGGAGTCAGAAAGGCCAAACCAGCAATGGAACTCAGGCTGGCTTAAAAAATGTAAGACAACAAAAAGTCCTTCTCCAGGTATATAGGGAGCAAAAAGAAGGTGCACGGCAACATAGGACCCATACAGGACAGACTAGGGCGGGGGTTTTCAACTTTTTTAAAGGACTGTACCACTTCTGTGGGTACCCCTTCTGGATTGTACCTCCTTCTGGCTGGGCAGTAGGCGGGGCGCTGACATCAGTACCCCGCCCCCGCCCAGCCAGCTGCGGGAAAGTCTGTAGGGGAGGAGAAAGGGTTGTGGTTGGGGGGGGGGGTGTGTGCTGGGACCTGGCAGGGATAGGGAGGGAGCAGAGCTGAGCCAGGCCCAGGATCGGGCTGCCACTCCTCCTTCCCCCACGCCGGGGGCTGAAGCGGGGCCAGCCTCAGCTGCACCACTGAGCTGGAGGGGATGGAGTCCACGGGACTCCCTCACCCACCCCCCAGGCCCTGCGCAGTTGGGCGGGGCATGGGACAAAACCGTGGCTCATCTGGGAGGCACAGGGAGGAGTGGCAGGGGC
>NW_005841928.1:1192371-1210881 GCF_000455745.1 Alligator sinensis
GGTTCTGCTGGGGGGAAGAGGGGGAGGGGGCAGCCCCTGCCACTGTACGTGTCCCAGGAGAACATGGGGGGCATGCCCCAGGAGCTGTGTGGGGCAGGATGGGCTGCCACTGTGGGCTGGGTCCCAGGCAGCGCTGGGCACTTTCTGGCAAGGTGGGGGAGACAGACCATGCTGCACAGTCCAGCTCAATCTGCCCCCCAACCCTGCCAGGAAGATCCTGGTGCAGCCCCCATCCCAGCCCGCAGCAGTAGTCTGCCCTGCCCCTTGCAGGTCTGGCCACCCCCTGGTCCCCCATGCCACTGCTTCCCAAGTACCCCTGCTTCTCTGTGCTGCTGCTGCATACCCCCTGGGTATGTGTACTCCCTGTTGACAATCCCTGGACTAGGGCAATTGGTGACAGATAGGAGTGACAAAGCTGAGCTCTTCAATGAGTTTTTCACATCCGTATTCCTGAACATGGATAAAGACACATCTCTGAGTTGGATTATAGACAGGCACAAGAGGGACACCAGCCCACCAACAGTTAGTGCCAACCTAGTGAAGAGACACTTGGAGGGGCTGGACATGTTTAAGTCAGCAGGCCCAGATGATCTTCACCCTAGGGTGCTGAGGAAATTAGCCAGTGTCATAGCAGAACCACTGGCAACACTGTTTGAGCACTCGTAGTGCTCAGGATAGGTCCCAGATGACTGGAAAAGGGCCAATGTAGTCCCTATTTTCAAGAAAGAGAGGAAGGAGGATCCAGGTAACTACAGGCCAGTTAGTCTCACCTCTATCCTTGGGAAAACCTTTGAAAAAACTATTAAGGAACACATTTGTGGGAGTCCAGCAGGAAAAATAATGCTGATGGGCAACCAGCATGGATTCATAGCAGGTAGATCCTGCCTGACTAACCTTGGCAGGGGGTCGGACTTGATGATCTATTGAGGTTCATTCTGAGCCTAAAAATCTATGAAATACAGAGGTGTCCAAAAACTCTGAGTTTCTTCTACAAACAACATTTTAATCAGATTTTAAGTTGCATGGATGAGATCTACAGCTATACAATATCAGGATGATTCCAGGCTCCAACTCATTGAGAGCAGCATACAAGCTGCAATCAGTGACTGATGGCATGAACATAGCATGAGTTTCTGAGGAGCAAAGGAAAGTGGGACTTTACTTCTTTTCATGACATTCTCTTACTGTCTAGTACAGGGATGGGCAAAGTCTGGCCTGCAGGCTGTACCTGGTCAGTGGTATCCATTTCCTAGCCGCCCCTACGTATGGTTGTGGCGGGTCTCCATGGAGACCCCAGCTGCAGCTTTGCTGTGAAAGCTCAAGGCTAGTGTTGACATGGAGACCAGCCCCAGCTGCTCTGGCAGGGTGTGTGGCAGAGCAGGGCTGGGGGCTCTTCCAGAGCCTCTGGGATCTTGCAATGGGGCCAGCTGGCTCCAGAGCCATGGCAGAGCCACAATCTAGCCTGCACAAGTGGGTCAATGATACGCAGGCAGGGGATTGCAGTTGTGCCTGGGCTTCTTGCAGTGGTGACAGCCTGGTCTAGAGCCGGGTCAGAGCCATGATTCCCTGCCTACACACCCCTGCCCAAAGTGTGCAGGCAACAGATCATGGTTCTGCCATAGCTCTGGAGCAAGCTGCCCGCATTGTAAGATCCTAGCAGCTCCAGAGTAGCTCCCTGTCCTGTCCCATGCCCTGCCAGTGTGTCTGGGGCTGGTTTCCATGGCAACCTCAGCCTTGAGCTTTCACAGCACAGCTGCAGCTGGGGTCTCCATGGAGATGGCCTCAGCCATGTGGGCCGGGGCTGTGGGGAAATGGAGTCTGGCTGCCAACTGGATTGGCCATTTTGCCCACCCCTGCTATAGTAACTTAGACCAGGGTTCCCAACCTTTTTATGTTGAGGACTGGCAAACCATGGACCGGAAGTGACCATGCACTGTCAAACTGTGGACCAGCAGTGACTGGCATACTGCGGGCAGGCAGCCAATCTTTTTTTTATACTCAGTATAAAAAAGAGTTGGCTGCCGATCCACAGTATGCCGGTCACTTCCAGTCTGCAGTTTGCTGGTCCACAGTCACCTCTGGTCTGGCCCCCAACCCTCCTGTGGCCTGGCAGCCAGCCCTTTGTGGCCTGGGGGTTGAGAACCCCTGGCTTAGACCTCAGTAAAAAAGAAATGCTCACAGGTAGTTACCATGTAACCTCTGATGAATGATAAAGTTCCTCCTATGACTTGTGGGCCTAAGCCCTCAGTCTTTACAGAAAAGACTACATATAGAAGGAATCGCAGCTCATGCACTGAAATTTACCCCAGTTAGCAGTGCCAGACTTATACCACTTCAATCTCACATGTCCCATAAAATAGGACTTTCAAATGTGACCTGAATGGCACAGAATCCTGTAACAGACCTCTGCACAGGTTTACTTTTTGCTCTTCCTGCTCGCAGTCATCTTTTCCAAAGGATTTAGCGAATTCTCAGTGATACTCTGCCCCCATGCTGTCAATCTACTTGGTAAAAATATCTGCTTTTAAAAGCAGGTCTATATTTATTGCATCTGATTGTCTGCAATGACTCCAAAAAGGCTTTTTTTCACTTGGTGTCACACCTTTCTGATTATTTAAATAACTTGAACAGGCGTAAACTCAGTCAGCTCATTCACAATGAAAACCTGTGGTGCCTTAAGCAACTTGTTACTAGTCAGAGGATTGTCAAGGTGACCTTTCCTGCTGTTTCAATTACACAGTATTGCCATCATTTAACTATTAGAATGATGGAAAGCTATTTGAGTGGCAACATTTCCAAAGAGAGAGACCTAAGAGAGTGGGCATATAAATAATGAGTCGCATTAAGGAGTTAAGGAAGACTAAACCTGGCGGAGTCCAATCTTGAAATCTAAAGAAGCTTTCTAACATCACGCTTTCATTAATAATGACTCATTTTGTTTGATTTTTTTCTAGCTCTGGATCTTGACCATCAGTAATTACTGAAATGCACGACCTCTGAAATGCTATTGAAATCCATGTATCACATTTAAAAAATGAAGAGAAACAGAGGTAGCACTGCAAATGTGTCAATATGTAGTAACAAGTAAAACAGAATTATTAAAAACACTTACAACTGCTGTTCTATTTGCCATCTACTTTAAGAGTTAATTTAGACTTATAAAAATGTAAGCTGCATTTGGAAAGAACAGATATAGAGAGAGCTGAAAAATATTGAAAGATTTCATTTCCAAATAGTTATGTGAAGAAAAATAAGCCAAATAATATTTGCCAGGTTTGATTCAAATGATAGTAGCGGCAGAAATGCCTTAAGGAGTGCCTTGGTAGTTTCGGATCAGTGGGGAACTTTGTGGTCCAACATCATTTGCCCTGCCCACAACCCACTTACTATGTGAAAAAGGAGACATAGAGCAAGGAAACTAGGATTTATTCTAATAGCTCCATACTATGCCAAGATTTCCCTCAATCCCTAGCTATGCCTTCCCGGTATCTGGGCGGCTGCTTTGTGACAATAAGACAATGTGATGCAAAATGATGTGGGGATGAGAATTTGATCCATAATTATTTGTGGGGTTGAACAACACAAAAAAGAAAGAGACATTTTTCCCAAGTAAAAATGTAAATGAAAGATAATTATAGTTCATACTCCTAAAGTGACGTGAGGGGAAAAACACTTCTTGTAATGCTGGTGTCTATGCAAGTGCAGCAAATTGTACATTGTTGCCTTATTAATTTAAGACTTTGAAAACATAGTTCTGAGCCTCCTCATTACCATGTTAAAATATAACTATTGCATGGCAGTGAGATTAAATACATTCTGTTTTCTTTGTATACACAAAAAGGTTTACCTCTGTGTAGTTGTGGAAAACACAGGCTTGCTATTGACAAATCTTTTCTATCCTTAAAACTATAAGAACTGAGGACTCTAAGTTGGTACAGATGAGGCTTAGAAGCTTTGTAAAAAAAAAAAATCTGAAATAGAAAAAGGCTTTCTTCCCATCACTGCTTAGGTGATTTATGTGCATGACTCTCATTAGCATTAATGGGACTTATCTGCATGAATTATCTGCATAAATCTTTATGTGTCTGATCCAAAGCCCATTGAAATCAATGGCAGACTTCCCATTGTCTTCAGTGGGCTGTGGATCAAGCACTAAGTGCATAGATGAGTTGATTTGAATTATTGGTCTTTGCAGGTTTAAAATGCTCTGTGCATACTTAAGTATACTTTCAGAATGTGAGCCAAAGACTTGGGCAAGACATGCATTGTTGCAGAGAGTGCTAATCTGTGCACACGCTGGGGAACTGTACGCTGCAGATGCAGGTGCAATCCAGAGATATAAAAGCTGCCTTTCGAGAAAAAAGAATAGCCTCAACCAAAATTAGTCTGCATGGAGATTTATGTTGCTGCAATACCTGGACTGAAAGTTAGTTCCAGATATCTGTGCACTCTCTTGAAGTCTGTAGTGTAGAGCACGTGTAAAAAGCATCCCAAAAGCAACCAGTGACTTCTGGTTACCACTGCCAGTGTTACAATGCAGTTGCAGTGGGAGCAGTTTTTTTCTGCTCTCCCTTCCTCAAGTTGGTGCCCTGGGCACCCTGCCCTTGTTACACCATTGAGCTGAGCCATGGAACTAGAGCTTGATGCATATTTATGTAATGTTCTCTGTATAAAGGTTATCAGAGAAAATGTATTTACAATTTCTGCCTAATGTAAGGCCCCAAATGTCTACCAGGGCCATGTAAATGCCCTTAGCATACACGGGTGCCTATGCACATGTGGGAACGTTGCTTCAATGTGCTGTAATTACAATGTGTTGGAGAAAGTTTGGTTAATTGATCTGCTGGTGTGTGCTAAGTAGCTTCTCATATATTCAGCACCCCTGCTCTTCAAAATGACAGCAAGGGCGCTTTAACTAAAGCTTGTCAAACGAGCTTTAGTTAAAGCACCACCGCTGCCATTTTGAAGCATGGGACTCTGAATAGATGCTGTGGGCACTTCAAGTAGAGCAGCTAAGCACCCCTCCCCCAACCCCCAGAGCACGTGTGAAAGCATCCCATAATACTCAGACCCTAAATCATTAAAGAAAAAGAGGGATCTATTTGAGGTGAGATTTTTGATGGCTGAAAGTCCTTTGTCAACCTCCCAGTATTGTAGGAAGTGGTGAAGATATCTTGAAAATGAGAACTATTTGATTACATTTGCTCATGCAGATACTCCTCCACCAGGCTCAAATCCTGTATTAGTTGATGTTAGTAGCCATTAAGATCACTGGGGCTAGGGTTTTACCCTAAGTATTTACCTCTCTATTTAACTCTGTATTTGCATTGGATATTCTTCACTTACATAGAAAGGAAATTCTAGTAAGGGTGGAATATGGGAAGTGAGAAAAGGGCTATCAGATCAGAAAGGGTCATGCTGGGGATAGGAAGCTATTCCGTAGGCTTTTTATATAACATGTTACCCCAACCATACCGATTTCAGTGGGAAATAGGTGCAGAAGCTAATGCTGCTCAAAACATTTATTTCTACATAGTACTGTGAAAAGCATAATTTCAGACCATTGAATATTTAAGCACTGGGTTCTTAAAAATATAGATTGGGTTTGTCCTTCTGCTGTGATAAATGCTGCCCTCTTTGTATGGATTTAGGTTGTAGCCGTGTTGGTCTAAGGATATAGGCAGACAAGGTTCCTTGGGTGAATTTGATATCTTTTATTAGACCAACCCAAATGGTTGGAGAATAGTTATTAAGCAAGCTTTCGGGTTCAAAAACCCTTCGTCAGGCTCAGGAAGCTGCAGCAGTTGGTGTGTGCTCTTCCTGGATGGAATGCAGGGATCATGGGTTTTACAAGAATCCGTTCACCAACAGATTGCATAGACCTCACAGTTTGAACAAAATTAAGTGTAGTTTTTTTCTGCTCGAAAAACATAAGCCCTTGATGCTTTAAGAAAAACCAGGAGGATCTCTGTAGTCATGTTTGATTTATTCTCTAGCGGTCAGTCATTAGAGGGAAAGGTGACTAGGCCTGCTATTCCATTCATTCGAGTGCAGTCATGCAAATGCACACAGTAGCCAGTACATGGCATGCTGCCTGTGCATCTGGAACATTTCATAGTCTGATAAACAGTAATGATTAAGCACATTTTTAGATGCCAGTTTACCTGTTATCAGAATGCACTTGCTGGATTATTCATGAAAAGATGAACCTATGACAATGGCTTCAAGAAGAATCTCTATTTGATGCGTGAGCTTTTAGGGCATACCTACCTATCTGACACCCTTTGTTCATTTCCTGGGACTGAGTATAACTTGAACCTGCAGCATCTGCTCATATTTCAGTTCTTTATCTACTTCAGCTGCTATTTATCTCTTTGCCAGGTAAGTTGCAGTGTGGTTCCAGTACATCTAAGCGTTTACTACAGAGTATAAATACAGACAATTTTCCAGTGGGATTTCCAGAACTGTCTGTTCTTGTTTCTTCCAGATCTTTTGCCCTCTACTCCCTGGAAGCTGGGAATCAGGTTTCTATCATCCCGTTCAGCATTTCATTCCTTATTTTCCTTCAAGGCTGGTTCCAATCTTCAGTATAACTACTACTAACACTGGACTGCCAGCTAATGCCTGTCTGCCGAAGTTATTATGTGCTTCTAATGTGCAGCTAGAGGGCTGGAGGAGCACACACAAATTGTGTTGACTATTTGGAAGGAATACTGCACGCACCACTATTTCAGCTGCAGTAAGGCAGTGTCTGGCACTGAAATGTCATCTCAAGCCAGTGTGGTCAGCTGAGCATTGCAGTGCCAGCAGCAGAACAAGTATGTCAAAATGGTCTACCAAAAAGATAAAGTACCCACCTGCTAGAGTCCATGTATCAGGTCCTTGTCATGAAAAGCTTGATGGAGCACTTGTCTGAGTTTTGAGCACAGAACCCATCACCTTCCATGACCTTTTCTTCTAAAGGGGAGGTGTTCTTTACAGAGAAGAAGAGGAAAAGAGCTTCTTCTGGAGGATCCCAGGGTACAATTGTGGTCATGGCACTTCCAGGGCAAATGTACAGTAAACCTGAGGAACTCTGCTGAACAAGTTCTTCCAGTGGACAACCCAAGAGAATTCTCTGATGGCTATAAAGGAGTAAACCTGTGGATGTACTTGAAGAGGTGGAAGCAGAACTGCAGTTTTAACTCAGTAAGTGCTGCATGCTATACCTTTTTATTATTTTGAGGGTAGTCTTGGTACAGAAATGGAGGAATTTCCTGATAGATGGTTAATATATTTAAAGTGAGGGAGGATTTTGGATTCCTTTTGGATGTAACCAATTTTGGTCAACACTAGAAACCATCAAAGAGGTTTATGTAACAGTTTGCTCTCCCTCCCTCCAAACCTTGATTCTCCTCCTGTCACATGCAGTCCAAGATTGCTTCAAAGTGGGTAAAAAAAGAAATGCAGAAGGCAAGTGGCAATATTTTTCAAAGTATTGCATTCTTGATTTTAATTATCATTGCAACCTTACATACCACTCAGAAACTTGTTATATGAGATCAAAGATGTCTTTCTGTAAAGTCAGGGTGTCAAACATATGGTCTGAGAGATGATCTGGCCCCTGGAACCAGTCCATCTGGCCTGCCAGGATACTGGTGGAGCAAGCACCAAGGAATTTGGGGGTGGGGCTAGTAGGGATGAGGCCTACTATGGAATCTAGGACCCTGTTATACATAGGGTCAGTGGCATGCAGGTGAGAGATGGCTGTGCTGACATAGCCCTACTCACCCTACAGTTGCTTGGCCTGCCGCCCCTGCTGCTTGTGCTGCTTTTACTGCGGCAAGTGGCCACTTGGTCTGTGGCTGCTGGCTCCACCACCGCTGCTGCTGTCTCCAGCACTTGCCCCATGGGTCTGGCCTACAAGAAGCCCCATGGCTGTGATCTGGCCCAAGACATAGGGTGAGCCTGATACCCCTGCTGCAATGTATTGCTAGAATTTAAAAATATACATCATTCCTAGCTTAAAAATACATATAAAAATGAAGTCTTGTCAAGTAGGACTTCTTAAAAATGAAGTAGTGACTTTGCTTGTCAGCTGTAATGCCCCATCAGTAGATACTACTTGTCAATGTTAAAAGTTACCAAAAATTAGCCATGTCCTTGCAATTAATTTACCATGGAAAATGTCCTGGGAGGGAACATAGGTGTTCTTAGACATAGATTTTTCTGATGATTCACTTGTTCTGTGGAAGTACAGCACTGTCTGAATCATTTGGGTTTTTTGGCCTCTCTCCCATGGCTTTTCTTACTGGGCAACAGAGGAGGTCAGGTCTGCAGTATCAATCAAACAGTGTTTACCTCAGCAGATTATTAATGTTCTCCATCTCTTTCCACTCCTGGGATGTGATCCTTGCAAAAAGATGTCTTTTTGTAATGTGTCATCAGGAATTCCAGTTGGTTATATTAAATCATAAGAGTAATCCTTGGTCCACTTTTAACTGAGGACATCCTCCCACTGAGCAATATGCTGTGCTGTCACTAAGCTTGTAAAGTTTGTCCTACACAGATTGATGGAATTCTTGCTCTAGCCTTATACCACTTTTTCCCACTTAGTGTCCTTCACAATGCATAGGACATCAATGAGTTGCTCATCCTGAAAAAGATCAGGGAACTTCGGCTGGGAAGGGAGTTCCATTGTGAATTTCTTTCTGACATTGTCATAGACAGGCAATGTGATGTCTATTTTTAGCTACTGAAAATATTAACATTTATTTTTAAAATATTTTCCATACTGTAATCTGTTATCTTGCTGAATTTTCAACTGCAACCTCTGTACAGGCAAGCTTACAAGTGAGAGAGAACAGGAAACAGT
Source organism: Alligator sinensis (assembly GCF_000455745.1). Taxonomy (NCBI): domain Eukaryota; kingdom Metazoa; phylum Chordata; order Crocodylia; family Alligatoridae; genus Alligator; species Alligator sinensis. The sequence continues at coordinate 1,201,226 of NW_005841928.1, forward strand.
GAAACATGTGACCTTGTAATGAAGTCATAATTTGGGGAGGAATTCCTTTCTGGCATTCCTAAAACATTAATGAATATAGTTTTCTTTCTTTTCACTTGCAGGCTCCTGGATTTGAAGGGCCAGCCATCTTACTCATGAACTTGAACACGTGGGCATGGCTACAGAGGGCCAAAAAAAAAGGCAGCATATACAATGCATCAATGCAAAGGAACAAAAGCTGGGTACTGAATTCAGGGCATTATTAAAGGCCTGGGAGGAATGAAAGCAGAAAAATGGGACAGATTAGTGAAACAGGACACGATGGAAAGAGAGTGGGCTGAGAACTCGTGGAGTGCCTGTTCAGAGTAGTACTCAGTTGTTTGTAATACCCATTAAGTCCACATGCAAATGCATGATTGTGCAGGCTTCTGAGCAGCCACTGGGCCCTGGGCAAAGGTGTCAGGTTCCTATGATGAAACCTGTACAGAGCCAACCCCTTGTACAATTTCCAGAAAAGAAACAAACGCACGTGGCTAAGGTAATTCAGACTTACCCATAAGCACTCATCCTCATCCATCAGGCACAAAGAACTTGTTAAGCTCCTGCTCCCCTAGGCTCTCCAATACACTATCATAATGTTAAGGCTACCTGCGATCTGGAATTGTTTGTAGGTCTCTGGAATATGGACAACTCAGGCAACTACAGGGTCAAATAATCTCTACTCATTTGACCCCTGTTACAGTGCCATGCTACAAGTACTAGAATATATAAAAGGTGTAAGGAAAACCAAAATGCCACTGTAGATGTCACCACCATGGAAACGTTTGCATTTTAGTTTTTCTGATCACACATTGCTTAATAGTTAAAAAAACAAAACAACAGTTATTCCTTGCTGGCAGCCAGCAAGTCTGGCAGCACAGTTCTGGAACTTTTCCTTGCATATATTTGCAAGTTTAATAAAGTTCTGTGTTTGATTTAAGCATTTGTTGTCATCCAGTTAATTGTAAGGGAATGGGAAGCCCTAGCTGCTACAAAAGATTTTATTAAAGTATTAAAAACCAGCAAGCAATCTACACAAGCCAATTAAATAGCACCCCATGTGCCCAAACAAGAGAGCACAGAGACTTACAATTAAATTGATATTTTCTTTGGCAAAGAAATCTACCCTTAACCAATGCAATCCATAAAATTAATCAGCCATAATATACCCCATATAGATTAGCAGCTCCCTAACTCAGGAGTTTAAAATAAAGCAAAAAGCTTTAAAAACTTTAAACTGTAACATATAATTGCAGCATATTCGATGATATTTCACAGTCCAGTACTTCAGTAATCATTTAAATCTCTATACGGTGCATGAATGTGAACATATATTGTATCCTTAATCTTCCTTGCTTCCCTTAATCCTAACTCCATATTGTTTTGGGGAAGCTTTTTGATTGTGCAAATAGGCTAAGAAAATGACTGGCATCCAGTCAACATGCCATTAACATTTTTTCTCTGTAACTTTGAATACATACACAGGTTACCAGCCACAATCATACTCATGAACCATGGCAGTCTTGGAGGTATCTTCATCTTGCCTTCAGCCTTTCAAATGGTGCAGCTCTAGGAACTGTAACTGTATTAGCTCAGTGGCTTCATGATGCCTAGGCATGGATTCCTAAGCAGGGATAGCTGACCTGTGGTATGAGTAACACAAGTAGCATGGGCAGCTTCTGCGTGTGGCAGGAGAAGATGTGCAGCACAATAGCAGATAGGGCAGGAAGCAGAAATCAGAGCAGCAGATCAGGCAGGGAAAGGAGATCGGAATGGCACTTCAGGAGGGTGCAGGGTTAATTCATGGCACTCTTCTCCAAGAGGTTGGCTCGTCTAGTGTCTTAAGTCATGGGAAGAGGATAGGCAGGTTCCATAAAGGTTTTATTCCATATGTGAAAGTTTAGAGTCACTGCTGTGTAGAGCAGCAACCACAGCCTCCATTGTCTTCCACATCTGTCTTCCCATATTTCCATTATGTCTTCCACATCCAGCACCCTTGTGCCTTTTCGTGATGCCTGACAGCTCTTCTGGCATCTCGCTCAATGACTGCTTATATCACAATCATTTGGACAATAGTCATTCCAAGAGAACCATGGTTCTTAGCATAACCACTAATGCACAAAACTGACCAGTGTGGTGGGTTTCAAAGCTGCCTGTGATAGTGGGGCTAAAATAACTTTCTTCCTTAAGGCTGGTAAGGAAAGATGAATTATTACATAATGAGTTATTACATGCAGTACAGACCAGTTCCTAAAAAGACTCCACTCTGTGTGGCATTATGGAAGTTGAGATATGCTCCAAAAATTCTAGTGCATCACACAGGTATTTAGGGCTTAGCACATTTTAGAGAAAACAATGGATAAGAGAAAAGCGAGTTTTCCTGCTTCACAGACCATCTTCACAGATCATGGATGGCTTGCAGCAAGGATATATTCTTTCATGGAGAAAAAAAAGAGTATAATAGTTCTAACACATAGGCAATTTAATACATCTGGGTTGTTCAGGAATTTATTAATAGCATATGGAACAGTTCACTTCTTGGTGATTGGTTCACATTTTGGTTTAGAATTGCTGTCATTTAATGGCTGTTGTTGGCTCATACAAACCTGTTCACTTAGTCTAATTAGCTTATTGTAATATAGGCAGATATCTATAATACATAATGATTGCTAATGACTTTATGTTAGTAGATAGGCCAAGAATGGAATAGACAGGGAGAACACTGTGCATGCCACTTCCAGTAAGCATGTTGCATCTCCTCTGTAGATAAATAGAGAATTTCAGACTCCAGTGCTGTCAGTAATCAACTGTGTTACTAGAATGCATTAAAGGAGATTTACTGTTAATTAGTAAGAAAGAAAAATTTATTGTATCCTTTAAAATGTTCAGCATGATAAAGGAGGATTACTCTTTTGTTACATCATGACTGCAAATCACTCTGTTTCCTTCATGAAAGCATAAGAAATGAGGCTTCTAAGAGAGCCCAATTAAGGCACAATTGTCCCAGCAATGGTTAATCTCTGCAGTCCCTGAGATGAAGTGAACTGATGTAATCTAATACATGTTAATGGAAAATACAGTGCAAAGGTATTAACAATTATCACATTTGAGCAACAAATGGAATACATGCCATTATTTGATCCATTCACATTTAATATAAATTCAAGATTAGCCAAAGAAAAAGATTAGCCTCAAGGAAACTGTGAAATTGTTTAATTTGACAGGATTAAAAAAAAAAACATGCAGAAGAGTCTGACTGGGAGGTTACTGTAGGAGGTCTAGAATATATTACAGAATACAGACACATGGTAGACGCATATATATTGAGTAGTATTACAGATATGCAATAGACAGATGTTATGATACCCACAGTTATTTCCATCTTGATGTGCCAATGTTTAATGTATGTCTTTGACACACTTTTACTAAATGTATTCTTGATTAACACATTTTTATTTTATAGGTGGATGGATTTCATGAATTTGTAATCAACTAAAAAGCAAGGGGGAAGTTATATGTGTACCACTGTAGCTTTCATTCCTGAGAGAGAGAAACAATGGGATTCAAGAAAGGTGATCTATGCAACTTTTATATGTCCTTCCAAGCAAGGTGGTATAGTACTCTTTCCTCAGCTCATGAGCTGATCATTAATAATTGTTTAGTTAACCCTCTCATATCTCTTAATTAGCATGACTGTCATTTAAATTGAAAGGCCAAAAAACCCCCACATTTGTATACAACTTCAGAAAATATTAAAAAACCCAACTCTCTAAATTCAATGTTAGTTACATTTCATCTGTTTGTTTTTCAAGTACTTTGTGTCCTCACAGAGAAAGCATGACATTTCAGTATCCCACTGGCCTTTGCCTGTGCAGCAGTGCAGCAGAGGGTGAGATTTCTTCCTCTCTGCTATGAACAGCTGGCTTTAAAGGGCAGCTGTTTCTCATCTGAATGAAAAACAGAACCTTGTATATAATACAGTTTTCCTCATTTCTTGTCAATACTTACACTGTGGCAATACTTATGAAAGACATAATTTTGCTAGTGATAATTTAAATTGATTCTATTTTTTTTCTTGAAAGGAGAAAGCCACATACATTCTCTTCACATGTTTGCATATATTTAGATGAAGAATGCAAGCATGCTTGAAAAGAAAAAACTGAACTAGTCTGAACCTGCTGGATGTGAGTCAGAGCTATGAAACCCAAACATCATGGATTGATTTTCATCTACATTAGACTTTCACTCTGGTGCAACAAAAGGAAGCTTGCACCTCTTTCTGCCATGCTTCCTAGTGCTGGTTTAATTTACAACAGCTGAGGAGCATATCTAATTTATGCTCATCAGTGATTTTGCAACATGGAGGTCCCATCTCCAAAACATCTCTTCATTCCATATGCTGAGCAATGGGGGATGTTAGTGCAAGAGGTGTTATCCATCACTAGGTTTGTGTCAGAAGAGAGATTCTTTGTATAAGGGAAACTCTCCACCAGATACCTTTGGCCAATTTACCTTCACTTTAGCATGCTTGAAGGGTGGAAAATAGACCTAGCTGTCCTAAGAACCCAGAGGTCCAGGTTTTGTTGGAACAACATCATGAGAAAGAAAAATATGCTTTGTAGAAACATTATATTAAAAAGAGAATCTTGAAGAGTAAGCACTTCAAGAACATGTAAAAAGAGGATGGGTGGGAGGAGAGGGGTCTCTGGGAAAAGGCTGGAGCTGCCCCTTGCTGCAGAGAGGCTGGGAATATGGCAACAGCCACTTGGAGGTGGGGAGGGGACAGAGCCTTCTGGCGTACAGCAACACCTGGGTCATAAGCTCCAGTCTGTGCTGGGAAAAGGCAGCTACAGTCTATCTTGGACTCCAATTGTGCTGGGATCACATTTATATTGTGACAATGTGTCACAACAGCATAACATAAACCTCACCTCAGAGCACTTCATTTTAGGTTCATACTCAGTGGACTTTTTGGAGAGATCTCAAATTTCATAGATTCATAGTAGATTAATACATTATAAGGCCGGAAGGGACCTCGGAAGATCATTGGGTCCAGCCCCCTGCACCAAGCAGGAAAGATAACTGGCGGTCACGTGACCCCAGCAAGGTGACCGTCTGGTCTCCTCTTGAAGATTTCCAGGGTAGGTGATAGCACCACTTCTGGAGGGAGCTTATTCCACAGTCTGGACACGCTGACTGTGAAGAAGTTTTTCCTAATGTTGAGCCTGAATCGATCTTCCAGGAGTTTCAGCTAAAACTATGCCATGCATGTATTCAGACTCAAAATAATGGTCAGCTGGAAGATGGCATCCACTTCTATGAATGCTTTGAACCTTCCCATAGGCTGCCTGCTCATTTGGCTGAATTTGTGACTGGGAATTCAGAAATGCAAAGTTTTCAAAAAGGCTTCCTTTAGTATGTCTATATGACATTAATTAGAAAAACACAGAAAGGCTTAGTGTAGAGAAAAAAGTTACTGAAAAAATGGATTTGACATCTTTTTCCTCTCCTATTACTGTTCCCGTGCACCCCCACCCTCCACACTTCTTTCCTATAGTGGCTTCTCTGCCATTGCAGATCACATTCTTGGAAGGGCCAGCACATATAGTGTGCCCAAATTAGCTAACACCTGGCAAGCTTTCCACAGTGGGGTACCTTCAGTGCTGTATAAACTTCAGAATCTCATACTTTTAGGGTCCTGACAGTATCTTTAAGCAATAGTTAAGAATTTTAAATGCCATTTTATTGCTCCCATTTGATTTTTACAGTAAGAAAGTGGAGCAATGCAGTTACACAAAATGGAGCTGCAAAGGATGAGATTGATGGATACTTTCATTCTTTGCAGGACCAGACACCTGGTGTAGAAACATCCTGGGAGAGTCCCAGGCCAGCTGAATACAGGATGGTCACCTCCAGAGCTAGGCAGTGTGCGGCTGTGACAGCTTCCTCAATGCAACTGCGGAACAGATATGAAGCCCTGGCAGCACTGGAGGATGATGCAGCAGAGGAAACCGCAGGGGAAGACATGTCTGCAACAAACACCAGGCAGGCTGAATGACAACCGAGCAGCCGGAAGAAGAGATGCTGGGTCATTGTGGTGGGTGACTCCCTCCTAAGAGGCATGGAGGGGCCTATCTGTTGACTGGATCCCACGGCACAGGAGGTTTGCTGCTTACCTGCAGCCAGGATCTGGGACATCTCGGCAAGGATTCCTAACCTCATCTGGGCCTCCAATTACTATCCCATGGTCCTCATCCATGTGGGCATGAATGATGCGGCCAGGAACGCATCATGAGGGCTCTGGGAGCCAGGCTTAGGAAGTTGAGGGCACAGATGGTCTTCTCATCCATCCTTCTGGTTAGTGGTCACCGTCAACATCAGGATGCCTGCATCAGGGGAGTCAACCTGCGGTTCTGGAGTTGGTGCCATCATGTGGATTTTGGCTTCTACAATCATGATCTGCACTTCCATGAGAGACGCATCCTGGGACGAGATGGTCTTAATCTCTCTTCTAAAGGTAAGAGTCCGTTCTCTTAGAGGTTGGCTGATCTCCTCTGAAGGGCTTTAAACTAGGTTTGTTGGGGGATGGGGAAGCAGAGGATAAGGAGAACCTAGGATCAGCGAGCCACGAGCTATGCACTGGATCAGTCCATGTAAGCACTAAGGTAAGCACTAAGGGGTCCAATAGACATCAGGACAGGGAGATACCAAGGGTTCCCATCGGGGGGCTTAAATGTCTCTACACTAATGCTAGGAGCATGGGAAACAAGCAGGAGAAACTTGCACTCCTGCTTGCAAGTGACAACTTCGACCTGGTTGGACTTACTGAAACCCAGTGGGACCCTACTCACAATTGGGCAATAGGCATTGAGGGTTACAGGTTGTACAGATGGGAGAGAGGGGGGAAAAAAGGTGGCGGGGTGTTGCTTTCTATGTTAAGGAACAATATACATCCTCTATAATCAAGAGGAAATCAGAGGAGGGCCAAACCAAGGTACTGTGGGTCAGGATACAAGGGGGTCAGAGGGAAAGGGAGTTGGTAGTGGGGGTCTACTATAAACTGCCAGACGAGGAGCATGAGCTAGATGTGAAATTCTCCAGACAGCTCTCAGAGGCCATACTGTTGAGAGAGATGGTTGTCATGAGTGACCTAAACTACCCTGACATCTGCTGGGAGGAGCAGTCAGCCAAGTCTAACCACTCACGTAGGTTCTTAACCTGCATAAAGGACCTCTATCTAACACAGGAGGTATACAATCCCACTAAGGGAAATGCCTTGCTGGACTTGGTGTTAGCTACAGGGGATGACCTGGTGGGGAATCTGCAGGTACAAGGTAACCTAGGGGATAACGACCATCAATTTATTGAATTCACTATTCGGTGAAGGGTGGGTAAAGTAACCAGCAGGGCTGAAGTGCTAGATGCTAGACTTCAGAAGGGCTAACTTCAATGTGCTCAGGAGATTAGTTAGTGAGGCGTTAAAGCTCAAGATCATTGGCAAAATGGGGGACCAGGAAGAGTGGTCGTTCCTCAAGGGAGTGATTGCACAGCTGTTCAAGCACTCATGGTGCTTTGGTCAGGTCCCAGAGGACTGGAAAAGGGCCAATGTGGTCCCTATTTTCATGAAGGGGTGGAGGGAGCATCCAGGTAACTATAGGCCAGTTAGTCTCACCTGTATCCTTGGGAAAAGTCTGGAAAAAATCATTAAGGATCACATTTATGGGAGCCCAGCAGGTGAAATAATACTGAAAGGAAATCAGCACAAGTTCACTGCAGGTAGATCCTGCCTGACTAACCTTGTTTCTTTTTATGACTGGGACACAAAATGCTTAGACACAGGAGTCGAGGTAGATGTCATCTACCTAGACTTTAAGAAGGCCTTTGCTATGGTATCGCATTCCATTCTCATAAATAAACTGACAGGCTGTGATGTAGATAATTACACAGTCAGGTGGGTGGCAAATTGGCTTAGGGGTCACACACACAGAGTGGTGGTGGATGGGTCGATATTGACCTGGAAGGATGTGGGCAGGGGAGTCCCGAAAGTCTTGGTCCTTGAACCAGTCCTATTCTATGTTTTCATCAGTGACTTGGATGAGGGCATGGAGAGAACCCTGTCCAAGTTCGCAGATGGTACCAAATTATGAGGCAAAGTTAACACACCAGAGGGTAGGGAACAGATCCAGGTGGATCTGGACAGGTTGCAAAAAATGGGCAGAATGAAATAGGATACTGTTCAACAAAGACAAGTGCAAAGAGCTGCAAAAAGAACCACCAACATACTTACAGGTTGGGGGATAACCATTTCAGCAGCACAGCAGTAGAAAGGGATCTTGGAGTCATAGCTGACTCCAAGATGAACCTGAGCTGTCAGTGTGATGAAGTGATCAACAAGGCTAACCCCACTTTATCATCCATTAGCAGATCCATGAGGAACAGGCCCAGGGAGTTGATGCTTCCCCTCTATGCAGCACTGGTCAGGCTGCAGTTGGAGTACTGCATCCAGTTTTGGGTGCCACACTTCAAGAGGGATGTGGAGAATCTTAAGAGGGCTCAGAGGAAGGCCACTCATATGGTCAGAGGCCTGCAGGGAAGGCCCTATGAGGAAGGACTGAGGGACCTAGATCTCTTCAGCCTTCACAAGGGAAGGCTGAGAGGTGATCTTGTGGCTGCCTATACATTCATCAGGGGAGGGCAGCAGGGAATAGGAAACGCTCTATTTATTAGGACACCCCCTGGAGTAACTAGAAATAAGGGCGACAAATTGACAGAGAGCAGATTTAGTTTGGACATTAGAAAGAACTTCTTCACAGTAAGGTTACAAGGGAGGTGGTGCTGTCTCCTACCTTGGGGCTCTTCAAGAGGAGACTGGACAAGCACCTAGCTGGGGTCATCTGACCCCAGTGCTCTTACCTGCCCAGGACAGGGTGTCAGATTTGATGACCTACTGAGGTCCCTTCTGACCCTAACATCTATGAATCTGTGAGCTGCTCTTGCTCCCCAAGCTGATTTAGTTTCAGCCTCATTTTAATAGAAAGGTTATGGGGGCTTTCATCTCTTATTAGGGGGTTCAGCACCCCTGAGCTCTCCCATAATTTAAACCCTGCTGACTATATCCCTTTCTGTTCAACCTTGCCCAATATCCAAGTGGCAGCTACAGCAACTGTTTACTTGGAAGAGTCATATAAAAAAACTATTTAATATGTTAGTAAATCTACTCATCATGATGGATGTTTTATCAGTTCTGCAAAAAGCAGAACAAACCAATAAAGCTATATTATTATTTCTGCTTTCATTTAAGTTCCATCTATTACCCGGTCTTTCTAACCTAATCTCCTCTTTACATTTTCCTTTGGGCACATCTACATGAGGTGGCATGTTGCCTTAGCAATGAGCTACGGTGACATAGAATTGGTGGGCACAAACTGTGATGCTACTGAGACTGCAGTAGCAACGAGCTACTGCACAGTAGCTCATTGCTAAATCAAGTACCAAATGACTGCACAGTAACAACTGCACAATCAGGCTCATGTTTAGACGTGCCCTTTCTTTCTTAATCCTCCTCTCCTCTATAACCCTGCTACCTGTTCTTTCATCTCTCCTTACTTGATAAGCACAAACTTTGGTGGTAGTCCACT
>NW_005841928.1:1210891-1212661 GCF_000455745.1 Alligator sinensis
CCTCCAAGTATGAGGACAGGCCTTCCCCTGTTCACTTTATAGCCAGCTCTTGTCTACAGCGGGTTTGGATCTTATCAAAGTGCACAGATGTCAACTGCAGGAACTCTACCAACAGCAATCCTACAACTCCTGACTTCCATGTTTAATGTCATTTTACCCTTATGCAATAAAGTCCTACACTTAGGGCATCTATACACATGCTCTGAAGTGGAGGTGGGGACTTTAATTAGAGCAGCTCTGAGAGTCTCTCTAATTAACGTGCCCCCAGTATCACATGTATTCAGTGTCCCGTGCTTTGAAATGGTGGCAGAGGTGCTTTAACGAAAGCTTGTTTGATGAGCTTTAGTTAAAGTGACCCCACCACAATTTTGAAATGTCGGGATGCTGAATACACATGGTGTGGAGGCTGCTGGAGCATGCTAATTAGCACACTCCAGCAGACTAGACTAATCGAGCCTGCTCTGACATGTTTTAGTTAGCAAGCATTGGAGGAGAGGTCTGTCATGTGTATAGGTGCCCCTAGGGACAGACTTCTGCTCCAATGTGTACTGTTTAGCACACATCAGAGCAGACTGGGAGTCTGCTTGAGTGTGCTAATTAGTGTGATCCAGCAGCCTCCATGTCATGTGTATTCAGCATCCTCGCATTTCATCTCATCCCCACTTTTTTTAAAGTGTCCCCCTCCCCCAAGCACATGTATAGGCACCCTAAGAGTCTCTGATGAGAAGTTAAATCCTCTAAGCCATCTGCTTACCAGCTTCTGCATGCCTTCTGACTGAGCCCTGGTCTACAGATCTTCGGGCTATCTCTTCTCTTACCTGCATTCTGTATGGCATGGCTAGTATTGTACATATTTTCTTGACAACTCTTTTTGGAGAGAAGAACAAGTTCAGTAAATGAGAAATCCCTGACCCAGTTGCTTATGGTGCTTTTATTTGTCTGCATTTTTCCTTTTTACTGGACTATGTTCAGAGATGATTCTTTTGGGAGCTGAAATTTCTCTTACTCAGCAAGTCAATAATAAATGAGGATCAAGTCTTTTAAGGATCTTTATTTTGCTTTAGCTCCACAAAGGAGAGCAGTAATACTGAGTTTCTCCCTCTATGGTACAAAAGAATTTGTATTACATGACTGCGGTGTGGGCAAAGTAGCTTTAAAGAAGCAGGAGGTAGCTTAGAAGCAAAATCATTCCATCTGAAAAAAATGTTTAGACCTAACTCTTTCCTTGGAAAGGTTTTCTGAATGTGTTGTGTTTTTTGTCTTAATACTAAAAATAAAAAATCAATTTAAAATCATAAATGTCACTGTTAGGAAAACATAGGCTGAATTAGAATCGTCTACATAGCATAAAATCTGATAGCCATTGAAATGGTTCAAAAGAAAGTCAAGGACTCAAGTGTGGCACAAGCCAGGATGGAATTATTGTCTTTTAAATGTAATAGAGCATTTTGTGAATAATAAGCAGGGATCTGGGTTTTGTGTTTCTCATGGAAAAACAGAAAAACCTTGGATTTTCCCTTTTGACTAAGAAAAACGCGGATTTCTCATTTTAATGGAGAAATGCATAGATTTTCCAGTTTTGCAAATACCTGTCTGTAGGCTGCTAGAGTTCCAGCCTGCAAAGGGCTGGGGGGAGCTGGAGGAGGGTGGTCAGGCAGGGGGTGCCATGTGCATGTGCGTGCCTGGAGAGCAGCTCCTGCAGGTAAGTCTGGTGGGGGAAGGGGATGGGAGAGGGGGGATTGAGGCCCCCATAGGGAGGGAGGGAGGGAG
>NW_005841928.1:1212671-1219974 GCF_000455745.1 Alligator sinensis
GGCCCTGGTGGAGTGTGGGATGGGGCTGCAGGGGGGCTGGCTCCTCACTGCTGCACATACTCCTGGGGGTCAAGGGGATATGTGCCCCCCCAGATTTGTGCATGGGGTGGGTGCAGGCTGCCTGCTACAGGCTCAGGCTCCCTTCCCTGCTGTCCTCCCCCTGGGGCCTCCACATCCCAGTGAGTGGGACCCGGCATGGCATGGCACCACAGAGCAGGGCTGGGCAGGGAAGCTCCTTGTCAATGCTGGGAATCCTGTGCTGCCATGGTACAACACCCACTACCCCCTTGCCATGGTGGTGTGGGGTTCCCAGCAGTGGCAAGGAGCTTCTCTGCCAAGGCTTGCTCTGTCTTGCCATGCTGAGTCCCACCCAACTAGGCTGTGGAGGCCCTGGGGGGAGGGAAGTGGGGCAGGGAGCCTAAGCCTGCAGCGGGCAGCCCACCCCTGCCCTGTGCATAGATCGCAGGGGCACATGGCCTCCCTGTCCTCCCGGGATTGTGCATGGTGGCAGGAAGCTGCCACCTCTTGCCCAAGCCTGCAGTGGGCAGCCTGCCTCCAGCCCCCCAGTGGGCTCAGCTCTGGCCGTGCCTCTCATGGAGGGGGGGAAGTTGGCCTCCATGCTGTGGGAGCTGGGCACCATACTCCGCTCCTTGATCAGGCCACAGCAGCTGCCACCTCCTGCGGGTGGCAGCTGGGGCTCAGGCACTGCTGCAGTGGGTAGGGGGATGTGGACCTGGGTCCCTGGCCCCATATCCCTGGCAGCTGGGGGCCCCCTCCAGCAGGTCTGGGTGGGACAGGAGGCTGTGGGTGGGGAGTGAGGGGCACCAGCAGGGCTGTGGGTGGGGGTTGAGGAGTACCAGCAAGGCTGGGGGATTGTGGGTGGGGGGAGGGTGCACCACAGGGCTCAGGGGGCTGTGGCTTGGGAGTGAAGTGCCTGGACTTGCATCCTGGTGAGGTAAGGGGGCAGGGGGAGCTCCGATTTTTCATGATAAAAAACCCAAAATCAAATACCAAAATTTATAGATATTTAGAATGTATTTTATTATAGTGTTTGAGTAACTGATAGACTTCCAAATTGCTTTAAAAACGTAAATATATCAATAAAACATTGTGTTCAGTTGATATCTGTCGATATAGTGGCATTTCATTTTAATTGCGGATTTTGGAATTTTTATCAGAGAATTTGCATTTTTAATCAGAGAATTTGTGATTTTTTTATCACAGAAACCCAGGATCCCTGATAGTGAGCTTAGTTCTCAAAGCTGATATTTTGATGGTTGGTTATGGATGTTTTTATGGCTGCTGCATAAACATCACAGAAAAATAATTCTAGCAACTACTGTTCCAGATGTTGGATTCATGGGATTTGGTTCGTCAGTACCACTAATATCTTCAGAGAGTGGTGTGCTCTTTTATGCATGACACAAGTTGTTAGACTGTAATGTCAACTTTCAGAGGAATGGCTTACATACCAGGAGCAAACCAAGACATAAATAGTATCTTCTGTTCATTATCATCTTTGATATAACTCGTGAAATCTTGTGTTGGAAAGAGAAGTTTTGGAAGTTGCTATATGTAACTGATATTTTTCCTGAATATACATCAGGATTATTTTCTTTAAAAATGTTCTTTAAAAATTCTTTCTCTTAAAAAATTTACATCATACTAATGCAATAACATATGGCTCAAGCAATCATCTAGTCCAGAGGTTCCCAAACTTTTTCTTATTGCATACCTCCTTCCAGATTTACCAGCTGCTCACATACCCCTACAAGCATGGTTTATATTGTAACCCCTTAAATTCCAATTATTATTATTATAATGAAAATTAAATCTGCCATTACACAATTTCTCCCACGTATCCCCTAGAGATGTTTTGCATACCCCCAGGGGTACATGTACCAGTTTGGTAACCGCTGATCCAGTCCTTTCCTTGCAGTGGGCTAGGATAAAGTATATTAGACCCTTTCTGACAGGAAGGATCTGTTTCCCTAACCTGTTCATAGAAAACTCCAGTAATGGGCATATCACAATCTATCTAAACATCCTTGCCCACTGCTTCACTATCCTTATAATTATATTTTTCCCTAATATCTAACCTTAATCTTCTTTGCTGCAAATTAAATGATGGGGTACTTAGAGAGCAATTGATTAATTTCCCCATTATAGCAACCATTTGCATATTTGAAAAGTATTATCTAGTCATCTCTTTTTAGATTAAAAAAAATTCAGTTCTCTCAGCTTTTCCTCATATGTCAACTTTTTGTAAACCTCCTATCACTTTTGTGGCTCTCCTCTGGACTCCGTTCAAGTTGTCTACATCTTTCTTAAAGCATACTGCCGAGTAGAGTAGAATTAATTACCTTCTGTGTAATGCATACAAAATGGTACAGAAAGTCCACAGTGACATTTGTATGTTTGCAACAACCTCATATTGTTGATTTATATTGAGACTGGAGCCCACTAGAGCTCCCATACCTTGTTTTACTGTACTGCAACCATTTATTTCCCAGTTTGTATCTGTCTACACGCTAGATTTTTCTTTCTAAGGAGATTAAAGGAGCTGGAATAAGTTTAGGTAGAGAATATGAAAAGGCGAGTCCTGATTCTCTAGGTAGAGAATGTGGTATGTGGAGTCATGTTCGTTATCCCCAGGTTGCGGTGCAGGGTGGAGAGCGTTCAGTTTTTGGGTTTTGCTGGTTGCCATATGGGGCCATTTTTTTTTTTTTTGTTGGTGGCCATACGGGGACATTTTTACCTGTGTTTGTTGCTACAGGTGCCAAGAGTTGGGTGACAGGGGTTTTTACCTTCCTCAGAAGTACGGGCTGTTGGCTGCAGCCAAGACTTAGGATTTTGACTGGGGTGTGTGTCAGTGCTTCTTTTGGCATTGAAACCTGGAGGTTCTTGATTAGAGTTTCTTGGCCCTGTGCTTGAGGTCACACTGATCATCTCTTTTGGGAATTTTACTGTATTGTCAGATTTGTACTGACTGTACGGGGTGTGAGGGATGGGTTGCCTTTCCTCTGCAGCAGGGGGTGTTGCTCTCTTTCTTGGACAACACTTGCAGTTGTGGGATGCAGATAACCCTTGTCCTGCTGCTTTATCTGTGGTAGGTTAGGGTGCTTTCAGTGTTTGTGACAGGTTGGATTGCATAGTTTTAGGGCGAGGTTAGAGTGACAATCACTTGTACGAGATGGTTTGGATAGGGGTTGGGCAGATGACCTCTTAGGGTCCCTTGTAGCTCATCTTTCTTATCATTTTGCGTGTGTAATTTTTATGGCTTTCCTGGATTTGCCTCAGATCTTAACTTCAATTTACTAAGATCAATTTGAATATAAAGCATACCCTCAAAAGTGCTTGCAAAAGTGCCCCTGCCCCTTCCCAGCTTAGTATCATTTGCAAATGTTATAACCATACTCTCTGGTCAATTAATAAAGTGTCAATTAAAATATTGGGTAATATCACACCCAAGGGGTAATATTACACCCAAATTCCTGGTGAGTCCCACTTACTGTAATCCCAACTTGACAGTGCACTCCTAAAATATGTTTTTTTCAACTTGTATGTCCACCTTCTAGTGATATAATCTAGACCTAGTTCATTCATGAGAATGTCATATGAATATATGTTAACCTCATACCCTAGCTAAATTCAAGAGCTATCACATGTATTGTTTATGCCCTATCTGCAAAGGCAAGCACTCTGTCAAAGGAAATTAGATTGGTTTCGACATGATTTGTTCTGTTGGGTGTTTACCAATACCTTATTATCCTCAAGGTGTTCCTACAATTTGTTCCAGTATTTTTTTTTATATTAAAGTTAGGCTGACTGATCTATAATTCTGTAAGTCCTTCTTTTTCACCATAAAAATAAGTAATATGTTTGTCCTTTTTAAATTTTCTGGGTCCTTATCTGTCCTAGTGAGTTCTTGAAGATAATTGGTAATGGATCATATTGCTTCGCTAGCTACTTAAGTACTGTAGGTTAAATATTATCAGGTCTATATCAAAATATTATTTAACCTGTTCTTTTTCTACTCTGGTCCATGTTCATATAATCTTGTTGTTAACAGTAGTAGTATGGGCATCTGGTCAGAATTATTCTTTCTCTGTGAAGACTGAAGCAAAAAAGGCATTGAAGATTTCAGCCTTCTCTTTGCTTGCTTACCTGTAAAATAGTAGACTTATTCTGTCTTTCATCTTTGTCTTATATGTTTATAAACCTTTCCTTATTGCTTTTTATGCCCCTTGCTAGTTCTAATTGATTTTTACCTTGGCCTTTCTGATTTTATCCCTGTGTGCTTGTGCTACTTTTTAATACTCCTCCTTAACAGCTTGTCATTGTTTCCTGTTTTTATACATTTCCTTTTTGATTTTCAAGTAATTAAAGAGCTTTTGATTCAGTCAAAGTGGTCTCTTACTACACTTTTATCTTTCCTCTCTATAGGGATAGTTTGCTGTTGTAATTTCAATCCTGCCTCTTTTAGAAACTACCAGCTCTCGTGAACTTTTATTCCCTAAAAAATCCTGCTTTTCTGAAGTCCATTTTTGCAATTGTGTTGCTTTTTCTCTTTCCTGCCTTAGAATTGTGAACTCTATTGTTATGGAAGCTGCACTCGCAGGAGCTACGCTTTTGAGAAAGCTGGAATGTTTTTCTCAGTGTTCCTGCTGGACATCATGCATCTGAACAGGATTAAACTGCCATGTTAGATAGCTTGTGATACTAGATATAATAAGAGGGAAAATTATTGTGCCAATCAGTTAAACACGTTAACCCTATCTTCACAAGACTGATTCTTGGACAATAATTATAAAAATATATGTAGGTAACATTCATACCATAGAGTAATTTTTTAAATCTATCTCTGAAGTAGAAGGTAGGAATGAATGTAGCAAGTCGTGGTAGGAAGATATGCAGCAACACCAGGTGAAAATTCAAGAATATGAAGATGATCTTGTCTGATTGAAACTATGAGTAAAATGTATGTAGATAGAATTAGTTATTTAATTGTAAAATTATTATTTTAGACTCACATTATTATCTTTAAAATGAATGGGCTAAGGGTTCTATATCTACCTGTTTTGAAGAAGTATAGATTATATATTAAAATATAACATTTGAACACAAACAGTGTATTAACTTTGCTCCCTATACATAAAACAGCATAATTAATTCTGTATATCCAGCAAGGCATTTTCTAATGCAACCCATACATTAAATAAGTGTAGTAAACCAGGTCAATAGTGTGCTGAATTGAGTTGAATCAGAACAACAGATTCCACTCTTGCCTGTACTACTAATTTACTGTTTATCCTTGGATTAATCATTCTATATTTCTATTCCTCAGCTTCCAATTTGTAAAAGAGGGATAATGATGTTTACTATACTGTCCTTTCTAAAGTAATTTAATATTCTTGGGGGACAGGTGCCTTATTATGAGATGTTTTCAAATTTGTGGACCTAAAATAGGGTACTAATTTCTATATTTAGACCACATAATTCTGTAGTCTGACTATCATAAGTGGTATTATAAGCTATTCATTTCTAATGCAGTAATTTGTATATTAGGCACCAACAGAAAAAACGGACCTTCCTGAGATATAGCATGTATTGCAGCTCATTGAATTTATTTGGTAATTCTAAAATAGGTGGTAAGAACAGAGTTAGTCTGTTGAACAACTTTGTCGTACTGTATTAATTTATCTGGAGTCATTTAGCTGGAAATTGTGATATGTGCTATATTTTTTTGGCAGGAGTAATGACATTTCGTCTAATATTCAGTAAAGAAAGGATGAGAAGCACTGAATTCTTATCACTAAAGAATTAGTTATTGCTTCTCATGTTTTCTTTGGGCATGAAAATAGATCAGCCAAGATTCTGATGGGCACTGTTGTGTTTGCTAATACATACATTTTTATCAACGTATTTCATATTAAACATGCAACTTCTCCAGTTCATAATTTTCAGAGAATTGGACTATCTGATATTACAGAAGCCTCTTTACTAGACTCGCTACAGATTTCTGTACATGATGCATTAAGCTGCATATACTCTTGATTTCTGTAACCTCTGGTTTGCCTGTGCCTATGTCTTTGGCATAACAATTTCTGTGCCACGTGACTGATATTGCCTGTTCTGAATAAAAAATAGACTCAGTTCTCTAAATAGCCTCTCTGTTCTTGACATCTTGCACTTTCTAATGGCTGATGTTCCCTTATTCTATGCAATCCCTGTCCATTTGCTCACACATATTTTTCGTAATTCTTGGCAAATAATGGAAAGAATATAAGAAAATGCTGTCAATCTCCTGAGACTTGCTGCTGGTCCAGGGTCTACCAGCAAATGCAACCAATATAAGTGCAATTAATCACCACCTCATCTAGCTGTTACTGCTGCTCTGTTTGTAAAAAAAAATACCATCACTTTATGTTAATTCTAGTCTAAGTACAAAGCACTATGTATTACAAAACAAAGTATGAAACAAAATGATTTCAGATATGATAGAAAAAATAATGCCTTTGATATGATTATTTTTTAATATATGATACTTTATATACTTTTAATATATGAAACTTTTAATATATGACTAAATGAAGCATAGTAGGGTACAGTAGCTATGAGTGTCTATTGCATATGTCTTTTTAGTTCTGTCCTTAATAGATTAAAATGAATCAGGACCAATTGATTTTGATGACAATTTCATGCATGCCCAATTTACCATGTCAGTTATTTCTGGTGAATTCTGGTGGGTTTATTTATTTGAAAATTAGAGGGTCTAAATGCTAAAATTTAGATTGGTACTGACCACTTTAAAACCATTAGGCTCATATTAGGTTAAAAAGTTGTTACAAAAAACTTTTAACAAAAATTGAGTCTAGATGCCTTAGAGAGGCTTAGTTCTAAGATTTCCTATAGTTTATATGCCTATAATTCAGGGTTGGGCAAAATCCAGCCTGCAGGCCAGATCTGGCCCATGAGACCATTCTATCTGGCCCACGGGGCCCCTCAAAAATTTAGAAAATTAATATTTGTCTGTCCTTGGCTCCTGTAAAAAATGACAGGAACCAAGGGCAGTAGGACTGAGGGGAAGCCCAGCGGGCTCCCACAACAGCAGGGCCTGCCCGGCACCACACCCCAGCCGGAAGCCCCAGCAGGGGCTTCTAGCCTGGGAGCACATGGCTGCCTTGCACCAGAACCACAGGTAAAGGGGAAGGGGTGGGGAGGAACCCAGGCAGGGAAGGAGCCTGGGGAAAAGCTGAGTACGGGGGGGTGGGAAGTGGCCCCTTCCCCACCCCATGGCCAG
>NW_005841928.1:1220268-1222119 GCF_000455745.1 Alligator sinensis
AATGGGGCAGGCGAGGGGCCGCTTTCTCCCTGCCCCACTCTCAGCTTTTCTCTGGGCTCCTTCCCAGCATGGAATAAAGTGGCCCTCCCCTGTCCCATGGCTGGCACCTCACGCTGCAGCCACTCACAGCCCACCTGGGGCTGCCTGTGCCTGCTCAAGGGATCCGGCCATGGGGCGGGTGAGGGGCCATTTTTCCACCCCCAGCATGCTCAGCACCACCTTGTAACCCAGCCCCGCTGCCAGCCTGGGCCACATGCCAGCTCTGAGCTCACCCATCGGGACTGCGCATGGCGACAGCAGCTGTGGCCTCCCATTTGCCATGCTGGGCAGTGTTTGCTACTGCCGCCTCTGGGCTGCCCAGCGCATGAGCTCCGGGTGAGCAGCAGCAGCCAACACTGCCTGGCATAGCAAGCAGGGGGGCTGCAGCTGCTGCTGCCAATGGACAAGCCTAGAGCCAGTGTGGGGCCCAGGCTGGCAGTGGGGTTGGGTTACAAGCTGGTGCTGAGTACAGGGAAAAGTGGTCCCTCGCTTACCCCGTGGCTGGTACCCCACACTGTACCCACTTGCAGCCTGCATGAGGCTGCCTGTGCCTGCTCCAGACAGCCCCACATGGGCTGTGAGTGTCTGCAGCAGAGAGCGCCAGCAATGGGGCAGGCAAGCGGCCATATTTCCCTGCACCAGCTTCTTTCCTGCTGGTGATCAGCACCAGCTTCTTTCCTGTTGGTGATCAGGGGGTTGGGGCTGTGCACTGCCCCCTACCTGTACCGTGGTGCTGGGGGGCACTGGGAGTGAGCAGGTGCAGGAGCTAGCAGGAGCACGGGGCCCACACTGGTGTCCCAGGGCCAGTGCTGGCATGGCCCAGAGCAGGGTGGCAGGAGTGTGGGGTCTCAGCTGGCAGGGATTCTATGGAGCTGGGCCAGCTCCCCACTCTCCCTGCTGGTACAGCCCAGCCCAGCTCCACAGACCCCTGCCAGCCTGTGCCCCGTTTTGGGTCCCACTGGTGCTGGCCCTGGGGCATTGATCCCAAGACATTGGAACATTGGTTCCAAGATGGTGACCAGGGGGCAGGGCACCTGTCAAAGGGTGGGGCACCTGTCAAGGTGCGGGGCTATCCATGCAGCCCTTGACAGCCTGCCAAAACTGGGTAAGTGGCCTTCCGCCTGAAATTATAGTAGGGGCCGGCAATTATTAGTACCCTGTGACAGGTTATTCAAACCACACACTTGTCAGCAATGTTAATGAGCATTTGTTGGTTTAGTTAGCCTTACTTAAGAGGAGGAGGAGCTTAAAATGAGCTTTAAGGCAGAGAACACTACCTAGTGGGCATGTCTACACGTGCGTTTATGTCAACTTAAATTTACTGCACGGCAAGTAACTGCTCAGTAAGTGGGAATAGGAAGCTGTGTGTGGTCTAACTTGGGACTAAAGTTAGTTTCACGTCAGTCCACATACACAGTGTTACTATGCAGTATGATGTCTACATGTGCATTACTGCACAGGAACTAATTGGGCATAAATTTGATAGCTGCATTATGTATCAAATTTATGCTTGAATTGGCATAAGTCACCATATTTGCTGGGTTGTATGGGTATGCGTGTGTACTGCACAGTAATTTCAGTTACTGCTTAGTAAATGTGCACGTGTAAATGCACTTAATAAGTGGCAGGCTAAGGAACAATATAGGCTGTTTTACTTCTGGGGAAGGGCCGGATGAACATTGAAACTTCTGCTGGCAGGTAACCTGCTCACAGGGGAAAGAGGTTTGACATTGGACCAGGGCTTTGGGGCTATACATACAGGCCTTAGTCCAACTAGGGACCTGGTCTACCACCGGTACTCGCTGAAGGAAG
>NW_005841928.1:1222150-1227362 GCF_000455745.1 Alligator sinensis
CCCATCATGACCTGGTGCTAGTCTATTTGTATTTGCTTCTTTGTATCAGTGTCAGTTCTGGAAAGTATGGACTTCCATGGACCTCATGGGAGGTCTTAGTCTCCTAGACTGGACCTGTGTGATGAATTGCCCAGATATTGAAGGCTAAAGGGTGGGTAAGTATAATATCCAATTATGCCCCAATGGTGTCCTATGAGAAGAACCCTGTGACATACCCATTAAATAATATACAATTATGGTAACGAATTGAATGAGAATCAAAAAAGGGGAATTAATTTTATCCATTGCAGAAACCACTAGTCATATAGTTGCATATTGGTTCTAGGCTTAGACATCTCCTAGATCTCATGTTTCCAAATCAGATCCCTGTTTTGCAACATGTATCAGTGTCTCATGTTAGTTATATTAGTTTGTCATTATATCAGTAACACTACATGGCTTCCTAGTGATTTGTCTTGGAAATATTTTTGCTCAATATGGAGTGTCCATTGGCACAGCAACTTTTACTAATGTGAGAATTTTTAATTGAAGAGGTAAATGACAAAAGCACACAGAAACAGTTGAAGAAGTGCCTGAAATCATAAAACCCCCACTGCTGTAGCTATTAAAGGTGATTGAAACATTATGTTCTGTGTCTCTTTTTCCCCTTGCCGCCTCAGTTTATGACAGAAGTGCCACCAGATCATTAAAAGAGGAGGACCTAGCCTTTAGTTTCACACTGTTAGTTTGTTAAAAGGAAAGGCTCAGCTAGTGTTCTTACACTAGTGTTTAATGAGCTGGTATGCCTATAATCAGAGGAGAGAAAGGTACCAAATGTATCTGTAAAGTTATATTACTGAGTTATTAGCCATTTGAAACTGCTGAGGAAAGTACATTGGAGCAGAATCAATGGGATGACACACACTTAGGAATCAGGCATTTATTTGAAAAGCAATCTGAAACATAATTGGTAATAAAAGATCTATTAATGTCTGAAAATATGCTAACAGAATAATTATAGCAAGTCAGTGAATAATGTAAGTAGGAGGTAATAATTAGGAAGTCAGAGGTTAAGAAACCATATGTGCAGGTATAGAAGTACCCCATAATGAGATCACATCTTTTCAAGTTGCTTAGAAAATGTTTGCTGTTTTGATGAAACTGATGTGGATTTGTCAAATAATTCAGTTCTAATTAATATTTTGATGAAAACCAGATTCACCAAAAATAATTAAACCAATACTCATTTACATTATAACCTTCCTTTTTCCAGTTTTTTTTTTTTTTAATAATAATGACCAAAGGGCCAGAAGAGTTTCTTTTGAATAAAAAAATCTGAGGGAAAATGTTTCTAGAATTAAATACATATAGATCAATACAAGATCTGTTTGTGCACTGGAGTTCTGTGTGCATAGTAGAGGAAATGAATTTCTCCATCACTATTAACCATACCAGGGGAAATACACTTCCTTCCCCTCCCCTGAAGTAATTTCAGTTTCTTGATTTGGATAACCATCAAACCTCCTGGGAAGTGGCCCCTGATTCCACAGAGTCATGTGCTAATGTCAATTGATCTTCCTGCACAAGTACTGACAAAAGAATGGAACATTTGCCCCAAGTTACAGTAAGATCATATGTGTACAAAATAGCCTGCTTGCTGATTATCCACACAGAGTAAGATAATACTTGTTAGAATTGCCTTTTTACGTGCTCCACTAAAATCCAAAATACTGCTTCATCTTGTAGATGTGACAATAAACCCAGAACTCTCCAAGCTGCCATTCTGTATCAGTCTGTGAGTTTCCAGTGACTGACATAGTAATAAACCATTAAATCAGTTCTCCAAGGGAGTGTAATGTAATGATTATTCAATATATGTCTATCATTTGTTTGAGGTTATTCCTTTGTGTGTGTCAACGTTTTATCACTTAATTACAAACTCAAGTACTAGTTTTTTACCCTGTTAATCCATATCAGGCAACTTACTGCTTTTAGTGAATTCATGGGAGAGACTTCTTATTTGAAGGAAACTCAAACTAAAAAGATTTTACATGAAAACAGTTCATATGATACATGTATGTCGTTCAATAATGTAATGGAAGACTATTGCAATATTATTGTCCAATTGTATTCTAATAGTTACAAATACTGTAACGTGCCTGTATTGTCGTTAAGAAAGAATGGCATTTTGTAACTATTAATGTTCATGGGACAATCATACACAACAGACAATTCCAGTGTAAACAGAGGACACTTACATAGTACTACAAGCAATTTATTATGTCATTTACTAAATATTCCATCTTGGTTCTTCTCTGGTTGAGTTTCCAGGAAAAGAACCTGAACCAAATATCATTTTATCTATGCAAATATATAGTCCTGCCCCTGTGGAAGTGATGCTGAAAAGGGAAGTAGCAAAATAGAAATTAGATTTTTTTTTAAAGAAAAAAACCCCAGCTAATGTTTAAAGACATTGTTAATGCCATTTTCCAGTTTGCTTATTTTTAATTATTTTTAATTACATTTTTAAGAGCCAGGCCCAAGAAAGAATCTGCATATGAATTAAAATCTTTACTCAAATTTTAATGAAAATATGACAACTTTTAATATAAGGAGCTTTATTATTTATGTATCTGAACTTACTATATCTTCTAGTTGCTTTCCTTTAGAATAATTACCTGTTTGACTATGTTTTTATGTACTGGAATAAAATAAAATGACACACAGGGCAATCTGGCCAAACAATTTGTGTTTTTATATTTTTATTGGCATTAGATATTATTTTATTTTGCTTATGAAACAATATGGTTGGTTTTAAACAAGAATTGATTACATAGTATTTAACTGCTTATTGTTTGCCTGAAAGTATTTATAGTCTATCACTTGCACTCAGATATCACACTAATGAGCTGCTTCTTTAGCTGCAAAGTTATTTTAGTGAGCTAAGAAGAAACTGCTGGGAGGACTTCCTCAGCTTGAGGAAAAGGCAGGATGGCTGTCTTTAAATACCTGAAGGGCTGCCATAAAGAAGAGGAAGAGTACTTTTTTTCTCTTGCAGCAGCGAGGAAGATGCGGACCAATGGTTTGAAGTTGCAGTAAAGTACGTTTAGATTGGATATCTGGAAAAACTTCTTCACTGTTAGAATAGTGATTCAGTAGAATACATTGCTTAGGAAAGTTGTGGACTCTTCATCACTGGAGGTGTTCTAAAAAAGGTTGGACAGCCACTGGTTAGGTATGCTCTGCTCTACTATGGGTATTTCCCATCCTTCTGGGTTTTGCTTGTTGCCACATAGGCCTGGGAGTGAATCCTGGCCTCTCTTCCTCCACCTTTTCTGCTACATGTATCAGGGGTTTTTTTCAAAGCCTTTGTCAGAAGCATTGGGTGTTGGCTGCATTCGAGGATGCAGATTGTGATTTGGGTGTGCCAGTGCTCCTGCTGGTGCAAAGCTGCAATTTCCTAGTTAGAGGGTCTTGCACCTCTGCTCAGGGTCAGACCAATCACCATATTTGGGGTCAGAAAGGAGTTTTATCCCATAGTTGGATTTGGTATGGACTCTGTGTGTGTGTGTGTGTGTGTGTGTGTGTGTGTGTGTGTGTGTGTGTTTGCTGGGGGGATGGGGGTTGCCTTCCACTGTAGGGGGGGCCCTACTTGGGATGTTTTGAGCATATATTATTAACCTTTTACAGAAGCAGTATGTTTTCTGACATGGTTCCCCTGCTTTAGCTGTGGCAGGTTAGGGTGTTATATCCTGTGTTGTGTCCAGGTTGATGGTAGTTTTACTAAGAGGTTAGATTATGGATTTGTATAGGATGGTTTGGATAGGGAGATCAGGCAGGGGTTGGACTGCATGACCTCTGGAGGTCCCTTCTAGCTCTGTGTCTCTATGAGTCTATGATTTCTATAATCAAAGGCTTAGATGGCATGAAGTGTAGCTGACAAGTGGAGCAATTGTAGCAGCACTATTGATGAATTAGGGAAGTTAAGAACCAGTTCTATCTGCCATTCCCACCTGAGCACCCCTCCAAGCAGCTGGAGACATCAGACCTCTCAGACAATACTCCATTTCTGTCCCCCAAAAGGAGGTAACTGTTGGGAATGGGATATTCAGAAATGGAACCAGCAAGAGAAGAGATGGACAGATGCTACCGGGACCTAGGAATACTGATGAGGTCATTAGTGGGTATGTACAGACACTACATTAAGATAATAGAATAATAGAAAATGAGGGTTGGAAGGGACCTCAGGAGATCATTTAGTTGATCTAAATGCCCAGTTGTGTGGGCAGGAGTTGAACTAACTTCAGATTGATAATGGTTTAAGCTGATCTATGAAGGGTTAACCTGATCTAATGAATGCCTGTCTGTGCTTACAGCACAGCTCTGGGTCTTGCCTGCACCACCGCCCTAGCCACTCACTCCAGCCCTAGATCTGTACTGTTCCTACCCCTGAAACCCTGAATGGGCTGTTTTTAGCCCCTCAAGTACCCTTTTGCAAACCCACCATCCCCTTTTGCTCCTGCTACCCTTTCTCACCCTGAGTTACTTACTTCAGGGTACCCACAGTGCTCCCAGTAGTGGCAAATGCTTTCATACACTGCTCCTGCATTAGGTTTAGGCAGCTTAAAGTAAGCCATGTAAATATAAACCAGGTATAGCAAACACTTGTTCACACCCAGTGGGTGCAATGACATGAGACACTTGACTGCAATTCTCGGCTTGTCTTGCACAGAGGCAAAATGCGTGGATGGACTTTTCCCTTTCAGGCATTGTAGCTGTTTATTTAGGTAGTTCTGCACACTCTGAAAGGGATCCTTGGAAGTGGCATGTGAACTCTGTAATTCAGCATGGGACTCCTTGACCATATCTTTCAAATTCCGCATGGTGTCTTGCACTTCCTCAATGATTCATAGATTCATAGATGTTAGGGTCGGAAGGGACCTCAATAGATCATTGAGTCTGTATCTAACCTCCTCTTGAAGACCCCCACCAGGGTAGGGGAGAGCACCACCTCCCTTGGGAGCCCGTTCCAGACCTTGGCCACTCAAACTGTGAAGAAGTTCTTCCTAATGTCCAATCTAAATCTGCTCTCTGCTAGCTTGTGGCCATTATTTCTTGTAACCACCGGGGGCGCCTTGGTGAATAAAAACTCACCAATTCCCTTCTGTGCCCCCATGATGAACTTATAGGCAGCCACAAGGTCGCCTCTCAACCTTCTCTTGCGGAGGCTGAA
>NW_005841928.1:1229343-1231872 GCF_000455745.1 Alligator sinensis
TTTGCTGTCTGCGTCTCCCAGCAGATGTCTGGGTAGTTTAGGTCCCCCATAACTACCGCCTCTTTAGCTTTTATGGTCTCCGAGAGCTGCCTCAGGAGCCCCGAATCTATTTCTTCCCCTTTGTGTGGGGGTCTGTAGCAGACCCCTACCACCAAATCCCTTTCTCCTTGCCCCCCATGTAGCCTAACCCACAATCCTTCTACTTCCTCATCCTTTGATTCCATCTTGATGAGGGACGATGTATATTGCTCACTGACATAAAGCGCAACCCCTCCCCCTTTTTTCCCCACCCTGTCCTTTCTGTACAATCTATAACCCTCAATATGTACCGCCCATCATGGGATGAATCCCACCAGGTTTCCGTTAGCCCTACTAAGTCATAGGTGTTTTGTGCAAGCAGGAGCGCTAGTTCATCCTGCTTGTTCCCCATGCTCCTAGCATTAGTATACAGGCACTTGAGCCCTGTGACTGGTGCCTTTGCTGCCCCCCCGCTCCAAGTCCCAAGGGGCCCCTTATTTCTTACCTTCTCATTGCTTACCTGTGCTGTATTGCTGGCCGCCCCATGGCTTGCAGGTTCCCAATGTTCTCCTTCTTCAGGCTGGGCTGTCCTTGTGGGTGCCACAATGGTTTGGTGGTCCACAGCTTCCCCCGCCCTCATCTTCCCCTCCCCCCGACGAGCCTAGTTTGAGGATGATGGCATCCTCCTTATGCTGGGACTCACAGAGTTCATCCCGCCAGGCAGCTTTGCTTAGTGCTCTGGCTACTGAGGACTCTGCCAAAACCTTGAGCAAGGTTTTGTGGGACCATCTCTGCTTGCTGCAAAAATCTCTGCAGCACTCTGCTGAAGTGAAAGGGGGCACCTTTCCCAGCGGCCATGGGTCACAGTGGCTGCTAAACAAAGAAACAAGCAATGGTTGTCTTCCCCCCAAGAGGAGGAAACTACACACCCCCATCCCCACCATGCAGTGCACAAAATGCTGACAGGCACAGGAACAGACCCTGCAACAGTGGGACACCACTTGTACTGCTCAAAACTTATGAGTACTTGCTGCTCTGGGAACAGGCCTGCTGCCTGCCACTGCCTTGGGAACAGGAGCCTGCCACTGGTAGCTGCAAATATTAAATTAAATCATTAGCTATCGAAACTGGCCTGCACCACCTCCCAAGGGACATGGCGACCCACCTACGGCAACACATGAATTTCTCCCCCTCCCCCTGGAAGGTCCCCCAAACTCAACCAGCACAAACCTGGGAGTTGCCTGGAAGTGGCAAGAGGCACATTCAAAGAGACTTACTAGGTCCTGCATGCTTTTGGGTTTCAGTAATAGTAGATGATGCATTGGCTGCATGGGGTTCTTCCTGACCCTCAACCTCCTCCACTTCATCATCCATGCTGCTTCATGGAATGGAGGGGCTAAGTGGCACTAATTGTAAGGTGGCTGTCGGTTCTTCCTGACTGCTCCTTGTTCATCAGGGAACAAGGAGCAGTCTCTGAACAGCTCATATATGCCCCAGGTTTCACCCTCAGGAGGGGCTGCTGCCGCTGCCATCTCCTCCTCCTTCACCTCCACCTCCAGCCCAACCCTCGTGCTGAAAGTCTCCAAACTGTCTCGGATGGCCGGAGCCAACTCGAGGTGATTTTAGAATTTACTTGTTCGCTGGGCGGGCTGGTGAATGGAGAGACAGACAAAGCTTAATGGTTGCAAAAACTTTACTTACGCCGCTTGTAGCCGCGACGCAGACGGTCCGGTCATTTGAACAACTATGTGAGTTGCTCCAGCTGGCAAGGCTCAGGCCAGCTAATCCGTCCACAAATTAAGCCGGCGGGGAAAGGGTACATCAAGGATTGCGCTCGGCGACGAGGAGAAGAATCGATAGGTGATGAGTCTTTCGATCAGCTCAGCTGCAAGTCAGATCTCTTTAGAGGCACTCTGCAGCATGCTCAAAGTTCTCCGACTTGGGCAGAAGTCGCACGAAATTTTAAACGGCTAGCAAGCCAATTACTAGCTGCCACGTAGGAATAATTTAGAACTGGCCAATAGCAGGACACAACAAATTTGCATTCAAATGGCGGGAACTCTCTTGCACCAAGGTTTTTCTGTGCAACAAAAACCCTTTGCTGTGCAAGAGGCTCTCATGTGGCGGGAAAATTCCATCGTGCCGAGGCACCAAAATCACTGGGTTGTGACATGTCCCCTTGCCGACGGCACAACTGGAATTTTAGACACATGAGCACATTATAAGGCATCTTTGTTTCAGGATTTACTGACCTGGTGAAGCTTAAACAACCAATATATATATAAACAATTTTATAGACCGGTCTTTTTAACAAACTATAAAATATAATAACTTGAACATGTAACAACAACTATTGATCATCGTCTGATTGGAGAACATCTGCTTGGGACTCCCCTCGTTTATTAGTCAGTCCGTCTTCTCCTATAACAGACAATGCCAATTAAAATACTTAATAAAATGAGAGAAAACAGTGTCATAGCAAGTCCTGAGCGGATGGACATTCGCTGTCTC
>NW_005841928.1:1235682-1236081 GCF_000455745.1 Alligator sinensis
CACTGTCCGTGACCACGTTCAAATCAGTAGCACGCCCCCGGCTCCATGCCGCTTGTCAGGTCAGGGCACTCGCTTCTTCCTTATCTAAAGTGTCAGATCCAAATTCCACTATTAACCGTCCTAACCACGTGGCCAAGGTTGCTTTTGGTTTTATTTTAGATTCTCTACAAAGTTTCTGAATTTCTGGTCAAGTGCGTGTGCGAGAGATAACAGTGGTACGCGTAGTACCTTCTTCATCTGCAACACGCTTCATCACAGCTATCGGGTGAGCTGCGGCAGAGAAAGAGTTAAATTCTTCATCTGGGAGCATTGGGTATATCCCTCCTCCCATTGCCTCCTCCCCGTGACAAGGAGGCGGGGCCGTTGGGAACGGCGTCACCTCAGGGGGCGGAGGCGCTA
>NW_005841928.1:1236385-1244643 GCF_000455745.1 Alligator sinensis
TCCCTTAAGTATCGAGTGCATTGAGCGAACTCCTGAGCGGGGGTCAGCTTTTCTGCCTTCCGCGCCTTCACCCCGGCTAGGGATATGGCTGATGTTTCCTGCGGGGGTCAATAATAGACCCGGTCACTCCCCATTATGCATCCGAACTCCCCAAGGGATAGCTTAGTTCTCCATTCTTTTATGACTGCTTCTTCTCTCTTTACAGAGAAGTAGCCATCAATATTTCTTTCATCCCCTTCTACCGCCTGGTGGTAAGCGATATGCGCCCACAGGTCGTTTGCATTCTCTACGCGGCGGGTCCCGGTGCGCCAGGGGCAGCACCCAATCAGGTTCATCTCCATCACTGTGCCCTTAGATCCCATCCTCGTCACCATGTCTCGGACGAACGGAGCCGACTCGAGGTGATTTTAGAATTTACTCGTTCGCTGGGCGGGCTGGTGAATGGAGAGACAGACAAAGCTTAATGGTTGCAAAAACTTTACTTACGCCACTTGTAGCCGCGACGCAGACGGTCCGGTCGTTTGAACAACTATGTGAGTTGCTCCAGCTGGCAAGGCTCAGGCCAGCTAATCTGTCCACAAATTAAGCCGGCGGGGAAAGGGTACGTCGAGGATTGCGCTCGGCGACGGGGAGAAGAATTGATAGGTGATGAGTCTATCGATCAGCTCAGCCGCAAGTCAGATCTCTTTAGAGGCACTCTGCAGCATGCTCAAAGTTCTCCGACTTGGGCGGAAGTCGCATGAAATTTTAAACGGCTAGCAAGCCAATTAGTAGCTGCCACGTAGGAATAATTTAGAACTGGCCAATAGTGGGACACAAATTTGCATTCAAATGGTGGGAACTCTCTTGCACTGGGGTTTTTCTGTTGCAACAAAAACCTTTTGCTGTGCAAGAGGTCCTCATGTGGCGGGAAAATTCCATCGTGCCAAGGCACCAAAATCACCGAGTTGTGACACAAACCTGGGGTGTTGCCCAAATCCTTGGAGAGAATGATGGCCAGTTTGTGATAGAAGGGGGAAATTGTGTGAACTGCCCAGAATGAGAATTCACAACTTTGGCTCTGTAAAATGCTGATCTCAGGGACTTGATCACTTGCACTGGACCTGGGTCCGGTCATGATTGTGCCCTTGCGCCTGCATGCCTCGAGTTGTGACACAAACCTGGGGTGTTGCCCAAATCCTTGGAGAGAATGATGGCCAGTTTGTGATAGAAGGGGGAAATTGTGTGAACTGCCCAGAATGAGAATTCACAACTTTGGCTCTGTAAAATGCTGATCTCAGGGACTTGATCACTTGCACTGGACCTGGGTCCGGTCATGATTGTGCCCTTGCGCCTGCATGCCTTTTGTGATCTCAACAAAATGAGGTCTATCACTTCTACTTTCCAGCCTGTCTATGATCCTTTGCTCTGATCAAATGTCGATTAAGTCCTCCAGTTCTTTCTGGCTCCAGTTGGGTCCATGGGCATTGGAGATATCACCCTCCTGGTCTGTCAGCTCCATCCTGCTGGCCTTGGCTTTCTGAGACATGGCAAAGCAGATTGTGGTCAACTGCACAAACGATTTATGAAAGGGGCTGGACATTTTTTTTTGGTGGGGTGCCTTTATGCTCAGGCTGTTCTTGCATGAGAGTCTGGGAAACTTCCAAGGATTGTGAAGTCATGACCTGTAAGGGTCAAGAGACCCAAAGGTGATAAAGCTGCTGATGAAGAGGGGCAAAATGGAGAACAAGGATGAAATATGCGACATGATGAAGGACATGGAGCCGGAGGAGGAGGAGGCAGTACTGGTTCTGCAAATGCTGCTTACTGCTGGAACGCTTGAGAAGGATAGAAACTGTGCTACACTGTTCACTGTTCAGTTGTCGTCCTGTTTTAACAGGATTATTAACAATAATACTAATAAACAACAGGAACTCAAGGGGCTTGCAAGGAAGGCAAAGTGAACAAGTGAAATTTGACCAGGCTCTGTTGAGAAATCTGAGGAGGAGGACCAGCATCCACATGTTGTGGGCCTGCAAAAGCAGCTTGGACTGGTGGGAGCGAATCATGCTGATCACTTGGAATGACCAGCAGTGGCTGGAGATGTTCCGAATGAAAAGGGAGAATTCTATCATATCGTCTCAATACTGGGGCCACACATCACAAGCCAGGACACAAACATGCGTTGGGCCATTCTACCAGACCAGAGGGTTGCAATGGCCATCGTGAAACTGGGCAGCCCATCCAGCCTCTGCTACATTGTCAACCAGTTTGGTGTGGCTGCCTGCATGGTCGGGCAGGCAACTCAAGAGGTATGCCGACTGCTTAAGGAGATTGCTGCCAACAAAATGATCTACCTGGTGAATCTGCAGCAAGTCACAGATGGCTTTAATGAGAAGGGGTTCCTGAACTGCATGGGGGCTCTAGACAGCACTCACATCCCAGTGCTGTGCCCTTCTGTGTGGGGGCAGAAACAAACACCCACTCACTCACCCATGCACTACTTTTATGATATCATAGCCCCACCCGCTACTCTTATGATAAAGCAGTTATTAAACAGCTATAGTTAATGACCCTTCCCTCCCCCCATATATTTATAGCATGGTGGGATGGGAGGCAATGGGAGGGGAGGACTCATGCAGTTTGTCTGTGGGATTGGGATGGGGAATGTGGGATTGTGTACTGATGGAGAGAGACCAGACCGAATGAGTATAGGCGGGTACAAGTGACAAGGATTTTGGGGTGACCGTGATGAGGGGAGACTGCCAGTGAGAGTCAGGACTGCCCAGTGAGAGTCTGGGGGTAGGGACTGGGGAGCCTGGGTGGTTTACATGTGCCTTTTGCTGTAATACATTAGGAAAGACATTCTAGGGGGGGTAAATTGATATTTGACTCCCCTTACTGAAATCTGAGGGGAATGACACATGGGGGCTTAACTCGGTTGAAAGCGCCATTTATGCAAACAAAAATGCACTGCACCAAAAAAAAGCCTCATTAAAATTTTTTCACAGTCTACATTAACTCCCGTGTCATCTATACATGCCCCAGAAGACTAATTTGCTGCACATTTAAGCATCACTGTCTATACATGTGTGGCAGTTAGGGTGCAGTAGACTAATTTACTACACTGCTGGATAGTCCCATCACATACAAGTGGTATCTGGCAGCATAGTAAATTACTGCATTTAAATGCACGGTGACATTGGGATTAGTCTACTCTGGTTAAATTTCATCCATCAAATTGAGCTGGAGTATATTCAGTCACATTAATTGCACATGTAGATGTGCCCACTGTCTGATAGGTCTTCATGATTTTCACTTTGGGCAAGCTATTTTGTGTTCTGGTTGTTCTTTGCTCCCAAAACTCATTTCTAGTTTCTTCACTGTACATCTTTCATTCTACCCTTCTGCTTCCCTTTTTCTTCCTTACCCAGTTTCATCCTTTCTTTCTTTCTGTTTAACTAATTTTGCCCTTCAGTTATTTAAACAACAACTGAACATATAAGGATGTTGCAGCCCATCGTACTGTCCAATTTCTTTGTGTTCCACCTGTATCACTTGAAATTGCAGTCTGTCTTAGCTGTTTAGGTTTTAAACTCTCCACAGCAGAAACTATGTCTGGGTTTATAAAGATGTAACAATTGTACCAATATACAAGGATATCGGTATAAGCTGATGCTACTGTTGTGTCTGCATGATTCTGTAGTAGGTGTAGCAAAACCATTAGTTAAAACCTGACATTGTTGCTTGCTTTTGTAGTTTACAACATCTTGTGTTAAACAGATCTTTCTGTGTATCACTGCTATACAACTGCAATGTTAGAAAAAGGATAAATGCTCCTTTTGGTCTCTGTTTTGCCATTTTCTGAGTCATGGATTAAATTCTATATATGTTAAAAAAGCCAATTGCCACTAAAATTCCCTACCATTTCAAGTCAACCATAGCAGGTAGCTGTACTGTATCTACAGAAAGTTCAGCAAAGACCTCTGCCAGTGACTTACCAGACTGAAATATACACTGATGCACAGAAATAGCCTTCTTACAAGATGGATGATGTTATCAACCTCATGCATTCAGTCAGGCCTCCAAAAAACATGTTTTTGGTTTAAAAACAACATGACTTAAAATCCAGGTGTATAAAAAATAGTTAAAATCCTACTTAGTCTAGCCATGTATTTGCTGTTTGTAATGTTATGAATGGGTCTAACACAAATAGTGCCCAATGTTTTTGCCCCATGAGCCAGACAGGTAGTGCCAAGTTCCTCCATGGGCCTGATCTGGGTGGTAGGCCTGTTTCAGTACATGGTGTGGGTACAGTAGTGGTTAGATTTAGCATGCAGGGTGGGCATGGTGGGAGGCTGATCTGGCTGTATGATAGGGGGATGATCCAGTGCCTGAGGTGGGGCACAGCTGGGGCCTAATTCAGCCAAGGGGTGGGGGGGCTGATCTAGCACGTGGCAACAGCCTGTCTTGGCCCTGATCTAGTCATGTGGCAGTGGCCCAGCCTGTCCTCTAATCTAGGCAAACTTTGCATAAAGGTAAATGAGCAGTCATTCCCTCAGATTTAAGAGCTGGCATTGTGAGACAGATAGGTATTTCTCAGCTGGAGACTGGAATTAAATATACTGGGCTGGAAGTAAATATACTGGGCTGGAAGACTGTCCATATACTGGTACACTGTTCATCCAGGAGTACCCAGAGGAGAGCATAGTGAAAAGTGTGCAAAGACAGTGATCAACAACAGGAGACTCTGCAGCCTTATAAAATCCCAAACTGGCTACTGGAAAAGGGCAGAACAGACCTATTCACTTTTAATCCTAGAAAATTCATAGTCACAATAAATAGCAGGTCCAGTTTCTGTTAGGTGCACTAGTCAGAGCATAATGAGGCAAGAAATATGATCTAGAAATTGAAGGTATGTGAGGTGGTACTGGCTTACTTCCTGAAGCTTTGTTTGGCTAGCAACAGGGATAGAAGAAACTCTCTTGTTTGTTCTTGCTAGGATTGTTGCTCCTTGAATATCAGTTTTCCACAGGAAAGGACGGATATCATGCCTGGACAAAGACAAGGAAATTGTTTCTAATGACTTGCGTTTCTATCGGAATGGCGGAGTGGTTATTTCATGACCAAAAGTGAAGCTTAGTTAAGGGTCACCAGTTGGTCCTGGGGAGAGGATGGAAATTCAATAGTAAAAGATGGTGGTGGTGGTTGGGGGCAGGTGGGTTCATTTGTGCGCTGTGAGGAAGAGTGGCTGGGCTCATCTGGGAGCTAGGGCAGAGTGGTTTGATCCAGAATATACTGGTACTTTATCTGAGAGCTGCTGCAAAATGGCTTTATCCAGAGAACAGCTGGATTCAGCCAGCATGTCCAGAGTACCCAGCAGTGATGGAAATGGTTGGTTGAAAGAACAGGAATCAGAAGCCAACGCTTAATGAGTATGCAGAACATACTAACATCAGTAACTCCAGCAAAGGATTGGTTGTTGCCCTGCTGGGGACAGAGAGCATGGGCAGATGCTATTGGAACAATTAATGAAGTCAGAGAGCATTACTCTTTATAAACAGGGGAAAGGCAATAACATATTATTGCTGAAGAGCGAGCGATTTAGGGTTTCCCCCTACTATTATTTGTGAGGCTGGGCTGAGCACTTGGCTTGATAAAAATATTGGATTATTGTTGAAAGCAAGTTCAGTTCTGGGGTTACTTCCTGCTCCTACAGAAGGAGTTAGTGCTGATCAGGGCCTCTAGCCTGGTTTCTGATGTGTGGTTTGGGACCTCAGTTCCCTTCAGTCAAATAAAGGGGTCTTATTTATTGGTACATTTTGCAAGGTATAGCAGTAGGTCACAAGAGAACTCAAGCAACAGCAGAACTCAAGCAATTCAGCCAAATGGGAATTTGTGCATAAGCTGCGTTCTCATGGGAAGGCAGAGTAACAGTGTAGATAGCCAAGAAACTGACAGTGAGGAAAACTCTCCTGAGCAATGTTCGGCTATTGTAATACAACCTCCCAGAGTCTGGTTAACAGCCCAGCATAGAGTGGTGGGCTGGAGATACGGATACTTGCCTTGGGGAATAACCCACTATAGCCCAGTGGAGCAATGACAGACGGGACACAGAAGCACTTAAGAGAA
Organism: Alligator sinensis; assembly: GCF_000455745.1. Lineage (NCBI taxonomy): Eukaryota > Metazoa > Chordata > Crocodylia > Alligatoridae > Alligator > Alligator sinensis. Next base: position 1,242,497 of record NW_005841928.1, read on the forward strand.
ACCCACTGCAAAAGGTGCTAAGGACCTGAGACCACCATGCACAGATGAACAAGTCTGCATCCGACCATTAAAAAGCCAGACAGCAGCAAGGGACAAGCAAGCTACAGTGGAACAAAGGTAGAATTCAGGAGATTCAGGTGAGCGGTGGAAATGCACAGCACTGTAAACCACCAGATATTCAAGATCAGAAGGGTTTAACAACTGTCTGAGGCATCAGATACCCTGATGCTGAAGAGTTGTCAGGGTTGACAGAGGCATTCATCATAATGGTTAGAGCAGGGGGGGTGTTACTAGTGGCTATAGTCAGGGGGAGGCTGAAATCAAACTGAGGTTCATATGCTGAGCCAGATGGGTTACCAGAAGGGGATGTTAGGAAGCAAGCTGTAGTTAAACTGGGGTTCATGTGCCAAGTTGGGGGGGTTACCAGAAACAGGTCAGAAAGCAAGCTGAAGTAGGGCCTTGGCACAAATTCAGGAACAGGCACAAGGGAAGTCACACAGATGAGAAAGACTTCCCGACCAAAGTCAGTTTGTTGCGCAGAAGGGGCTAGGTGCTGCAAGGTGTCCTTAAGAGCAGGCCTGGAAACAATCAGCAGGCTCAGACTCAGCTGGCCCTGCTTAGGGGGTTGAGTGTTGCTGACCTAGTAGCTTGGCTATAGTGCAGAGGCCTTACAAGAGTCAGCAGAAATAAGTTACATGAGCAACACAAAAGACCAACAGGATGTCACCCTGCAGAACAAAGACAGCAATTGGGTGAAGCACATCCTCCTCAGCAGCAATAATATGTGTGTAGCAGGCTCACCTTTCAGAACTTGGGTTGAGTCCCAGGCTTCAGATCCTGCTGTTTTGATTGGTGGAGCCCATCCACCAATTGGGAGGCAGCAGGAGAAATAAAGGCATGCCCCTTTCCTGAGGGGAGGGGGAGAAGAGCTTCTCTGTACCTGATTGAAGACTGTAAACTTCAGGGGCAGAGCCCTGGAGCATATAAAAGGAGCTGTGTGCCCAGCACAAGGGACAGATATAGCAAGGGACTCAAGAAGAGTGGAGCCAAGAAAAGCTGGGGAGCTCCCACCCAGTGGGCAATAGGGCCAAGGCTGGAGCAGCAGCCTTGGGAGTGGTGTGAGACCACTTGGGCTGTTGCTGGCGCACAGGGATGGTGCGCAGAGACCCGGCTCTGGGAGAGGTGTGAGACTGCTCGGGCCCATCATGGTGTACAGTTTGGTGTACGGAGCCCAGGCTTTGGAAGCCACAAGTAGCAGATTGAACTTGCAACCCCAGCAGGGCCTTGGGGGTCACAGTGAGGCGGCTCAGGCCCCATCTCCCAGCAAGTGGCCAGGTCCCACGGTGTGCAGGGTGGCACATGGGCCCGAGCCTTGGGAGCCAGGGAGCCACGGAGGCTGCTTGGGTTAGCCACCTGGCATGAGGATGGCTGGCCGGAGCCTGAAGGGCCCAGCCTGTGCTAAGAGAGCCCTCAGTACCAAGACAGGGCACGGGGAAATGGTAGTGCTGCAACAGGATCCAGCAGCAGTGGTGCAGGAGCTGAGAGGAGCTGAGCCCTCGATGCCCAGAGTGCGGGGCACAGGGTGGAGAGGAGCTCAGCAGCACAGGAGAGGCCTGGAGAGGCGCTCCAGCAGAGGAGACCCCATCAAACTGCTCCCTGACCACTGCCACCTGTGGGAGCGTGTCATTGAGCTCTTGGGTCCCACAGGGGAAAGACGTTTGGGGTGGGCAAACCCAGAGAAGGGGCTGGGTGAGCAGCCCCCCGCCTAGTCGAGGACCTATGGGGAGGGGCCCCTGGTGCTTCCTGGAAACCCCCCAAGGGACCCCATTGGAAGGAGGACTATCTCTTGCCATGGGTTAGTGACTGTATTAAGGAATAGATATTATTAAGATTGTTCATGTTTGCACCTTATTATGTAACTGAAATGTTGTATTGTGATTTAGGTCAGTGTTCTCTCTGTGTGTATATATGATATTTAGTTTTATGTTTATGTATATTATAACTTAATAAATTGTATATAGTTAAGAATTTTGGGCTTGGGCTAACTCTATAGAGGAAAGAGGGATCTGCTTGAAATTCTGGCATCCCTCTCACAGCACCCCCTCCTGCCTGTGCAGGCTGGGAGTGGTCCGAGGCCCTTGGGGGGG
>NW_005841928.1:1244666-1253237 GCF_000455745.1 Alligator sinensis
ATTTTACTTACACTGAAGATGGTCACGGTGCAGGCAGGAAAACTTGCTTGAGTTGCAGTTACAGACAGAAAAGAAGAGAGGCAGACTAGAGTTCCTTCCCGTGAACCTTCTAGCCCAATCCGGTTGAGAGCTCTAAACCGCGAGCCCGTCATGTCAACTGAAGAAAGTACTCGAAGCAAAGAGCTCTGAATAGACTCACACAAAATTTGCTAGGCTCCGTGGAACTTTGCGCAAAGGGAAGGGTACGCCGAGGGATCAGGCGGTGACGGGGAGAGGCGAGAGGCTGATCAGACCCCTATAGCCTTCTTAAGATACACGCTGGGTCCGATAGGCTCTGCAGCGCTTAGAGATCTTCACGAGATGTGAAGTCTCCTCCTCCTGATAGTCGTGGAGTTCTCCAACTTGGGCGGAAACCGCTCAAGCCTCTTATACGGCTAGCAAGCCAATCACTAGCCGCCACGTGGGAATAATTTAGAACTGGCCAATAGTGGGGCACAAATTTGAATACGAATGGCGGGAACTCCTTGCAGGATGCATTTCTCTTTTTGCAACTAAGAAATGCACCCTGCAAAGAAAGCTACGAGTGGCGGGAAATAATTTAGCAGTGCCGAAGCGCACACAAACAAAAATCACACCCTTGGGTTGTGACACTGCCTACCCATCCCATTCAATTAAGAATGGGGCACATGCTTGGGTGTACTCGGGTTACATGTGGGAGTGTATTTCAGACCTAAATATCTGCAGGATTATGAGGCCTTAAAATCTGAACTAGGTTTGTGGTAGTGAATGTGACCCTATGGCCATGACAAAGCAAAAATTGTTAAAAGGAAACATAGCAGTCTGTATGGATCTTGGTGGAGGGAACACAGGTTGCAGGTAGGAGGAGGGTGAAGGGGAGGCAGGAGTTTGAATTACAGGAAAGGCATTAGGAAAGTCCATCTCTTTGCTCATGGCTTGAATGAATGCTATAGTTTCTGTACCTTTGTAAACAGTTCTCTTAGGGCCTATGTTGCAATTTGAGCTATTCAAATACTTATCCATGTTAGTGCTATCTTGAGTCTGGAACAGTTGCACCTTAAGGTTAAAAACCTTCTCTGACTGTCCCACACCTGCACAGCTGTGACTTGTCACTTAACGGGCTGGCGAGCAGAGGCCTGACTAGGAGCTGCAGCTGTAAGTTGTCACAACAGGGCTGGTTCCCTGCTCTGGGTGGGGAGGGCAGGGGGGGTGAGAGATGGGTTGGAGGGGGTAGGGAACTTGAAGCTCGGAGGCAGAGAGTTAATGGGATGAGGTGAGAGGTAGAAAGGAAATGGGGGTGAAATGAAGGAAGCCAGGCACTGAAAGGAAAAAAATAAAAAGAAGTAAAAAGTAATAAAAAGGAAGTAAATTAAAAAGGTCTCATGTTTTGATAAATTGGGATTGGGGTGTGGGGGATGCTGGTCGTGTTTCCTGGGGTGGCTAGGTAGTGGGAGTGGTGAGGGAAGGTGCTGTTTAGGGAGCTACTGCCCCTGCCAGAGGAAGGAAGCCCCAGCTCATGGGGACCTGATCCAGCCCCCTACTTCATTCCCCTTACCCCTCTTAGACCCCACTCCTGGACCCCTCGGTGCCCTGCAACCTGGCTAACTGGCATGTGCTCTGCTGCCTGTTTGCACAAGGTTGCACCCCTGGGAGTGGGAAGGTCACACCCCCAGGTGTGGGAGGGGGTGCTAGCTTGGTGCCACAACCACCCCTAGGGCAGGAGAGTTCAGGGGGTGGAAAGCTTGTTCACACAGAACAGGAGGGTGGATCTTGAGATCTGGATTGCAAATTGGGCAACTCATTTGTGGGGAGTGACCACACATTAATGGAACATGAGCTGGGTAACACAAATTAGAGATGAATCTGTCCCTGGAGTGGCATAATTTTAAGATGCCTAAAGTGTGCTTTAAACTAGTTTCAGGTGTTAATGTGTGGACAATCCAGGGGTTAAGAACTCCAGGAGATGCTAAACTTAATGTGTAACAAGACCGTAATAAAGAACAGTTTAGCTTTAGAAACTCATGTTATTGCCCATCATATAGTTTATGAAATGCAGTATGCATCAAGCTCCTGTGTGCCACATGGGAGCTAAATTCAGCATCAAGCTCCTTGGATGCTCTAACATTTTAGTGCAGCAGACTAGAAATTCTGCATTAGCTTCATTAACATTTACAAATGGAAGCTTTTATTGAATTAAATATGAAAATGAATAATACAATTGGTACTGTAGCCTTTGAGTTATTCATTTTACAGTTAATTCAATTTATTTTATACTTTCCTTACATTTTTAATGTTTGATGTGCCATACACTTTTATTGTTTATTGCTAATAGTTAACTGTAAAAATGATTGTAATGGTTTTCATCAGGGAATCTGTAAGTATGACAGAATGGCCAGGGGAAAGTGCAGTTTTTGGCATGTAAGTGTGGGATAAAAGTAATTTAGTTAGATGTTTCTATGCTGTAGCTAATGTGACCATTGGATGTATAAGCAAGGGAATGTTGAGTAGATACATGAAGGTGATATTACCATATATATGGTAATGATGGTTTCACTGCTCAGATACTATGTCCAGTTATGGTGTCTGCATTTCACAGATGATGTTAAAAACATTGGGAAGACATTAAAACAGTGGCTTGGAAAACCTGCCTTACAGTGAGGGACTTAAGAAGCTCAGTCTGTTTTGTTTAATTAAAAGAAGGTTAAAATGTGGCTTTGGAGCAGTCTATAAGTATTTAGATGAGGAGAAGACTTCTATTCACTGAACGCTTTCAAATCTGGCAGGAAAAACTCCAGTTTCTGGGAGGTAAAGGTAGACAAATTCAGGTTAGATAAAGGCACACATTTTGTACAGTGAGTTCAGGTAAGTGCTGGAATAGTATGCCTAAGCATATCATGGATTCTCCAACAGTTGATGTCTTCTAATCAAGATTGAATGTCTTTCTTAAATATATGCTGTAGCTCATCCGCAGGTAATAGACTCAATGCAGAATTTGCTGGATGAAATACTATGGCCTGTGTCATGCAGGTCAATCTAGATTATTATAATAGTGCCCTCTGGCTTTATTTAATATCCTTGAATCTATTACATGGTCTTCAGAAAAACAATTACTAACACTGATGTTTTAAATTGTCATCTTTAGCTTCAGAGTTAACCCATAGTTAGCATACATGGAAGTAGTTTATCAGGCTTCACATATTTATGATTTTCTTAGGAAGCATGGGGGAAGGAAAAGCATTTTTTATGAAAAAAATTTACAATATGCAACATGAGTTGTACACACTGAGATAGGAGGGAATCCTTTTATTGGTGTTGGAAAACAGTGCAGAATAAAGGTCTATCAGACTTCTTGGGAGGTGTCTTAAAACTGGTATTACTATTTGTAGGCGTTGTGGTAATGGTAGTACAAAGCTCATCAGATCTTTGGTGAGGTTAGCAAAGTTTATTGTACCTTTAGTCCATCCACGTGCATTGTAATGTGGGAAGTCCACCTGGACTTGATGACATCGTCTGACACACCTACTCCACTAGTGAGCAATTTAAAATATATGTAGTTTCCATCTCTGGGAATGTGCAGTCAAGTATTGGAGTATTTCACCAATGTTTTTAATTTTCATGATACACTGACACTTCATTTATACATGGTGCAAATGAAAAAAACATGAAGTTCTCAAGGGTTGTCTAACTTCTGTGATGAAAGATGCTAAGTGGATTGCCATCTAGTCTGCAGTTCTGGTGAGGAACATTCTGCGGGGATCAATGTGAGCATATGTTAATGTCAGTAGTTCAATAAGTATGTCACAGGCCAGCTAGGCACTGTGAGTGTATCAGCCTTTAGGCTGCTGGGTTTGGGATCGAGGAGATGAGTCAGGAGTGAATTAAAGGCAAATTTACTTGTATCTTAGCATACAACAGTTAACAGAAAGTACACTAATAAAGAGCTAATAGTGAATAATAACAACAGATAGAACGACAAAGAGTTCCCACGTGGGGCTGGCAACTTATCGGCAGTCCCTCTATGCCAGGTGCGCACCAAGTTATTCCAGCGAAGTCAGGCGTCCCCGATCAGTGCTGTCTGAGGGGTCACCGGGAAGATCCCTTGGTCAGGATCTGGTCCTCGCTCACAGTGGGAGTCCAGGGTCCAGGCTTGGTACAGCAATGGTCCTTCTGTCCCATCCTTCTAACTGGTCACTTGACATGTGCATTCCTTTATGCCTTATCTTATGCTAATCTTGCCCTATAGCTGTTATGCTATGGGATAAAAAGGTGTTAGAAATTAATTTTATAGTCTGATGGTTAGGACACTTTGATGGGAGATGTGGATTTGAATTGGTCAGGCTGAAGAGGGCTTAGAATCCAGGTGTCCCACTTTCTGTGTAGATGCTCTAACTAATAGCTACTGTGGAAAAAGGTTACATCACCACCACTAGGTGCCTAAACTCCCAGGAGGATTGGAAATGTAGACATACCCCTGTGCTCAGTATTTTCTGTTGGCTGTCTCTAGGCTCCTCCCCGCTCAGCATCCTTGAAGGCAGCTACCTCTCTCCATTCACTGAAGAGGGAACAGAAGAACTTATTTTAGGTGTACTAAAGCCTAAAACCAGAAGCATTTGTAAAGTAAGTCTGGATGTGGCCCTAAATTCCAGAGCATAAATAGAAAGATTTCAATCCACATACAAAAAGTTCCCAAATGGTCTAATAACCACTTAGAAAAAACTTCTTTAAGCAAATTTAGTAAGACAGGCTATCGTTCAGCCTGTTCGATCTGAATTAATTTGGTACCAGCGAGGATAGCAACAGAATGAAACAGTTCGCCTCATCCTCCCACAACCATCCCACAGTGACTTGGTGGCCTTGCAAAATGCACTGCCAGATTAAGAAGATTACATTATTTCTTCAGGCTGGGTCATGAAAGGCACAATAGTTATCCACAGGGCTGAAATGATTTACGACAGCCCTAGAAAAAGACATAGGAAAATCTTAAACTGTTTCTGTATAACTCACAGTTTGAGCTTAAAATGGTTCAGTATGACCAGTATGATTGTGTAATATAGACAAGTTCTCTGCAGCAAGGGAAATGTCTTTTTATTGGTACTATGAACCTTTATGGGCAATTGGGGGAAAAAAATGCCAGCAAACAACAACTGGAGGAGGAGGTTCTAACATTCTAAACTCACTGATACATCTACCAGGATCCTTCTCCTAAGGATCCTGGTAGATGTAATTTCCATCAAGTGACAGGTAATGTTGCCTGATGAAAACTGTCAAGCTGTATGACTTGCTTCAGGTTCACAGGACAAGCCATCCAGAGGGGGAAAAAAACCCTCCTGGAGAACTTGCTGACAGCACTTAGCCCCTGCCAATGGCTCTCTAGCTCCCCTTGCTGATATCAGCCCTCCTCCCACACTTTCAGCTGTGCTGCTAACGGGAAGTAATCTCTGAGCTGTCCCTGGGTGAAGGATCCACTCCCCTGGCCCTTGAGCAGAGCAGGGGAGCCCTGCAAATGGTGGGAGGAGTGGGGAGCAGGAGTGGTGGGGCTCGAACTCCCCAGGAATACCTTGTGACTTGCTTTTCAGTACACTATTTTCCTCTCTCCCCTTCCTGTCCCCACAGTCCAAACAAATTCCCTCCCCCTCTCTCAGAGCCAAGGTGACTTGGCCTTGCAAAATGCACTGCCAGATTACTTGTTGTGTGTAAGTAAAGCATGTCATGTTGACTGTCTACTTACAGAAGCAGGTTTGAAGGCTGGCTGGGCAAAGGGCCACCCATGACTAATTATCTGCTGAGGGCAGGGTAGATTTGCACCGTAAGCCCCCGCTACATGTGCAGGTAAAGGTGCAACAGGATCTAATGTACAGTCCATACAATCATACCTCCTGCCATGCCACACATGTACACCATACAGTCCTGGCTATGCCCCATACATATCCAGTACTGAGAGTCCTGTTGGATGCATGTGGGGTACAATCAGGACTGTAGCTCCTGTTAGCTGCTTGTGGGGTTGCCATGATCTCCCAGCTGGGGGGGCACAGAATGCACCCCCTGGTCTGGGAGACTGCAGCTATGCTCTGTGCCTGCCAGGAGCCAGAGTCCCATAGCTGCTGGACACTGCAGAGACTGAGAATACCTTCAAAGCAGGACTCTCAGCTCAGGCTAGGCATGGTGCACCCATGCACCTGGGAGACTGGTCAGCTGACACGGCTCCCAGCTGCAGGGGATACCCTGCTACACCTGCAAATTAAAACTCGAGAGCAACTGACAGTTGCTATAAAGTTAGTACACATTTTTGAGGTCTATCTTTATAACTCAGGGGCAGGCAAAATACAGCCTGCGGGGCACATTCAGCCATCCAGGCCATTTCATCCAGCCCAGGGACACCCACCCCGCCCAACCAATGTACCTTACTTCCACCCTCATGCGTGAAAGGGCCTAGCCCAGCCAACATGCAGCTTCCTTGCAGGGCTGCTGCTGTCATTGCTGCAGCCGCTGGGGGACCTGCTCCACTTCCCCAACATCCAGCAACTCTTCCTTGTCTCCCTGCTGCAGCACTCACTCTGGGAAATAGGTAGAGAAGCAGCAGGGGCAGGGGGAGGGAGAGCTTCAGTTGGGTGGGAGCACGGAGCATGGGTTGAGGCTGGCAGGAGTGCAGAGTCCATGCCCGGGGGGTGGTGGGAGTTCAGAGCTTGGGCGGGCAGGGTTTGGCTGTGAGGGAGGGTGGGGAGTGTGGGGACCACCCCCACACACTCCCCCCCCCCCATGGTACACAGCCCCGGGCTGGCAGTAGCAACAGTGGCAGGTGATCAGGACACTTCCGGCAGAGTCCTGGGACCTGCACAGCAGAGGGTGGGGAAGGCAGCCAGCTCCTTTGTACAGGGCTTTCCCCAGTGACATACAAGTGCCAGGAGTTGCATATGCATCATGGGGAACCCCATGCAACAGAGGCAGGCTGGCCTGGCTCTGCTCCTTGCCACATGCCACTGGGTGGCAGAACCTGCTCGGGCCATGAGTGCCCTCTGCCAGCTGCTGCTGCTGCTGGTTTGACCAGCAGCCGAGGCTGTATGCCATCAGAGAGAGTGTGTGCGGGATCCACCCCACAAACCCCACACACCTATGCCCTTCCTCCACAACCCCACACATATACATCCCACAACACACCCTATGCCCCTCCACACACAGTCACACCCCGCACACACAATATACAAGAGTAACACTTTAGTTTGAGGTATTATGTGATAATTTCTATATACACTACACAAACACAAATCATGACAAAAATATTTTATAATTAAATTAAAATATGTTATAGTAGGTGTTTGACTTTGAGTGCATGATTTGTTTTTTTTTCCTGGTTTCAAGAAGGCAACCCTCCCCTTCCAAAAAGAGTACTTCCGGGGGCAAGGGGAGCAACTTCCAGAGGCAAAGGTCAGGGGTTAGGCGCAGGACTTCTAGTACCAAGATGGTAACCAGGGGGCGGGGCACGTATCAAGGGGTGGGGTTACCCTTGTGGCCCTTGACAGCTCACCAAAACTCATCAAGTGGCCCTTCAGCTAAAATAATTGCCCACCCCTGTTATAGCTTATTGAAGCTTTTTATGGTGTGATAGGTACTTTGCATGTGTAGCCAGTCTCAGTTTAATTGTGTTATTAACCTGTTAATTGCACAATAGAGGGGGCGTTGCATAATGTGTAGAGGGGCTTTATAGACTTACCAAAGTAGATACATAGCACAAGCTTTCCTGAGCCCACACTCATTTTATCAGATGCTGTGAAAAGATATAGAGTAGTATATAAAATGGAGAGAATGATTTGAATACAAAAGCCAAGGAAGGAAGGAGAGTAGGGAGCAGTGCTGGGAGAAGCAAGCAAGCAATAAACCTAAAGAAACAAGAGTCATACAAGCTAACCAAGGCAATGAAATAAGAATCCATAGTCCCAGTTTAAACCATACTTAACACAATGAGATCTGTGAATTCATAGATTTCATAGACATTAGGGCTGGAAGGGACCTCGGAAGATCATTGAGTCCAGCCCCCTGCCCAAAGGGCAAGAAGTCAGCTGGGGTCATAGGATCCCAGCAAGATAAGCATCCAGTTTGCTCTTGAAGGTGTTCAATGTAGGCGCTTGAACCACCTCCGGTGGCAGGCTGTTCCAGACCTTGAGGGCTCAGATAGTAAAGAAATTCTTCCTTATGTCCAGCCTGAAACGGTCTTGTAGTATTTTATGACCATTCGACCTAGTCGTCATCCCTTGGGGCGCTCTGGTGAACAAACGTTCCCCCAGATACTGGTGGTCACCCCTGATAAACTTATAGGTGGCCATCAGATCACCCCTGAGCCTGCGCTTTTCCAGGCTAAAGAGCCCCAGGGCTCTCAGCCTGTCATCGTAGGGTCTGCTTCCCTGACCTCTCATCATGCGCGTGGCTCTTCTCTGGACTCTCTCAAGCTTCTCCACATCCTTTTTGAATTGTGGAGCCCAAAACTGGACACAGTACTCCAGCTGCAGCCTCACTAAGGCCGAGTACAGGGGGAGAATGACGTCCCGAGATTTGCTTGAG
>NW_005841928.1:1254634-1284785 GCF_000455745.1 Alligator sinensis
CCGTGGTCATGGTCCCTTAGGGCCTCACTGACAAGCCTCCTGAGCTTGTCAAAGTCGGCTTTCCTGAAGTCAAGGACTTCCGTGTTGCTGACTGACTTGCCAGCTTTTCGGCGGATGGTGAAGGTGATCAGCTCGTGGACGCTGTCACCCAGCTTCCCATCAATCAGTAGGTCGCTGACTAGGTCATCCCCAGTAGCCAGTACCAGGTCGAGCAGCGCTTTGCCTCTCGTTGGCCCATAGACTTCTTGAGTCAGGTAGAGGTCATCCATGCACGAGAGGAAGCTTTGCGACCGCTCAGATTTTGCTGAGCGATCCTCCCACGAGATGTCTGGGGAATTGAAGTCACCCATGACAACCACGGTCCTGGAGCATGCGGCCTCAGCCAGTTCCCGGGCAAACTCCTGGTCAAGCTCAGGACTTTGGGTGGGAGGTCTGTAGTAGACTCCCACCATTGTGTCCCCTGTGCCATGTTCCCCATGGATTTTAACCCAGAGGGTCTCTAGTCGTCCACCTGGTTGCCAATATTGGCTTGCAGGGATGTGTAGCTTTCCTTAACATAGATAGATACATCCCCGCCCCTTTTCTCTACATGAAATTATTCCACGTTAAAGTGTTCTACCACCAATCTGAATGTCTTTCTGCAGCTGATGTTTCCTGTTGAGGCAGTCTGGACCATCAGACTACAGCAAAAGTCATGGAGGAGAAATGTGGAAGAAAGAGCACAATCAACCCTAGGATGGTAGAAGACCTGGCCAACCACTATCACCCTATGTGTGATAAGCCACACATTCAACTTAGATCTTAATAGAAATCAGCTAAAAATATTTTACATTTTTCAAGCAACATCTCTATGACTGGTAGCCATTTTTATGGCTGGTTAGCAATTTTTATTGTGTGATAATGACTTTGCATGTGTAGCTCATCTAAATTTGTGGTACAATTAACCAGTAAATTGCACAATAAGTGTTAAGTATGTCAGCAACCTAATTTATCAATTGTATTCCCCACAAGACCTTAACAATAGAATTTCTCACATTATATTGGGGTACTGAAAAGGCTGTTTGAGGTTGTAAAACTTTTTAATCCCACAATTTAAACCAAAGGTTTGTTTGTTTGTTTCCAAGGGAGATTCAATTAACCTTTATGTTCCTTTTCTCACAGTTTCTTTGTATTTATTTTTCTTGCTGTTCCTATTTCACATGAAATGAAAACTTGATAATATTAATGTTGAAATCCCCCCTCCCTCCACTCCTAATACTTGAATCTGATCAAAATTAATCAAAATTAGTTTGACTATCCTTAAAAGAAATAACAATTGATGTTAACAATCACCCCAAGACAGTAAAGAGAGAAAAAATTACATTTGAAATGTTACTTACTCTTCTTGTTCATGATGACCTAGTTATATGCCTTACCATAGTGAAAAACTAGAGATGATTTGTAGATGGAGACATTTCCCCCTCCATTCAGGATAGTGGTAGAAAGATGTCAAGGGTCACATTGCTTTTGAGAGGAAGATCTGCCTTGAAACGCCATCCTGCAAAAAGTCTTGTCTAGTCCCCCTCTCCTGAGAGGACCCTCAAAGCCAGCCTTGGCATGGCTTCAAAAGGGGCCAGTATCTGGCTTTGAGACTCTGGCTCTTCTCTGTCGCTGGCTTCCCCACTGATCTGTAGCAGCTCCATCTCAAAGAGCTGCTTCTTTTTTTGTGGGAACATTTTCTTTTTCAAAGAGGTGGGGGAGGGAAGTGAGCATGCCAGTGTCCCAGATAGCACAGCAGACAGCTCAGTGCCAGATTCACACTGTCCTCTCCAGAATTACCCTTTGTCTTTCTTTACTCTGTCCTCCCTCAGACTTCCCTTTCTGTACCCAGCCCTCTCAGACCCTCATACTTTCCATGGCACAATCAGTCTCACTTGCAACAATACACTTACAAAAATGATAAGCACTTGTACACATGAGGATGGTTTAGTTCCCCTAAATTGAAATGTTGGGTTTTTAATTGTGATCCACCATTTCAATTTAGGGGCTTCTATCACTGTTACAGAGCAGTGATGGCCCACTGGCAGCTCACCTCTCACCCCCCACCCCCCAGCTGTGAGAAGGCACCACCAGGGGAGAAAAAAAAGCAGAGAAGGGCCTAATCTTTTATTTTTTGGAGCCTGCCTGCCTCCCCTCTGGTTGTGGGTTGAGCTGCCAGTGGGCCCTGAGCTGCAGGGCCCCCCAGACCTTCCCTTCATAGCAGCATTGCCCCCCAAGTGGCACCCACCTGCTACCAGCCCACCTGGGTGCTGCTGCCATGGAGTAAAGGTCCAGGGCTCCCTACAGCTCAGAGTCCACCAGCAACTCACCTCTCAGCTGCAGGAGAGGCAGGTAGGCTCTGCAAAAAAAAAGGATCCAGCTCTTTACCACTTTTTTTTTCCCAGTGGAGCCTGCCCATGCAAGCTGCCACCAGGTCATGCAGCCTCTGGGCTGAGGGGGGCCTGGTCCTTCTTTTCATGGTGGCAGTGCCCCCTGGGGCCACCTCTGTGGGGTGCTAGCTGCATGGGTGCTGCCCCAGCTCACAGGCAGCACACAGCCCAATCCTACAGTGCACAGAAGTGCTGGAAGCCTGGGTATGGGGAAGTTTAGGCTTGGCAGGCTTCTAGCAAACTTCTAGCTTTCCTGACCATGCCTGGTCATCCAGCACCCTGTGCACCATCCCCACCACCTTCTCTGGCTGCCATCACTCATCTGCTCTTCTGCTGCCTTCCTGCCCTGCCCCAGGAGCAAGCCAATCCATTCTCAGGGCATGGGGAGGCAGCAGTTGTGTGACATGTACACATGCATGATTTTTTGCCACAATGGGACAATTTGCCTGTATCAAACTAAAATATATTGGAGGTGGTCTAAGTTGCCCCACACAAATATTTTTTTTTCTTTATCATAAGGGTTGCCAGAATCTGCAATGGGTTTCCAAGGGTGCTCGCCCCTACCTTGGGGGTCTTAAAGAGGAGACTGGACAAGCACCTGGCTGGGGTCATGTGACCCCAGTGCTTTTTCCTGCCCAGGGTAGGGGGTCAGACTTGATGATCTGCTGAGGTCGCTTCTGACCCTAATATTTATGAATCTATGAATAAAAAAATAATGCAATAATCATAGAGCCAGAAGGGTAGAGAGCAAGAGGAAGGACACCTGGGTTGCAGTCCTGGCTGCCCATTTTATTTCTTTTAGGTCCAATTGCTGTCTGATGGAGGGTGTTGGGAGAAAGATGGGATTTCAGGTGCATCCCTTGGTTTAGCATTTCCGGTTGCCTGGTTTAGGTCCCCCCTGCTCAGTGTGCTGACTATTATAAATTCCATTCCAAGCACTTACGTCTCCCAATTTACTGCACAGGAAACTTAATCATGTACTTTGGACTTGTGAATTATACTTCTGGAGCAGGGCACCTAAAAGTTAGACATGCCTCAGCATCTCCATGGCTAAATCCCTTTGTAGATCTGGACCTGAGTGTTTGTTAATTTCTCTAGTTTAAAATGCTTATAAACCAATTTAGAAGGAAAAACGTGACAATGGTAACAAAATAGCAGGCAGGAAAGCAGGAGTAAGGAAAAGCAATCACCAGGGTTACAATAATAGGGTAACCAACGTAATTACTCAGCAAAGGATAGTGCAAGGCATTGTGGAGAAAACACAATTTTTTTAGTGATAAATAAGATAGTTGACTCATTTCTTGGAGAGTCACAGCAGAGAGGGAACCCACAGAGGTCTTTAAAAAAGGAGATGGTAGTGGTCTGGTGTGCCAGTTCTGGAAGAATGTGGGAAAGTGTAGCAACAGTGTGTGGGTGACTATGGGCAAACAAAACAGGATATTGCTGTTGACATCATGGGCAGAAAAGAAGGGGTGGAAAATGTCCTGATAATAGACAACCTCAGGTATATCAGAGCTTGACTTGCCAGTGCAGGAATTGTTGCCTTTGGTTTGCTCTCTTTTTTGAAGATGGGAAGGCAAACACTTCAGATGAGGAAGAGAGGGGAGGATACTAAAGTAGAGGAGAGAACACGGCTAGAGGCAGATGAGAAAGGAAAGCATGTTTAATATTTTAAAAACAATTTTTTTTCTGGCAGTTTCACAGATATTTTTTTCTTTTAGTTTTTACTCATTTCATTTAAATGAAATATTTAATTAATATTTCAGTATAGTAACTACAGATTTTTTCCTGCTAACTCTGTGATATAACCTTATCCTGTACTAACACCCTGAGGAAGTCAGTCTTGAAATTTATTTGATAACAGCACCAGTCATGGAGGGTTACAATGAAGGGTATTGTTATCAGCTTGTAAACAGGCAGCACATCAAGTTATCATGAAATATCTATGTAATAACTACACAGTAATAACAATAATTACACAGGAACTCAAAATAAAACAAATACGTTACAGTGATAGTATGCTTAAGTGTGTCTTCTCTTCAGAAGAACTTACTTTGATAAAAGCATGCCCTTTTTATTTAAGTAACCAATGCATTACTTCCTGGAAGTTATGAAGAAAAAAAGTTATAATGGAATTTATTCTCTAATGCTTATACTTTAAAAATGCAATAAAGAAGGAAAGAATGATAATCCTGTAGCTAATAAGGAAAATACTTTTTTTTCTGCTGATCTAGTTTGGAATCCCTTTGATTAGAAACAAAGTTGGGACTAAGCTTAGGTCAGTGGTAAAAAGACTCCTGTATAAATCTTTGCATGGGGCAGATGGGGCATTGACAGAGAAAGAGAGTGCATGTCATGGCATTTTTGGGACATGATGACAGATGAGGTCTTGTATGGTCCAAATTTTCAAAGGTGTGGATACCTAAAGATGCAGATAGGTTATGATTCTTATTTTTAAAAGTGCTTAAACCAGTGAGAGTTAGGTGCCTAACATACTTAAGTACTCTTAAAAATCCTTGTAGGTGCTTATAGATTCATAGATTGTAAGGCCAGAAGGGATTGTAAGGTTGGAAGATCATTGGGTCCAGCCCCCTGAACTAAGCAGGAAAGATAACTGGGGGTCAGGTGACCCCAGCAAGGTGACTGTCCAGTCTCCTCTTGAAGATTTTGAGGGTAGGTTTCTGAATCTTTTTCGAATTGATTCGGAGAGCTTTGAATTGATTTGGACCTTTTAATTGGTCTCCTGATTCAATTCAGATTTGGCCACCCCGAATTGAACCAAATCTCCTCCAAATCGAATCAGCACCCGAAGCTTCACACAGCCCTACTAGTTACCTAATCTTGTTGAAATTTGCATTTTTGAAGTCCAAGACTTGAATCCTGCTATCCGATTTGGCTGCCTTATGTCAGACAGTGAACATGGTGGTTTAATGGTCACTATTGCCCAGACTTCCCTCAATATTTAAGTCGGTCACAAGGTCATCTCCTTTGGCCAGGACCAAGTCTAGCAGAGCATCACCTCTGGTTGGCCCATGCACCTCCTGAGTGAAGAAGAACTGAGGCCCCTGTGTGCCTGTAACACTGATGGAGAATTATTCCCTCAGCTCCCACAATAGTGGCTCTCCAAGTGTCCATATCTACAGGGCTTACTTGTATGTCAGTCCCAGGACATGTTTGTATTTGTGTATCCCTGTCCCCCAGCAATCTTAGTTTAAAGCCCTGTCCAGAAGATCGGCCATCCTGGCCGCAAACAAGCACTCGCCTTTCCTCGTGAGGTGCATGCTGTCCCTTCCCAGAGGTCCTCTCTCCCTGAAATACGTGCTGTGGTCAAGGAATCTGAAGCCTTCTCAGTGGCACCAGCGTCAGAGTTGCTGGTTCACTTCCTTGATTTCATAGATTTCATAGACATTAGGGCTGGAAGGGACTTCGGAAGATTTTTGAGTCCAGCCCCCTGACCTAGGGGCAGGAACTCAGCAGGGTTCATAGGACCCCAGTAAGATAGACATCCAAGTGTCTCTTGAAGGCATTCAAAGTAGGTGCTTGAACCACCTCCGGCAGCAGTATATTCCAGACCTTGGGGGTTCGGACACTAAAGAAGTTCTTCCTTATGTTCAGCCTGAAACAGTCATGGAAAAGTTTGTGACTGTTCAACCTTGTCATCCCTTGGGGTACTCTGGTGAACAGATGTTCCCCCAGATCCTGGTGAGCACCCTTTATAAACTTATAGGTAGTCACTAGATCACCCCTGAGCCTACACTTTTCCAGGCTGAAGAGTCCCATAGCTCTCAGCCTTTCATCATAAGGTCTGTTTTCCTGACCTCTGATCATGCATGTGGCTCTCCTCTGTACTCTCAAGCTTCTCCACATCCTTTTTGAATTGTGGAGCCCAAAACTGGACGCAGTACTCCAGCTGCAGTCTCAGCAAGGTGTAGTACAACGGGAGAATGACATCCTGGGATTTGTTTGAGAACTATCTATGGATGCAAGACAGCATTTTTTTCACTTTACTAGCTGCAGCATCACATTGAAGGCTCATGTTCATCTTGTGGTCAATCATGACCCCCAAGTCTCTTTCATCCGTAGTACTAGCCAACATAGCACTGCTGATCCTATAAGCAGGATGTCTTGGAGAAAAATCTGCTTCATTCCTACTGGAGATTATTGTGAATGTTAAGATGGTGGCAGCTCCAACTTACCTGTTAGCTAAGTAACAAGAAAGCCAATGAAATGTGTTTCTGCCATGTCTCAAATTTGATCTGACCCAGAGTGACATCTCCCCATCTCTTAGCCTGTGAACACTTGTCATATGAAAGCTTGGACTAAACTGCTCTGGAACTGTTGGTGCCCATAGAGAATTAATTGGTACGATACTGAAAATAATTTTTCTTAGAGCTTTGGTTGGGTGGTCCCAAGCAAGGGTTTTCCTTCCAAACACCCCTACTTCCAGCATATGCACGCACATCAAAGTTCCCACCAGACCAAATCTTGAGCCCAAGCCACAGTTGGCCAGTTTTGCTGAGAAGTGATCATGGGAGACCAGATCAAAGGCTTTTTTAAAGTCAAGATATACAACATCAATCTCTTCTCTTTTGTCCATGTGATTGGTCACCTGGTCATAAAAGGAAATAAGATTGGTCAAGCAAGACCTACCTGCAACAGACCCATGCTGGCTATCCCTCTGGGTGTTGCCATTGGCCAGTCTGTTATGAATGGTCTGTTTGATATCTTTTCTAAGACCTTCCCTGGGATAGAGGTCAGGCTGATGGGCCTGTAGTTTGCAGGATCCACTTTCCCCCATTTCTGGAAGATAGGCACCACATTGGCCTTCTCCCAATTTTTGGGCAGTTCACCAGAGCGCCAGGAGTTCTTGAAGATCTGTGCCAGGGGCTAAGCTATGATGCTTGCCAGATCCTTGACTACCCTGGGGTGTAAACTGTCAGGGCAGGCTGACTTGAAGTTATCCTTCCATTCTGGGACTGTAGCCTGAAACAGGGAGCACAGAAAAAAAGACTACTTGGGGCCCCAACTCTTTGAGCCCAGCCACCAGAGCCCTGTTGTCACTCATGACCCGACCCAGTCTGGATTACTCCTGGCCATGTCATTAGTTGCTACGTGGATGAGGAGCATGGGGTAGTAGTCGGAGGGCCAGATGAGTCTGGGGATCCTCTTGGCTACATCTTGGATGTGAGCCCATGGGAGGCAGCAGACTTCACAGGCTAGGGGGTCTGGACAGCAGATGGGTCCCTCAGTGCCCTGCAGGAGGGAGTCCCCACACCACCTTCTGCCTCCTCTTGGGGGTGACAGCAAGCTGCTTACCTTCCTCCTCTTCTGGTGTCACCATTGGAGCCTCCTCATGAGTGGGAGGGGAGCATACCTGTTGTGCAGGGCCAGGGAAGGAGCTGCCCTCCTCCTCCTTAGCTGCCTGCCTGTTGCCTAATGCTTGATACTGAGGCCAGAGAATACAGGGGATTGAGTGGGGATTGAATGGATCTTGTCTGACGCTGTGAAGACTGAGAATGCCTTTGAGTAGTGGAGTAAGATGAGGTCACAGTACGAGAAGGGAGAAAAGCAATACTGGCAGCAGAAATGTACCTTGTCAGGCCTTGGTGCTTTTAAACATGCTATACTGTTCTGCATAGACTGCTTTTTGAACCAGGGGCAGGGTGGCCACATTTATACAGTACCATAAATGGAGATGGCTGTCCTATGTCCAGTTTCAAGGGGAGCCCTTTTGGAGCAGTGTGGCTTGTTTGAGGGTGCTGCAGCTGGGCACAGTAAGTCTGCTGTGTAGACATGTCCTGCAAATGGAGAGAAGCAAGAAAATAGCTAGATCATCAAGAAGTTTTTATGTAGTCATGGCAATCTGAATGTGTTAGATACTTGATGTCTCACTCCCCTATTAAGGTTTCCCTTCCCTTCCTTACATATCCTGTCTCCTGGAAGTATGGAGGAATCAGAGAGGTATAGATATTTGTGCAGAGAAGAAATATTTGGACCAGTTCCTGAGCTGCAGCTGAAGGGGTACTTGTTGCTGCTCAGGAGAGGCCTACTCAAAAGCAATAAATCATATTCCTATCATACTAAAGATCCTTGTCATAGACTAGCTTGGGAAGAGAAAGCTGTAACATGGCCAATCTAAGCACAAAATCTCAGCTGGTTGAAAACAAAAGCACTGGGTAGGAACATTGTTCTAAGACCTTGCTAGTTATTAGCCGTATTGGAAAATGATTGTCAAGCCCACATAGAGCCTAGCTTTAGCCAACACATTGCTGTTCCCAGTATGGACAGTAATTCAGTTCCCTGCTTCCTTCTATACAGGCTATTCCTGTCCTATTTGTGAGTTTGTCCTAGCTCTTCTTCCTTAGGCATGCCAATTAAAAGTGAATTCTGTGATGGATGTGACCCAACAGGTCATCTACACCCTTCTTTTGGTGTGGGCAAGATTCCTTCATGGTCAGTTTTGCAGGACTTGTTTTAAAGTGGGCTTCCAGCAGGAGACTATTCCATCATGTAAAGGCTAAATTCTGTTTTCCCTTACATGCCTTAAGTGGCACTTCTGGAGATGTGTAATTGAAAGGTTTGGCACATGCACACAGTTTAGATTTCACATATGCTTTGCACGTCTGTCCTGAGCAGGCTGACTAGGCTGCACAAAGGCTTTGTAGTCATTTGGGCAGACCAAGATTGCGCAGGCATGCATGTAATGCTTTACTTGCAGAAAAATCATTACTAGTTAGTGTTGGATGCTAGAGGAGTAGGGATGCCTTCCCCTCCCTTAGTCCAATGGCTGTGGCCTAGACATTACTTGGAATACCCTCTGGTCCTCTTCTTCAAGCTGGTCCCCTGAGCAGTCAGGAAGGGAAGATATATTGGACTAGGGCTGGCATGCAAAGCACCCAAGAAGGAGGCTGGCTCAGTTAGATGGGTGCTGCCTTGGAAAGATACTGCTATTGGTTCTGGTCCTGCTCCAAGTATTGTCCTGCAAGATCGGGCTGGGACAACGGGCAGCATCTGTTTCGTTTGGCAACATCTGTTTATAGTCTGAGATGCATAAAGATGAAAGAGGAGTTGGCCTTAACAGACATCATTGTTTCCAGGCCTCACATCCTCTGTATTCTCCCTGCATAGTTCTTAATGTCATCCCTTTACTCCCTATATCACACTTCAGGCATTTGCAGGCTCTTTGTAAGTCTCCTCTTAGTCATCTTTTAGTAGATCTGTGGATATTTAGCTCTTTTAAACTTTCCTCATAAATTAATCCCCTGAAGCCCCCAGATCAGTTTCATGCTTTTGACCAAACTTCCATCATTTTTGCAATGTCTATCTGGTTATGAGCTTCTCAGAACTGAATACATTATTTTAGGCCATATCAGATCTATGGAAAGGGATTATCATTTCTCTGCTGCAAGACTTGATGTTTCTGCATGCAGCCCCAAATCACATTGGCCTCCTTTGCTGTAATACTAAATTACATATTCTTATCTGCTCTCTGCTCTTATACTAAATAGCTGTGTTTTGCATTATTTTTTAAACATGTATGTAAACTGCATTTTCTCAAGCAAGGGTTTGTTTTGTAATCTCCAGCCTATATTTCTAACCTCTCTAGATTCCGTTATTTAATGTCTCTGTCTTTACCAAAGGAAGGACGTTTGTACATTTCCCAATTTATTACCATCTGCTAATTTAATTATCATGCTGTTTAACCTCATCTTCCTGATTGTTAATGAAGATGGATCTCGTAGATTTTTTTCTATCTCTAACTCTGACGATCAATTGAATGTTAAATGAAGTCCAATCTAACACAATGGCACCTCCCAAAACACCTCCTGAGCTCAATCCACTGCTATTTATCATCACTTTTTTTGTTGTGATTTCCTTTAGTCAGTTTTCATATGAACCACTACTCATTTCTGGATTAAATAATTAGTTGGATTAAATTTTACAACATACCATGAGATGTTATCAAATGCTTGACCTAAATCAAAATCCATTCTGTCTAACTCTTCCCCTTACCCATTTATTTTGTTATTCTATTTTTCCAAAAAATTCTGGAGATAAAGATATTCTTTATACATGTAGGGTGTTTATTAATGATAGTTGCATTATATTCTAGATCTAGAGATTTTTATATTTTAAGACTTGTTCAGTTCCCTTGATAGGGATTGAAAGCCCAGGTTGTCCTTCCCTGCCGGGATGCAGGACCTGGGTAACTATAGCCCAATCAGCCTAACTTCCATCCTAGGGAAAATCCTAGGAAAGTTCATTGAGGAGTCTATCTGTGATAAGCTTGCAGAAGGTAAGATACTGAAAGACAGCCAACATGGCTTTGTTGCAGGCAGGTCTTGCCTTACCAACCTCATCTTGTTCTGTGACCAGGTAAATCACCACATGGACATGAGAGATCAGATTGACATTGTATACTTTGACTTCCAAAAGGCCTTTGATTTAGTATCCCACTATGTCCTCGCAAGAAAATTGGAGGATTGTGGCTTAACTCCAAGAAAGTCAGGTGGGTGAGAAACTGGCTGCAGGAGAGGACCCAGAGAGTCACAGTGAATAGATCTGTCATCTTGGCAAGAAGTGGGCAGTGGTGTCCTGCAGGGGTCAGTGCTCGGTCCAGTACTTTTCAACATCTTTATTAACAATTTGGATGTGGGGGTGAAGAGCTCACTGGCCAAGCTGGCAGATTACACCCGTTGGGGTGTGTGATCACATTTGAAGATAGATTACAGTTACAGGCGGACCTAGACAGGCTAGCAAGTTAGGTGGATGGGAATCTGATGAAGTTCAACATCAGGAAATGTAAAGTGCTCCACCTTGGGATGAGCAACCCCCAACACACCTACAGGCTTGGCAGCACCAAACTGACTAGCACCATGAATGAAAGGGACCTGGGGTAATAACAGACTACAGTATAAATATGAGCCAGCAGTGTGATGCGGTAGCCAGTAGGGAAAATAATACTCTGGCATGCATCAATCGATGCACCTCCAGCAAAACCAAGGAGGTGATTCTTCTGCTCTACTCAGCACTGGTTAGAACAGAGCTGGAGTACTGTTTCCAGTTCTGGGCACCACACTTTAACAAGGACATGGACAAGCTCGAGAGAGTCCAAAGAAGAGCCACCTGTATGATTAGAGTCTTATTAGGCAAGCCATATGAGGAAAGGCTGAGGGATCTGGGACTCTTCAGCTTGAGGAAAAGAAGGCTGAGAGGGAACCTTATAGCAGTTTACTGCTACGCTAGGGGAGTACTGGACAGTCACCTTGCTGGGGTCACTTGACCCCCAGTTATCTTTCCTGCTTGGTGCAGAGGGCTGGACCTGATGATCTTCCACGGTCCCTTCTGGCCTTACAATCTATGCATCTATGAAATCCCCATGCCTGGTGACTAGTTCTAGGTAGTAATTACCAAAATCACTCTTCTTTCCCTTTCTGAAAATGGGTAACATATTAACTTTTCCCTGTCAAATCCTCCAGCACCTTTACCTGCATGACTGCATAACTGTCAATAGCTTAATAAGCTTATTTGATCATTTTATTAGTACCTTAGTGTTCAAATTATATGGATTTATTTCATTGTTTGTATCATATATCATTACACATCCTTTTCCTGCTCTTTAGCTCTAGATGAGCTTATTTCATAACTGTCACTTCTCTTTTATTTACCTCTCTTCTTTGAGGCCATTATTTAAAAGTTTTTCAGTTTTTCTATAATGTAAGACTTTTTCATGATGCTATCACTGCTCTCATGTTGTCGAGGACCACATTCTCCAAACCCACATTAGTTCTCTGCACTTCGATTGCTTTTTTGCTTTTTCTGCATCACTGACTGACTTGGTTGGCAATATTGTCTTCACAAGTTTTTTCTCTCTTTTTGTTCCCTGATCAGCCCTGAGTGAAGATGCATGAGATGCTACTTGTTCCTTGTGATCTGCTTTTCCAGGGAAATTATAGGATGTGATTCTTCTTTAATGCAAAGGACAGCCCTCTGCATCTACAGGGTAAACTGAACCAGAGGAAATTTCCATCTTACGGGAGAGATGTGAAACAGGTTTGGTAGCATGCTAGCTGATGGAAGTGGCAGCGACCCAGAAGATGCGCTAAAACAATTTATTTCCTGACAGGTCTATCCATCTCTATTGACTCCTGGGGTGACCTTAGCCACAATGGAGGGAGGGGGACCCTGGTGATGTCCACTTGAAGAAGGTGCACGGTAGCCAAGATTCTTCAGATAACTGAAGTTTTTCGTGAGATTTCCAGAAATCCCACAAAATCAGGAACTCTCAATAAATTAGTGATAGTGAGAAAAGCTGTACCAGAGCAAATCTCTGATATCATGGGTGACACTTGTCAAGAAACAAACACATTGTCTAGCAGTGTGAAGATCTTGAAAAAAGTAGAGAGAATTAAAAATGCTAATTGAATCTACAAATATAATTGTATCAGGAACAAAGGGATTAAGTACTTAGTGCAGAATAGT
Source organism: Alligator sinensis (assembly GCF_000455745.1). Taxonomy (NCBI): domain Eukaryota; kingdom Metazoa; phylum Chordata; order Crocodylia; family Alligatoridae; genus Alligator; species Alligator sinensis. The sequence continues at coordinate 1,267,525 of NW_005841928.1, forward strand.
TTCCAGAACCTTAAAAGATAAGCCCAAGAAGACTGGTTTAATCAAATGTTAGATTGACACTGGTAAAAAATCATCCCATTGTCCAAATGCCTGGAGAGCTTCACCTGCTAGGTAAAAAAGTCATCGAGTATCAATTGAATACAATGTTAAAAGGAGGCTTTGTCTCTGCTGTTTGTAGTTCAGGGGCATCTCCTCTTGTATTAATAAAGTTCCTCTGGTGAATGGTTTTATATGGATTGTAAGAAATTAAACAATGTCACTAAAGATGATCAATATCTGTTGCCTGGGTTTGATGGTTCACTAGATATTTTAACTCAAGCCGGGTATATTAGCATATCAGATGTATCTAAGAACTACTGGTAAGTGATGCCAGATATCGAGAGCAAATTGAAAACTGCCATCATGTAGTACAAGGAATTTTAAAGTCATGTCCTTTAATTCACCTGTAGTGTTGTAGAGATTAATGAGTCATGTTATGGCAGCTTTAATTTACACAATGTATGTTTTCTATTTAGTTGACTTCGGAGAAGCATTGCCTATTTTCAAGAAGCAGCCGAAGCAGCAGCTTTTGCAAGATTAAGAAGCATTTAATGGAATATGAAAAGCAAGGATTACCCTTATAATAGAGAAATGTCAATTATACTTTTTCTGACCAGAGTAGTAGGTAAGGATAAATAGCAGATTTCCATAAATGCTAAAGTGGTACCAAACACACAATCTGATAGTCAATTAAAAGAAATTAGGTCATTTTGGGGGAACCATCAAGTATCACTGAAACTGTATGCCTGAACTGAAGCTTCCCCTTCAATCAACTCACAAGATGTGCCTTTTGAAGAGGCTAAGATATGCTAATAAGCATTTCAGTTTAGAAGTGTTTGTCAGCAGTTTTAACATATCCACATTTTAACTCCTCATTCAAATTACTTTTGGAAGGTTTAGCCATATGCTTGGGAGCTTCTGTGACACAGCTTTTTTCATAAAGGATCATAAAGTGTAGTAGCTTAGTTTCCCCTTTCAGTTGATAAAAGGAATACAATAGCACAAAATAAGGTGGCTTAACATTAATTTGTCCTATTGAATATTTCCTTCCCAAAGAAGTTGTTATTCCACAATGCCACAAGCTTTTATAGTTGTCAGCGTTTCATGAGGATCCAACTCTGGGCATATGCGAATGTTAAGATTTTGACATTTGAGGTTACTGATGTTTAAATAAATCTAGACACTAAAGAGGACTTCTTTTTCCCAGTGAATACTGGCTGAAATGTGTAATCCACAAAAGAAAAAGGATATATCTCAAGAGGTGTGCAGCCTTGTACTCTATAAATTATAGTAATTACTTTATAGAAATTAGAGCTGTGAAAAAACACATTCTCTCTTTCTGCCAATGTGGATTGACCACTATTGAATAATACTATTTCAGTCCAGTTTTAAATTCTCCAAATATTTTGTTTTCTGTCACCATTTTCCTTGGGAAACTTTTGCCTTTTAGGAGGACCTGCTGTCAAGAAGTCTTTCTTCATACCCTACATTTAATGCCTGCAAAACTGGAGGCCAGACTGAGGCAAGTATAATATTAATTTTATACCTACAGGGTGTGGAAAAACATACACTTGGAGTGGCTCATGTGTATTGCTACAGGATCATGCACATATAACAACTAGAGCACAACAGCTGCTGTCGCCGGTGTATGTTTGTCTATACCATTAGTTGTGGAAGTAGGCCTTGAATTGACATGAAAATGTTAGATGCTGAAAGGCTATATTCCAGGATGCTTGTGCATCCATACCCTGACCTCTACTACATGACATGGAGAAAAGAAATGAACATAGTTAGCTGTTATGCATGTAAGGGGTATTGGCTCCATGAAGTCCTTGTCTTCACTTCTTTCTGCCAACTTTTTTAGAGAATGGCCATGGAGATTTTTGTGGCATTGTATGGTGCAGTTGCCCTGAACACCACCTCAGCTGTTTTCATCCTCCAATCCCAACTTGTAATTTTTAAAATGCTTTTTTTGGCCACTAGCATAGGATGCTCTGAGAGTTGGCTCCAACCTCTCTGAACTAGTTAGTCTCTAATAGCATTTTTATACATGCTCCAGGAATGGGGGAGGGAGGTGATGTTTTAATTAGAGTAGCTTCGAGACCCGCTCTAATTAAAGTGCCTGAAGCATCTCATGTATCAATGTCCCTGTGCTTCAAAATGGTGGCAGGGGCACTTAATTTAAAGTGCATTGAATGAGCTTTAGTTAAAGTGCCCCTCCACCACTTTGAAGTGTGGGGACACTGATACATGAGATGTGGAGGCTGGCTGGAGCATGGTATTTACCATGCTCCAACAGACTCAATTAATTGAGTCTGCCCTGACACGCTGTAATTACAGTGCATCAGAGTAGCCTCCTGGCTCATGTATAGGCACCCTAAGGGTTCATCTACATATTCATTAATGCACTTTAGGTAATGTGCATTAAATCTAGTACCTGAATTGTGAGGTACTATAAAAAGATGAATTAAAGAACACATTTTTGACCCTTTAAAGTGCGTTAAAATATGCTAATGTGCATTAGAGTGAACATGTACATGTGTCTTAAGGCTAAAAACAGATGACTGGTTTATTTCCTGGTTGTCTGTCCTGGGCCCTTAACAGGCATAGAAACAGCTTGAATAGGAAATACCTTGAATTAGCCCCAGTCACCCCAGGAAAAAAGTATTATCTTTGTTCTTCTGTGAGCCTAGAGGTAATAATCATCCATAAAGTCCTCAGTTGAACATAACTGCAAACTTTGAGTATTTGTACCTGGCTGTACCACTGTGATTCAAAATAAAAAATGGTGGGCTTGGATGTGAATGTGTATCCAAACTGTGTCACAGGCCTCTTTTGACAGTTCCAAAAATGTTAAATTCCACAGATGTAGCTTTCTCCTTAGTCCTGAAGACTAATCATCAAAAGAAGAAGGACAAAAAAACTTCATAAAGTATTCTTTGTGCACCAACAGGAAATTTTAGCAAGATTTTTAACGATTCCACAGTCTCATGTATATTCAGCATATTCAGCTTCCAAGGTCTTTCATCATTAAATTTATAGTTCTGCAATTCACCTAATAGACTAATAGTGACTATAAAGTGAATTGGATGAATTATCAGTGAATTACATTATACGGAAAGAGAAATAATATATGTGTCATAATAGACAAATGTGTGGGACACTGTAACAGGGCCATGAGGCCCCTGAAGTGCCCTCTCATCCCTCTCTGCTTTTCCTCTCTGCTTACTTGGGGCAATCTCACCTTCAATTCACCTGCCATGTCTTTAGAAAAGGGAGGTTGCCCCAGGATTCCCCAAACAAGATTTCACTCATGAGCGCCACTGTCTCTTCTCATCACCTTAAGGTTTAATTACATGGGCTCCCCTTATAGCCATGCCCAAACCTCCCAGCTGCTTCCAGTCATCTTTTAGGTGGGTACCTTGCCCCACACCACTAGGCCACCTTAAGCCTCTACTCCCCTGTTGGGGTCTTGGCCTGCCTGGCTTCCACCCCACTGCTCTGTTTGGTATTTTTGGCCTAGACCCACTGCACTGGGCCTGGCTCCTCAGGCTCCAGCCCTTCTCTCACTCTCTTGAGCTTTTTATCTTTCTCCTCATGGGCTCTGGACCCCCCCTGACCCTGTTTGCCTCTCACAGGCAATCTGACATGCTCAGGCTTTGGGCCCTTGGATCCAGTTGCTGCCCCGCTCTGGGCTATGGGCTCTCCAGTCCTATTTCTGCCCCTCTTGGGTTATGTTGAAGCTCTTACCCTGTTCTTTCAACCTACACGTGCCTCCCTGGTACTCTGAGAACTCCACATCTCCCTTTTTCAGTCCCACCCAGTCCACTGATAAGAAATTGTCCTTTGCTCCCTAATTACACTCATGTCCCATGGGCATCTCAGTGCCTTAGGCCTGCCTTGAGCTTTCTGACCCTGTTCCTGGGTATTCTTGTTACTCTCAGGTATCTAGTCCCTCCTGGGCACCAGACCCACCTGGTCCCTGCCAAGCAGCAGACATTCTCTGGTCCCATCTCCACTCTGTTACTGAGGTCTAACCCTGCTCCTAGACCTCTTGAGAACCCACCATGTCGGCTTTTATTGGGGTAAAATTGTGCAAGCAACTCCTTTTGTCTTCAACAACAGGAAGCTTCAATAACACTGGCAATGTAATTTCCTGAATGCTACATGGGGCTGCTAGCATAGCTGAAGAGTTGAATCCTCCAAGGAGGGTGCGGCTAATGTATACTAAGGGAGAGGAAGGCAGGTAGGCAGGCTGACAAGAGTTCTTAAAGACAGGTGATCAAAGGACAAGTGCAAGGTGCTGCACCTAGGTGCCAGCACACATATAGGCTGGGGGATGACCTTCTCAGCAGCACAGTGGCAGAAAGAAATTTCACAGTCATTGTTAACGCCAAGATGACTTTGAGTCTTCAACATGGCAAAGTAATTAGCAAAGCTAACTTCACTTTGTCATGCATTAGTAGATGCATCATGAACAGGTCCAGGGAGGTGATGCTTCCCCTCTATGCAGCACTGGGCTGAGGGACCTGTACCTTTTCAGCCTCCACAAGAGAGGGTTGAGAGGGAATCTTGTGGCAGTATACAAATTCACCAGGGGGCGGGGGGAAGCAGGGACTAGGGAGTACTCTGTTTACCAGGGCACCCCTTGGAATAACAAGGAGCAATAGTCACAAGCACAACTGGGGGTTGGCAGGGGGTTGGATTTGATGATCCATTGAGGTCCCTTCCGACCCTAGCATCTATGAAATACAGATACACAGAGCACTCACTGCTTTCATTAGCTGAGTCACTACACCTACAACAATATCTTGCAATCAAAGTTAGGGAGCAGGTTGGAACTGGGACAATCTGGCCACACATCCTACATTCTACAAGAATTGGATGATATTAATTTTAGTAATTTGTGATCACTCTATTGGCCTTTCACTATCTTCTATGTTTCAAGACTTACCTGATATCTACCATAGCGATGGTGTGTCTGTAATAGGCTTTACACTTGTGTTTAACCAATAAATGTGATGATTTGGACCCCATTGTGACCATTTGGCTAAGAAGAAGCATCACAATACCTCTTTTGCTCCAATCACATTCATTTCCTCTGCTATCCAAACAGCAGGGAGGATGTCTAATGCAAATGCCTTGATGATTGGCTGGAAGATCTGTCAGTGGACTGCCATTGGATGGGGCCCCATAGCTTTTAGGATATATGGCTCTAGGGCAGGATTCCTCTGGAAATCTATGTTGGATTTAATGAAAATTTGTTGAACTCAAGAGAGTTGGGGCTCAATGAATTGGTGTTTGTCAACAAAACTTGGTTTTATTCAGAGATTCCATCCAGCACGATACTCAGCTGCTCAGCATCCTGATCCTGTTTGGGCTGTAGTAGCAAGCCATAGTCTAGCTCTTAATTATTATGATATTAGAAAGGTTTATGTTATCAGGAAAATTAACACACATTTGATTTAAATAATTTTTATGTACCCTGCCAGACTTTGCAAGTGAGTGCTGATGCTTGCCACTTCTTTGGAAGCATGGCGGTAAATTAATTTCAGCTGATTTTTTTTCTGGCAGAACCCAAGCACAAACCCAGGAGAGAGGGAATGAACATGAGGTTGTATGTGTCTGCAAGATTGTCTTGCATCACCAGAATAAACATTTTACTGTGTGCTAGTATCTTTCACTAGGTTAATACACCCACTATTAAACATTAATGCATGCTAAAGTCTTAGCGTTGTTGTAAGTAAAGTCTATCAGATATGTGAGTTCCAGATACTTTCTTTACTCCAGTGTAGCAATGCTGTGGTTCTTCCTTACATCAGTTGACTTGGCTCCTAGATACATCATTGCCACTAGTATGCAATGTGCTAAATACTGAAAAAGATTCCCATCTGTACAGCAATAGAAAATGGAAATTGTATGAAGAGAAACCTGTGTTGTATTTTCAGCTTAAAATGAAATTTTTGTTATTGTTTCTGCTGCTTCCACAACCTTCATGGCCAGGTACAGAAGTTACATTGATTGCGTGGTAAGTGCACAGAAAGTGACCTACAGCTGACTGAACAGACACTCAGGGCACATAAAGCATTATAAAAATGGCAGATCCCACTCTAAGATAATTCTAAATGGTATCAGACTTCAGTGCTGTAAGTTAGAGCTTTGTAAGGAACATCTGTACCAGATACCATCTTGATTAATGTTAGGTCACATTCTGCCAGCAATCCATGGGGCATCCTGCTCACCCCACCTACCAGAGCAATACTCTAGCCTTAGCCAGAGCTTGTGTGGTCTGCCTGAGTGCTGGGCCAGCCCTGCCCCTGGGCTCTCAGTGACCTGAAGTTGCAAATCCCCTGTTTCCAACCCCCTACCTCCATTTGTTCCCTTCAGCCAGCTATGATCCACTGTCTGTTATTATAGCTCAGTGGGCAGATTCCATCTACCCCATCTGGGCATTTCTAAAGATTGCAGCTTTCGATCAAGTGTTGTGTTTTTTGTTGGACACTGTATTCACACCGGGGACTGTCCAAGATATTAATTTTGTACGGTGTTGTTTTGAAGTGTCTGTATCCAGATCTCAGTCTGTTCAGCTTGACCCACGCATAACAGGAAGCCAGGGATTCCCTTTTACTATTGAGAGGCAGCTAGCAGTGAAGGGAACCCCAAATGGGCCAGGCTGCTTGCAGAGAGTAGCAGAAGAACAGACTACCTGAGTACCTTACTGGGCAGTGATTACTGCAGAACTAGTGGCACTGAAATAGTTCAATAGGGTAAAGGCATTGGGTTACAGCATGACTGGCTGTTTTCTCTGTGAATGCCTGAGGGGAGAGGGGACAGAGAGGCTTTTTGCCTTTGGGCTTGGCTATGTTTTGATGCTTCAGGCTGAAAGAAGCACCCAAAATTTTACCAGTGAGCAAAGCACCCACAAGGGTTGCAGGGACTGTGTACCCTGGGCCACACAGAGCCCTAACAGAGACCAGTGCCCGGGTGTGGCAATGTTACCCTATGGTTATGGGTGTTCTCCAGGAAGGGGAAAGGCTGGCTGTAGGCTCCCCAGGGCAGACTCCCAAGTGTGATTTTAGGCCTGGCACAGTGAGGTAGGTGAGTCTGCATGGTAGCACCCCCTACTGGGCCAACACAGAACCCAGGCAAGGAAAAGTGCAGCCCAAGGGTGAGAGCACAGCCAGAGGCCCTGAAGACTGCAGATGGGGCCATAGAGGGGTGTTATTAGGGCCCTAGGGGCAAGACTAGAACCCTTGAGGGGTGAAGAGGGAAACTGGGAAAGACAAGACTAGAGCCTTGAGGGTGAGAGTTGAGACCTTAAAGGGGAAGCTGGACCTGAGAGGAGGCAGAGCAAAGCCCTAGGAGGCGAGACCAAAAGCTAGATAAAACAAAATACTGAATGAGTCAATGGCTCCTCCCCCAGGATGACAGACTGTTAATTCCTGCAAGGTGTGGGTGTGGCTAGAAGGGTGGTCAGAGGCCAAGGGGAGCTGTCAGATGCTAAGTTACCAGAGTCTCTGTGATGATGAGGAGAAGATGAGACCAGTGATCCCCTGGGACATGGGGCAGTCTCCAACAATTTTCTCTTAAAGCTACATCAAAAGTATGACAGGTGAGAAAAAGGGAGAGACTCCAAACCCCAGTGGAGACTGAAGGGCCATCAGGGAGAGGTTTAGACAGCCCTGGACCTGAGTCCCACTACACCATGCTTCTCTGCCAAGGTTGTGCCTAAGGGGGGCCTCGCTTGGTGGTAGTATAAAATGCTGTAGAAATAGATTTCAGACCAGATTTCTTTGAATGCTCATTTCATTTCCATTCATGCCATCCCTTATCTAAATTTGGTCCAACATACAAGGCCATAGTACCCAGCCTCCTGGGCTCTCCACAGGCACACAAATCTGGCAGCAGGGGAGCAGTTATGGTCTGTCTTCTTATGTCACTTGGTCTAATGCCCTAGTGAAATCAGGGTTTTGGCTTAAATATCAACATGACTAGTAATTTGAGTGTCTCCATTTTGGGCACCTGATTTGTACAGGGTGGGTACCCAGCCTTCTCTTTGGTGTACAGCATCATGTATAATTTCTTTCCCTTAAGCATTTACTTTCACCACAAATAGGTCCTTTTGAATTCAGTCTCCTGAAGTGAGAAGGCCTTTTAAAGTTCTTCCCTTTTCTGAGTACATGAGCTGTCTCTGTTTAAAAGCCCATATTAAAAAAAAGCAGGGCAGCCACTTTTGCACTTTATAATGCACTAAAGCATAGAAATCAATCTATGTACTTAGCCTCCTACAAATAGTACAGTAGGTGTTTGTTGTCTTGCAGATCTCTACCAATCCATCTAGGAAATTACTGGATAATGTAGGAAAGGTTTGCAAATCATCCAAGATTTTGTATAATTCTCAAACAAGAAAGTGGAAGTCTTTGTCAGTTCTCAGCATTAGGGTTGTCCTCACCGAGCTAAGATCCAATATAACTAGCAGAGGCATAACAAGCTGCCCTAGGTAGGGGGTTGGAGTGCTGGAGCTGGGGATGGAGGGTCTGAATGCCAGAGACATAGGTCATGAAGGAAAGGGGTGGGGAGGCAAGTGCTTATTCCTCACATGGGTCACTGTAGGTTGCTGTTGCCTCGGTAGAAACTCCCAGAAAAAAGGCCTAGATAGTGGCTGCGGCAGCATGGGTTCCCCTGGGGCTGCCATTCTGGTGTCACTTCTAAATTGAGACCTGGAGCTGGTCCCCTTCTTGTCCTCTTACACTAGTGAATAAAATAAGGCTTTTTAGATGCACCTACCTTGAAAACTTACTGTGCTAAGTTGTGCTTAGGGCAGTGCTATTCAACATTGATTACTTCCTGGACTGAGATAAGCCTAGTCACCATGATTTGATTAGGAGATATTTGATGATTTGATGATAGATACAGCTTTATATGTTTTTTCTACGTACCTTGAGGTACCAGGTGCGGCTCGTGAATGCTGAGATAGTGGGGCAGGAGTGGATTCAGAAGGCGGAAGTACTTCCAGTCCACTTCTGGGTTCACTGTGGAGTGTGTGGGGAACTCCTTCCCACCTCATGGCTCAGCGACTGGTGCCTCCTGGGTCTGGGGGGCACCCAGGGTCTCCCCATGGCCGATCGCTGAGCCAAGGGGGCACAGTGGGGGTTCCCCCATGCACCCGGTGGAGGGCTTGGAAGCGGACTGGAAATACTTCTGGTCTACTTCTGGGTCCACTGCCGAGTGCACAGGGGACCCTCCCACACTCCCGTGGGATGCTCCATCTGCCCTACCATCTCAGCATTCATGATCCATGTCTGGTACCTCAAGGTACATAGAAAAAACATATAAAGCTGTGTCTATGGCTGAATCACTGATTTTCTGAATCAGAATCGAATCTTCAGATTTGCCCAGATCGAATCAGGACAGTGATCTGAATCGGCGCATCAAATCACTGTCCCCAAAATTGGGCTGAATTTGAATTCCAATTGAATACTGCCCACTTTGCACACCCCTACTGCCTCACATGCTAAGTTTCTGGGGTAGACATGCCCTTTGACTACTAACTCACATTGGCACAATAGTAATAGTTTACTATGACATAATAAATCAGACACTGCATTGCAGATGGAGAACAGGGCACTGTTGTTTCTGTGCGGTGCAGTGGGTTTTTCTCAGCTTTTGCCTTGCTCTACTCCCTCAACATAAACAGGTTTTTGTGAAAAGATGTTTGACGATAGTTGGGTGTCCAAATACCTACTAAGGTAGAGGCTACTGGTTACGTACGCTGCTTCAGTGTCTTAATGGGCACATCTACACATCCTCCTACAGCACCACTGTTACTGAATCATCATTTAGTATTTCTATACTGCTGCTTTACACTGTGCTGTGCCAGTGGTGCATGATTATTTTTAACCGTTATGTTGCCATACCAACCCGCTATAGTGAGGGAGCATGTCACTATGGCTCTGTAGCTGCAGTGTCATGGTTTGTGCCTGCCGATGCTACATCACTGTAGCATGTTGCTACAGTGACATAGCATCTCATGTAGACATGCCCATTGGGTATAAATGGACTCATACAAAAAATTCAGGAAATGGGGTTGATTATTCCTGGTATCATCAACAATTTAGAACAGAGCTTCATTTTTTGCAGCTTCCAGCTACTTCAAAACTTAGAAACAATGGGGTATGTTTTAGACAGCTACGAATTCACTTCCCATTTTCCTGGTAGGTGTGCTGGCACATAATCCCCCAAAAGCCAAAGATATGAGACTGCCTAGACTCTTCTAAGATGAAAGACCTATAGCTTTTTTTACACATAATCTAACTAACCTACTTTCTAAAAGTGTGGGGCCCTGGCTTAACTCTTGGCTGCCTCTGGTTTGTGGAATCAGCTATGGACTCCATGCAATCCATACCACAAACAAGCTGAAAATCTAACAGTCTCCCCTAGGCCCTAGGTTTATCCTACACTTTCCCTTTTTTGTCTCATGTTTACAGTGCATTTAAATTGAATTGGAAAATGTGCTGCAAGATTTGCAGAATATTGAGAGCAAGGGTAGTCTGAGAGTGCTGAAAGTTCAGCACAAGTTTCTGTCTCACTGCTCTTCCATTGCTTTTAAAAGCAGTCACTGCTGTTTGTTCTTAGGCTGACACTACAAAAGAACCAGTATATTTAATTGCTAGCCGCCAGTCCCACTTTTGTGCTGATGTAATCCAGTCCCCTAATTATCTTTTTACTGTCTGCTTTACTCCTTCTTCAAAGCTCTCCTTAAGACCCTGTCCTAGCAATAATCTATCTTTCTTCTTTTTTTCTTCTTACCAGTAGTTCATCTCATCTTCCTTTTCCAAAATGACTGTTCTATATCTTTCCAGGTTACATTGACTGCATTTTAGATTAAAAATTATTTAGAACAAGGAAAGTAATTGTTAATGATTTTGATAGGCACATGATAAACCTGACTTTGAGACCATCACAGCACTCATTTGGGAATGTTATGCATAAGAGGCGTCACAAGTAGGTGTATAGAAATAACAGCTGGCAAATAGAAAAATAAAAGAAAAAGAAAGAAATCAGTTTAATAAGAACTGCAAAAAGACTATTGTTTAACTCTTCTCTCTGAAATGAAAAAAACAAAGAAGAGAGTCATTTCAGAAAGAATGAAGCAAAATGGTTCTTTTCCATTGTAGATCTTATTAACTTTCACAACATAATGGGAATAATGGGCTAGGTTTAGGCACCATTATCAAAAGCAGTGAAGAGGAGGCGATGGTTGAGGAGGTGGTAGAGATTTTACCTGGTTTATTAGGTAGAAACCAGGGCCCCCTTTTTATCTAATAAATCAGAGATTAGGACACTCACTGGGGATGTGCTTAGTTACAAAGGGTCCATTATCTGGGCTGTGGCCTGCAAGTGCTTTTGAAATACAAATAATGCTTCAAGTAGAATGCTTTGAGGAGTTCTGAAATGGCGGTGCTCCATTGCCCCTGCCTATTGTAGGCTCTGTGAAAATACCATTCTCACTAGATAGTAAAGAGCTCTCACAATGTCTCATAACAAAGAAGGCATTATTAGTGTAGGGACGTGCGCTCTGTTCTGTAATTAGAGTTGCTTACCGAAGTTTTTTCTCCCAGGCAGGAAACTATGTGCTTACCAACAGTCAGCCAAACCTTAAAGACACAGAACTGTTATATGCTAAAACTCAGCCAGGACACTACAGCAAGCCCAAGTATGGTTTTCCAAATTTGAGTCACGCAAGGATAAATATTTGGCTCATCTAAATAATCTTCCAAACAGCTATGACGGTTTACAGCAACTTTGGATCTTTTCTTCTGCATTTAATCTGCACCTCTCTAGAATCTGAGATTTCTGTACCAGATCTAAGTAGCAGATCAGGTACAGAACTGAGGGAACTGGCCTTAATTTTTCTTCCCTGAAGGTTTTGTCTAGATTGGGGAGATTTGCCCTGATTACCATATAGACTCTACCAATCTACTTACTACACTGCAACCTCCTAATAGAGAGGCACTGAGGAAAAGGATTTTGATGGTGCAATTTGCCCCAGTAATGAACTATACTAAGATGCAATTGTACTGATGTAGCTAAACCATTGAAGAAAAAAACCAATTCAGACATAGTTTAAGAGACTGTTTTCCCCCTAGTCAGGAGGCAAAACCTCCCTTGAACAGGATTTCCGCTTAAGAAACTATGAAAAACAGGAGTGTGATTCTGCCTGTTTACTTTGAGAAGATCAGCATAGACATGACTTTTATTTTTCTTATTAATAATATAGCCACTGGGGCATATCTTATTGTCCTACTCACACTAGTACTCCCGTTGAAACCACTGAGAATGACTCCACTGTCTAGGATGAAATCTGTATTGGGCATGTGATGAGGAAAAAAAAGTCATCCAGGGAGCAGAGGGAGATCATTTAAGGTTTTCCCCAGCCAGTGCTGGATGGTGGGCAGGGTGAATTGGAGTCCCCACCTCCCACCTCAGGGGGGAGGGGCTCTAATACACCCACCCCACTCACCAGCAGGGGATGAAACCCCCCCAAACTGAACTCCTTTTACTCCCCTTTCCCCTCCCATTCCGAAAACAGCTTGAGACTGGCAGGCAGTGCCGACAGAAGTTACAGAAGATGCTCTGTTTAGAAACATCTTCATCTGACCCCTCATGCAATTGGATTCACTGAAAATCATCCTAGCCCCCCACCAACATATGGTAATGAACTGACTGGCCCAGCTGTGGTTTCCTGCTCAGCACACCTATTGGCTCTGTCTTCTCATTTAAGACATCACCCTAGTAGGCCATGTTTCTTGTTTGTGAACTGCTCCTGATTCTTCTGTTACTCTTTGCTGTGTTTCTTTCTCATGTTTTGGTTGCAAAACTTGATAATTCAAAGATTCTGTTTTAAATATTGTTTTTGTTCTGGTGATGGGTTGCCTGGTCAGTTGCTTTACATGTTCATAAATGATTTTGTTTAAAACAGATTTCTGCATGGGCCAATCTCTGAATCAGAAAGCTTAAATGAATGGCTAAAATGGGCTGTAGACTAATATGCAGGTTCTAGAGCTAGTAGTAGTATTAAGTTGCCAGGTTTTTGGCTTATATTTGATGTTGCAGATAACTCTGTAATGGAGTAAGTGCCTGACCTTCCCTGGGCTCCTCAAAAAAAATGGTTCTATTTTAGTGACCCAAGCATTTCAGTCTGGTATGGCATTTCTTAAGAAATCATGCTAATGAGAGAAATAATGTGTATAAAGCTGACCTGGAGTCAAAGCTCCACCTGAGTTGAACAGCCTATAGGCCTAGCTTGTTAAGGAACATGGGATTATGTAGCAAATATATTCAAGGGATGCAATTGGCCAAGCATCATGTCTTGCTGCCTTTGACTGCCCAGTCTGAATGTCAAAGTACCCATTTACAGCTGGCATACTAAAGGCTGCTTTCAGAGCAGGGCATTGACTCTTGTTTTTGGAGCCATTGCAAGCCATCTTAATGATATTGCTACCATGCTGTAATTAGCCTCAAGTAGGATTCCTGGGTCTAAGTAATTTTGGATTAAATTATTCATGCAATTATTTGCATGACAAAACTGGAGGTAAAATAACCCTTAATCTCATTCTCTTCAAATTTTAAACATAATTACTTTGTTGTTCTTCTCAAATTTAACATTTTAAATATAGCTACTTTTAACTCTTGAACTAGCTGTAACTAATTTTCTTCTTCTTAAACTGCTAAATCTGTTTAAGTTCAGTTAACACTACAGACATAGAAGTTCACCTGAAACATAACATCTAGTTACAAATGTGAAGGTTAGAAACCATATTAAAATGAATTTGTAACTTAAACTATTTAGACATGGGCATGGACTTGGAAATATCTGTCTCTTTCATGTGTAACATGTCCTGTGTATCTGCTTAGTTCTTAAAAGGACACTATAAACTTATTTTAGTCTCCAAGGCCATTTGTGGATGTGCTCAGTGTTTTTTAAACCATATGGGCTAATTTGCATATTCAAATTTTAGTTCAAATTAAGGTTTACTAGATGAGCATTGATCATCATGGCTGTGGGCACCGGCTTTACATAGTCTATGCACTTGATAGCCCTTTAACAGAGAATGAGAGTAATTAGGAGATGATAATAAACCTGTTTAAGCACAGCTACATTATTGCAGTTATATTAAGTGCTGGTCCAGAAGCCATAGTTAACCTGATACTTAGTCACTGTAGGTGCCTGTACACATGCAGGGCAGCTGCCTGTACACATGTGGGTGCATGTTTAATGAGCTTTAGTTGAAGTGCCCTCCACCACCATTTTGAAATGAGGGGATGCACTGTGGGTGCTTTAGCTAGAGTGGCTCTTGGAGTCACTCTAATTAAAGCGCCCCCCCTCTCCTCCACCCCAGAGCATGTGTAAAAATGGCTTGTGAGGTGTTATTGGCACATTTGACCTTTACTTTGTGCATGTTGTGTTGTAAAAACCCAATTGAGTTTCCTTTGGGGGGATTATTTGCAATGCTTATCTGAATTCCTAAGTCTATTTTTCCTAAAAGCACCGCTCCATATACACATTAATTAATAGTTTAAATTGCCTAATTCAGACTGCCCTAGTCTGCATTAACTTTAATCCTCATTCAATGAGGTTTAGTTAATTCAGACTGGAGACAATTTTAATTCAGACTGCAAATGTCTATTTGTGTGTGTGTGTATGTGTGTGTGTGTGTGTCTCTCTCTTTCTCTCTCTCTTTGTGTGTGTGTGTGTGTGTGTGTGTGTGTGTGTGTGTGTGTGTATAGAGATGGCTGTAGTCTGGATCACACCCGATCAGACTGGGATAAACTCTTGCCTCATCCCAGTTCTAGTGGCATTTTACCAATGTAAGAAACAGGAAGTTGGACTGGGTGCATCTACACATGTACTTGATTTGAAGCAATAATCTAGTGAGCTGTTTGAGCTGAAGTAAACTGCTCCCTGGCGCAGCATCTAAATGTGTATGTGAGACAGCAGCAATTTGAGCTGGGGCAGAGCAGGCCCCTGGCTGGCTGTGCTGACTGGGCACAATTTATGCCTGCAGTCACTGTCTATACGTGTTCAGTAAATTTTCCTGCTGTAAAATAGTACTATCCCCTATCTTACAGCGAAGTTAATACATTTACTGCATCCTAATACTGGTGCACATGTAGATGGTGCTGCTTTACTGTGGAGCTAATTAGTTCACTCTGCAGTAAACTGCACATGTAGATGTACCCAGTGGGAGCGTCTACACAAGGTGCTACTGAGAAGTGGTTACTGTGTATTTATTTAGTACTTGTATAATCAAGTACTAAATAAATGTGTAGTAACTAGAGTTACTGTGCAGTAGTTCTGGCAAACATGTTTTTAGTGATGCTACTGTGCAGTAATGTATCAGCACTATCTGTGTTGTGATGTGCTACTGTGCAGTATTATTGGGCTACTGCACAGTTAGTGTCTTATGTAGATATGCCCACTGTGACTGAAGCAAAAGAAACAACTTTCATTGAATTTAAGGAAATGCATAACTTTCAGATTTTATAGATTTGCCTTTCTATGATGACCTTAAAATGAATGACACTACTGGCACATGAAAATCAGAAATTAAGATCATAGGATTATAGGAAAGTAGGGTTGGAAGGGACCTCATAAGATCATCTAGTCCAGCCCCCTGCTCAAGGCAGGATCATTCCTGACTAAACCATCCGAGGGAAGTGTCTCTCTACTCTGCTCTTGAAAATTGAGTCCATAATTTCTCTAGGTGTCTTGTTCCAATGCCTGGATAGAGTAATGTGGCTTTTTCCCCTCCCCCAAACATGAAAAAAATATAAAAACTTATATGCATGTGGGACACATTTTGTTCTGATTAATAAATTCATATATGTATTGACATTTATATAAAAAGACTTTGTACTTATACTAAGGTGTGACCTAAACTCCCATGTGCTCGAAAGCTAATGTTAAGATTTTTATTTGCGATTTACATAACAGTGCAAAATATCTAAGGCAGCAGCTTAGTGTTACTTAGGTGCCTTCTACAGAGTCTCTTTATGTTTAGCAACTACATACCACACGAGACTTTATAGAGCATATGCCAAACTCTTAGTATCTTCTGTTTTAAAAACAAGATACGAAAATGCCTTGTCACATGGGACACTTAGCATGTTTTTTATTTCGATTATAGCATGCATTACCATGCTATACTAGAATATATTCTGAGCAGTTGAACTGTGATGTTTACTATGATCTCTAAGTATCATGTGGGCCTGAACTGGAGCCAGTTCAAGACTCCAATTCAGTGTGGGACTGGGACCAAAAACCAGCAAGTTATGTTGGTATTATCTTAGTGGAGCAGTTGAACTTATATTTCTTAATATGATTTGGAGATCCCCTCCCTCAAAGTCCTAACTTAGCTACTATATAAGGGGTGGGCAATTATGTCAGCTGGAGGGCCGCTTACTGAGTTTTGGCAAGCTGTAGAGGGCTGCAAGGGTAGACCCATCCCTTGACAGGTGCCCTGCCCCTGGTCACCATCTTGGGACTGGAAGGCCTACCCCCTAACCCAGAGCTTTCCAAACTTTTCATGTTGGTGACACACTTTTTAGACATGCATCATTTCGCGACACAGTAATTCAGTTCCAGGGGAGGGGCCAAGGGAAGCAGACGCGAGTAAGGGAGCTCCGCGGTGCCCTTCCGCAAAATTTTCTGCATTTCGCACGACACACCTACACACTGCCGCCGACACACTAATGTGTTGCGGCACACAGTTTGGAAAGCTCTGCCCTAACCCTTGACCTTTGCCACCAAAAGTCCCTCTCCTTGCCCCTAGAAGTACTTCTTTCAGCAGAGGGTTTGCCATCTCAGAAACAAAAATACCAAATTATATTCTAAAAATCAAACATCTACTACAACATTCATTAATTTGATTTCAAAATATATTTTTGTCCTGATTTACTTGTGTTTATGTAGTGTACTATGATGGCAGGGTGCCATCATCACGGGCACAGGAGAGGTACAGGGAGGGTGGGGCGGCAGCAGCACCGGCTCAGGAAAGCCCCGGGCAGAGGTACTCACCCTCGGAAGCGACGGTGGCGGCGGAGCCAGGACTGCAGCTGCCGCCGCAGCCGCCATTACGGCCGCACGAGCCGGCGCTACGCCAGCCGTTTAAACAGCTGTTCCCCCTGAGGGGAGCCGCTGTGCCAATCGCGGCACCACC